>NC_071511.1:55094371-55397401 GCF_027887155.1 Malaclemys terrapin pileata | reverse complement strand
CTGGGGAGGAGCGGTGCCCGGGTCAGTGTCCCAGGACTCGGTGTCCGGGGAAGGAAAGGAGCCGTGTCGCTTGGGGTCGGTCCCTGGGGTGGAGGAAGGAAAGCAGTGATAGCCGTGGTCAGTGCCCAGGAGGTGGGGGGCGCGGTGGCCCCAGGGGTCAGTTCCCGGGGAGGGGGCTGCCCAGGAGATGTTGGATAGGAGGAGCGATGCCCCGGATCGGTGCCCCGAGGGGGAATAGGAATCTGTGTCCCGGGGGTGGCTACCAGAGCGCTGGCAGCGTTTCCTGCTCCATGGGGCCGGCGGGCAAGTGCGGGGGCGCCGCTCCAGCGGCTGACGGACGCGGAGCTGCTGCCGCCGCCGCCTCCCGGGGCTGGGACCGCGCGGCTCCGGGGTGCCGGTCTCTAGCGCTCCATGGCCCCAGCTCCCCGCGAAGGCTCCCCCGCAGCCCGGTCCCGACTCCTCTCCTGGCGCAGGCAGCGGCCGGACTCCTCTCCCCGGCCGGGTAAGATGGCTCTGCGCCGCACAGTATCACCTGCCGACCCCCGCCAGCCGGGACCCGCTTCCGCCGCGCCGCTTCCGGCTTCCGCCCGCCCCGCGGGACACCGCGAGTCCCAGCATGCCACGGGGCCCGCGTGCATGCTGGGACTGGCAGTCCCCACCGGCCGGAGGACAACACCTCGGGCTGGCATCAGGGTGCATACTGGGATATGTAGTTCCTGTAGGAAGAGGGTGTGCTCACCAGACATGTGAGGTTCTTACCCAGGAAAGCTTATGCTCCCAATACTTCTGTTACTCTCAAAGGTGCCACAGGACCCTCTGTTGCTTTTTACAGATTCAGACTAACACGGCTACCCCTCTGATTCTGGGATATGTTATTCCGGGGGGAGAGGCTCACAGTGTATGCTGGGATGTGCAATTCCAATAGGGAGGAGACCCTCACATGGCATGCTGGGATATGTAGTGCTTGTAGGGAGAGGGGGCACTCACCAGACATTCTGAGATGTGTACTTTCTATAGGGTGGGAGGCTACGGATGCCAACTTTCTAATCACACAAAACCGAACACTCTAGCCCTGCCCCACCCCTGAGGCCCTGCCCCTGTCCTGCCCCTTCCTTGGGACCCTGCCCCTGCTCACTATATTCCCCTCCCCCCTCGGTAGCTCGCTCTTCTCCACCCTCACTCACTTTCACTGGGCTGGGGTGTGGGACGGGTGAGGACTATGGCCTGGGGGTGCTGGCTCTGGGGTGGTGCTGGGGATGAGGGGCTTGGGGAGGGGGCTCCAGGTTGGGGGATGGGGCCAAGGGATTCGGAGTGCGGGAGGGGGCTCTGGGCTGGGGAAGGGGTGTGGGGGGGTGAGGGTGTGGGCTCTGGGGTTTGGGGGGGGGCTAAGGGCTGGGTGCAGGAGGGTTTATGGGCTCTGGGCTGGGGCTCCAGGTTTGGGGGGGCTTAGGGCTGGGGTGCAGGAGGGGTATGAATTCTGGGCTGGGGGTGTGGGCTCTGTAGTGGCAGCAGGGATGAGGGGTTTGGGGTGTAGGAGGGGACTACAGGTTTGGGGGGGCTCAGGGCTAGGGCACGGGCTTACCTCGGGCGGCTCCTGGTCAGCGGCGCAGCAGGTACAGCTCCTAGGCGGGGGGAGAAGGCAGGAAGCTCTGCGGCGCATGCTGCTCTCACCCGCAGGCACTGCCACCCCAGCTCCCATTGGCCGGTTGATAGCCAATGGGAGTGGGGGGCCCCCACCTAGGAGCTGGACCTGCTGGCCGTTTCCAGGATATAGTGCAGTGCCCCAGGACAGGTAGGGACTAGCCTGACTTAGACCCGCAGCACTGCCAACCAGGCTTTTAATGGCCTGGTAGGCGTTGCTGACCAGAGCCGCCAGGGTCCCTTTTCGATCGAGTGTTCTGGTTGAAAACCAGACACTTGGTCACCTTTCGGAGGTGCTCACCATGCATGCTGGGATGTGTAGTTCCTGTAGGGAGTGGGCTTTCACACAGCATACTGGGATATGTAGGGGGGGGGCTCACAGTGCATACTGGGATTTGTAGTCTTCTACCAGGGAACAGTTCAGAGTGAGGGTGACCCAGAACACCCAAGGGATGGAAGAGAACAGGTACTGTCTCCACCCAATACAAGCAGGGAAAGCTTATCCCCTGCAGGACACATGTGGGCAGTCCCCACTGAAGACGGTTCAGGGCCAGGTGCTGACAGAACTCCCCAAAGCACAGGGAGATGGGCACTGCTTCCTCTCCTCCCCCCCACCCACCGAATCCTGAGGCTTTTGCTCATCCTCACTCCTCCCACTCAGCTACACCCCTCCAGCGATCACTTAATAAATGCCTCTCTAGCCCAGCTCCTGCCAGATCTCTCTGCTGATGCCGCTTTCCCTCCTGTTATATGTACAACATTGGTGCACCTTCCCCCATCATGCTCTCCCCTTCTATCAGCTTTGGGCTTCCCTCCCCTCTTCTCTTTGAATAAGCTCCAGAGCCTGGGTCCTGGCCCCCATCTTTGAGAGGGTCAGACTCCAGATACAGGCCCAGCCTTGAAAATTGCAACTCACCCACTTTCCCAGGGATGCTCTAACTTGCATCCCCATCCAAGGCCTCTATGGGTCTTGCAGCAGCCAAGGTACAGGACACCTAGGCCTCACCTCACTGCTCCCCCAAAGTGCAATACTCTCTGGATAACCCCTTGCAAACAGGGGGGTGCTCACGTGTACATGGGAAGCTGGGCATAGATCCAGTTCTGTGCTGGGTGGGAAAGGCCCTCTATATTGTTGGAATTCCTCAGGAAAGGCGAGCTCATTTTGCTCAGGTGGCTGCTTTGACAGTCGGTGGCCAGTACCTTACACACATGCATTAGAAACTGATTGCCAGTAGGCAGGCCCAAAACAGCAGGGTTAGCCCACAGTCTTATTACAAACAGTATGTGGGAATTTTAACACCTTTTAGAATGTCTGTCTAAGATTACTCTAGAAGTAAATGTATCTTGATAACCACAGTAAATGGCTCCAATACTCTCCTTTTGCATAGCTGGCCTCTGTCCATAGCACATATGTAGCAGAGCAGAGCACCAAGCTAAGCAAACAATTCAAAAACAGAGACAGGGAATCAAGCACTCTTTGCCGAGATAAATTATCTTTTTTGAAGGGTAATTCTACTCTGAGCATCACTATAAAGAAAAAAGCACCCTTTGTTCAGCAGATCTGCTCACGCATGTATCAGTCAGTCAGTATCAATCACTTGAGTGACTAAAATACATGTTTGGTACTTTTTACTCCATTAATCCTGCAGAGCCAACATAACCAAGAGGAAGTGACCTGGATTCTATTCCTTCTTGTGCATCAACAGAATTGTTTATTAGTTATGCCTGTGCAAACAGATTGAACACAATGGAGCTGCACACATGGTACTGAGCAGGGCCGGCTCCAGGCACCAGCTGAGCAAGCTCATGCTTGGGACGGCAGATTTCAAAGGGCGGCATTCCATCTAATCCTTTTTTTTTTTTTTTTTGGTTTTGGTTTGTTTTGCGCTTCATCGCTTCGGCCGCCCCTGCAGGTTTTTTCTTTTTGCTTTACTGCTCCTGCCACCCTGTAGGGGGCAAAGGAGGGGAGTGCCCTGCATCAAGCCCAGTAGGGCAGCCCACATCCTTCCCTGCCTGCTGAATGGAGCGGCGCGGAGCCCTCCCAGCAGGCAGCACAGCAGAAGGGGCCGCGTGGCAAGCGCCCCACTTAAGGAAGCCCTGGCCACCCCCCTTATCTCTCCCCCCCCCGCTAGCCGGGGTCCGCACTCCACTGCCCAGGGTCTGCAGGGCTGGGAGTCCCCCTGCACCCACGCTCCCACCGCCCCGCAGGTATTTTTTGTTTGTTTTTATTTTTTCTTTCCTTCGGTGCTCCGGCAGGCGGGCCAGTTTGTCATCCCCCTGCCCGCCGCTCTGGCCGGGGGCAGGTTTGTCCCCCCCTGCCTTTGCTGCTCCGGCTGGCCGGTTTGTTCTCCCCCCTCCCCCTTCGCCGCTCCGGCTGGGGGTAGGTTTGTTTTCCTCCTCCCCTCCCCTCCCCTCCCGCTGCTGCTCTGGCCGGCCAGGCGTTTTTTGCTTTGGGCGGCAAAAAAGCCAGAGCCTGTCCTGGTACTGAGAGCAGAATTTGGCTCATAACATCTATTACTGGTGATGCTGCATGAGACATGGATACCTTAGCTTCACTCTCATTTGATCTGAAGTCCTTGACACAGAACAAGCAAAGAACCCCACAATGAAATTTTAACTTTAAAAGTACATGTTTTTAATTGGGGAAGAAAGTCTATGGGAAAAGAAGAGAACACAAAAGAAATAAGATGATGGGAATTCCTGCATGAATATTATGTCTGGAATAATATTTGGTGGAAGGAGTCATATTCAGCAGTCTGAATCAAACTATAAAGCCCATTCCGCTTACCTCAGACCAAGAAAGAATCTTCTTGCTCCAACAAAGCTTGGAGGAAGATAGGCCTGTGTGTGGGGTGAAATGGGTTTAGATATTCAGAGTAACACTAATATTAGGAAGAATGAGCCACCGCCCATTCCATTTATATAAGGAGACAGCTAAGGTGGTGCTAGATACATTGCTCCGCCCAGAACACAGGTGATCTCACCTACAGCTGGACAAAAGTTATAAATAAAAGTGAGCTAGGAGAATTACACTTTTGTGGGGGAAGACCTAGAAAAACCAGGCTGCTAATGAAGTAAAAGCATACTGACTCTATATAAGCCTTTTTTCCCCTGTTATCCCAGTGTTGAAAGTGCTTATTTTTACATTGTTTGTCTGAGATTATTTTATAGCCAATATGTGAATTTGGGGAATACTCCGTACTAAGTCTTCTCTCTGGACTACAATAAATGAATGTCAAGCAAACTCAGGCAGAGTATGCATTGCCCTTTTTATGGCTGGAAGGGGGGGAGGTAAGAGTCTAGGAGGAAAGGAACTAAGGAGATGAAGACAGAAGTAATGAGAAACAGTGGTGGTGGGGGGAGAGGATGTAAACCTCTATAAAGGGAGCAAAGCTACTTGGCTTAGAAACTCTCAGAACTGGTCTAATCTTACACATTAATTTAGCATGCAGGCCTTGATCGGCAAGCACTTCCTTAACATTGCTATTTTATGTATCTGTGATTTCAAGGGAACTACTCTTGTGGCTATAGGCTACACTTTCTATCTAGGTTCCCATGGTACCTATCGCCATAGCATTTAAGATCCTGAACTTGCAAACATATGCTTAACTTATATATGTACGTAGTTCACCTGACTCCAGTAGGACTACTTATGTGTATGTAAATGTCTGCAGAGGTGGGGGGCTGTGGGGCATAAGTCTAGTATCATTCCCTTACTCTATTTCTGAGTCCAGAATACTGGCTAAGAGGGGGAGATTGCTGTCCTAGCCAGTAAAGAAAAGAAGTACTCCACCGGCTCTAAAGTCGATTAAGATGATCCTGCTCAGGACTTCATGCAACCTAATGTGGTGGTGTGTTCTAAAAAATCTGAACAATTCTTCTAGACTCTCTTCATAAGAAGGTATCTCAGATGGTGGCTGGGTATGTAGGGAATTTATTTATTTAATGTACTTTTACATAGACTTTTACTACATAATGCCCTGTCAGTTTATTCCTTTAATATGATTGCTTTGCTCTTGTCAGGGATTTCTGTTAAAGCCCCTCACTACAGCCCCTGTCTTGCAATACTTGAACACATGCTTAACTTCAAGTACATAAATATCCTTGTTGATCTCAAAGGAAGTTCTCGTGTGCTTAAACTAAAGCCGCTCATACATAAAGGTGTGTAGGATGGGGGTCCGAGTATGTTTCTGGAGGATAGAAATCCATCTTTTTAAATAAATATTCCTTTAGACAAAATTCTCTGGTAGATTTTTACAATAATTTTATTCAACCAATTAAAAATCTCCAATATGCAGAGACTTTTCCCATGTGAAAAGAGATTGCCTGGGACCTGTTTTCTTGCTAGTAAAAGAGATATTATTAATTAACAATGGCTGCTGTAATTACTCTTTGTGCTAATAACATAGTCAGACAATTGGGTAATTACTGTTCTTGGTCCTTGTACAGTGTTGAGGGGAGGATAGAGAAGGCTGCTTTTAACTGAACACAAGGGCCTGGATCCCCAGTTGGAATAAACAGCTGTGGCTTACTGACTTCTAGGGAGCTGTGTCAACATAAACCAGCTGAAAATCTGGCCTACAAGCAGTGCTTAATTTATGCCAGGGCTTGGCAGTTCAGAGCCTTGGCACCTCTGGTGCTTGCTGCATCAGTTATGAATGTAAAATAATTGCTTGAGCCATGGCACCTTTCATTAGAAATTAAGCACTGCCTGTGAGCTTTAATACAATGAATTAGTTTTCTTTGCTAGCTTGCAAAGCGGAAGTTGATGCAGGCATCCAAAGTCACTGAACAATGCGAGAAGAAAAGGATTCTCCTGCTGGAAGGAGTGTAGTGTCTCAATGGCTGTAGCCTGTGAGTAACCAGAGAACTGAGGTCCATTATAATTTCCATTTTTCTTCTTTGGCTCACATCTTTTGCTGGGAGCCATATTCTACCACCATTGTGGTTAGCAAGTTCATAGGATAGTTTTCCTGACCACAGTGGATTTGGTATTACTTGATAAACTATGCATACCCAAATCCCTTGGCTGGACAATAGTAAGTTATCTAACATGAATCCCTATCCTTATCGTTCAAGGAAACAGCCTTCTTCTCATTTTAGCAACAACTATGTTTTAAGTAGAACAATTTTGCTAACTATCCCCCCATGAGGCTCAAGAAAGCTTAAGGTCAAGGAAGTCTCCCTACCAGGACCTCACAGCTAGAATTTACTCCTGTCAGAAGTAGATTTAAGCCTGAACTAAGTTGGGGAGGCATTGTCTGATACAGTAACGCCTGGTTAATAAAGTAATCTTTATTAACTGCTAGCTCTTACTTTCATCTCACTCAGAAAGCTTTCTTCTGGAGTTTAAAATAGCAGCACTCTGTGGTCATGGTGTCTGCTCCAGGTACTAGGGTAAATGTGTCAGCTTTTAATCTCAGCTATTTAAAGTGTATCCCTCTACTACAGAGATGGGAGCCTTATCAATTCTCCCAACAATAGACATGATCATAGCTAGCATTGCTTTGAACCTACTGTGACTTAAAAGATCATGGGGATCTGAAGAAATAAAGCTCAAAGTTGAAACTTTCAAGTCAGTCAGATTGCATCTGCTCTGAAAAATCTCTACCCAAGATATTTGTTCTAAGGGGGATGGGAAGAGACGTACTTTTATGGCAATATGAATAGAAAATAACTCTAAGGGTGGGATTCTGTGGTCTGACATGGGGCCTTGACATTAAGGTGTATTAAAAGCAATTGCTTAAATAGGTGAGCATGGAAAACAAGAGTAGCCCCACATTGATTTCCCCTCATATCTCCATAACATCTCAAGTGGAAGTTGTGGGACTGTTGCGTGAAGTGATGTTTTGTGGCTTTCACGGAAACATTAGGGAGATGATAGTATGGAAGATGCCAGGAAAGTCATTAGGCAAGCGGCATGTGGCCAGAGATCTGGAAAAGCATTTCAACTGACAAGAAATGTGCTGCTTCAAGCTGGTACAACCCATCCAGAGTGTGTTGCTTTTTCCTCTGGCCAGCATGCAGGTGAGTACAGGTGTGATTATGAACCCCCACTGTAATAAAGAAGTTCCTTTGTGTTAATTTTTCCAGCTATGTGCATTACATGAGGCAGGGGCATATTTTCCCATCAAGTTCTCCCCATAGACAAAGGGTAAAATTATTCTTGAGGACAGCATGAAAAACTACATCTGACAGTTTCAACTCTTCTCTGCAAGTCAGGAGAAAATTCAGCAACGAGCCCTGCAGAGATGACTCAATAGTCAGTGAGCTTTTCTTCTTTAGGATGCTGTGCAGACAGTACCACAGTATTTAAGAAGGGGAAAGAAAGTGAATTAGACAAATCTTATTCTTCCTCCTTATACTTGCTTTTCCAAATTCAGCATCTGCAAGTTGGGGAAAACTGATCTTGCACCTGCTCCATTTCCTGTTCTAAACTGTTGCTGTGCACTATCAAACATTGCACAGTCCATCCCAGAAATGGCTGCATTACAGTGATGGGTGAGTGATATAATGGATAGAACTTGTAAGGTGCTTTCATTTTCCTGTGGTATGGAAAGCACTTCAAATGTAAGATTTATCCTTTCGGAGTCTGCTAGACAAACTCAACAGCAAGAACAGCTGAGCTTGGGATTTCATATCCTGCAACAATGAGGTTCTCCCAGCTGAGATATCTAAGGTCTGATTTTAACCAGACTTAATTTCCCTCTCACACATTGTGTAATAAATAAAATTAATGGAGCTATTCTATCTCCTAGAATTGGAAGGGACCTTGGGTCCAGCCCCCTGCCTTCACTAATAGGACCAAGTACTGATTTTGCCCTAGATCCCTAAAGTAGCCCCCTCAAGGATTGAGCTCACAAACCTGGGTTTAAGCAGGCTAATGCTCAAACCACTGAGCTATCCCTCCTCCCCAAGTCACTAAAGGTGACCTGCAAAGGAGAACAAATGGGATGGGTCTTTGCTTTGTGCTCTGCATTTGAAAGGTCTGTTTATTAAATTCAAAACTGCTATTTCTCATGCAAACTGTATTATTCTTCCATTATCTGTGGCATTTTTAGGTTCTCAAATCCCTTCCTTCCCCCCCCCCCCCCCATTGCTATTGGAGTTCTGAGGGAGAATAGTTTATTGCAAAAATTTTAAAATATCATGATCTAAATCACTTATTTTTGTTGTCTGCCATTACAAGTAGTATGGATAAAGCAGACAGGGCTTTGGTGGAATGGCAGATTTCCAGGGCTGGCCTTACCATGAGGCAAACTGGGGCTAGGTCTACACTACGGGGGAGGGGGGGGAGTCGACCTAAGATACGCAACTTCAGCTACGCGAATAGTCTAGCTGAAGTTGCGTATTTTAGGTTGACTTACCTGGCTGTGAGCACGGTGGCGAGTTGACCACTGCCGCTCCCCCGTCGACTCCCCTTCCACCTCTCGCTGCGGTGGAGTTCCGGAATCAACGGCAGCGCGATCGTGGATCGATTTTATCGCATCTACACTACAATCCGGTGGGTAGTGAAGACATGCCCTGAGGCAGCCGCCTCAGGTGCCAGACTGTGGGGGGGGGGGGGTGCCACTAGGACCCAGAGTGTAGAAAATTGTGTCTGCTGCTGGTGCATATGTATTTTCTCTGCTCTCTCTGCACAGAGATGGTGGAGTGCTGTACTGGAGGAAGAAGGGCACAAGAGACATAACAGATAGGCAGGAGAAAAGGTGAGAGGGAATAACAGAAAGTAGCAAGAGCTGCAGGGGAGAGAGAGGAGGAGGAGCCTTTTATGTACCTCTCTAGCACTCCCAGGAGCCTGGACTGATTAACACCAGCTTCTCAGGGAGCTTCCTTGAAAATTAAGTGTTACTTAAAATTTTTGAACAAGGCATTTTAAGTTGTTAGTTCTCCTTTATTGGGATAGGTAGCAGAGCAGTACCATGAGAGGAGTAGAACAGAAAGAAGGCAGAATTGAGACCTTTCAAAGTTTTGGCCCAAGCGAGGGGGCATGGGGGTGTCATTTCAGCTCCCCACCTCAGGTGCCAAAATGTTGTGGGCCGGCCCTGCAGATTTCTAAAAGCATACAGCTGACTTTATTTCTAAGTAAACGAGTAGAGGAGATATAAAGAATGAGCATGCCCTGGGGTATGTGGTAATTTTGGCAAGTTGCAACTGAACTTGTTCAGTTTAAGTTCTTTTTTCTTGGGAAGTTCCAATGATCAATTGCTTTTGGAGACAGTAGTTTGTTTTCCAAGATCAGTTGTCTGCTAGAGGGACTGTTGATTTGTCATCATGGTCATTCCTATAATATACTAAATGCTTCCTCCCTCAAAATCTATGGGGAATAGACTGTCCCCTTGTCATTTATTTCAAAATATTGCTGTTATGTTCACTGATGGATTGAACAAATACTTTATTTTTTTCAGCGTGTGTGTGTGTAGTCTGTCGATTTGATGATGACATTTTCATGCTCTCTCTTTTTGTGGGTTCTGGAGTGACTCTGAAGTCTAAAGTGTGACGTGCATGCTCGTGAGCAGATCGGACAGAAAGTCATTGGTGAGCCTCTTGGTAGCTATACCAGTAGTATGACACTTTTCCCTTGCAGCTAACAGTCGATTATTTCTGTCCTCTTCAAAGGCTTGAAAAGCTCTGAGTGTTGTGTGTTGCCAGGCTGATCTATTTAACACAGTCTTCTCAAGATCATCTGGTTTTATTGCACCAAAGTGTATGCTCTTCTTGATGCTGTCCTTGTAGTGCTTTCAGGGGTAGCCTTGACTCCAACATCCTTGTGCCAATTCTCCATAGAAAATTTTTCTGGGAAGTCGATATTCAGGCATCCTAATGATGTGTCCAGCCCAGCGTAGTTGGGCTTTTATCAGCATGGCCTCGATACTTATGGCATTTGACTTTTGGAAAACCTCCAGGTTAGTAATTTTCTTCTGTCAGCGGATCCCCATAATGGCGTGCAGAGACCACAAATGGAAGGCCTTTAGCTGTTTGATATGCCATTTGTATGGTGTCCAGGTCTCACTGCCACAGAGGAGAGATGTGAGCACAAAACCATTTGTGACGGGGTTGGGACTCACCCCTGCGGTGCCTCCCGCAGGTCGCTCTGGGAATTAGCTCAGTCCAGGGGGAGCGCCCTCTCCTGGTGGTGTCCCATCCATCTCTCACCCTCCATTGGTGCCTGGACCTGCGTTGCTCCCTTCTGCTCGCAGCATCCCCTTCAGGACACTGCCCTCCAGCAGTGCCCCCTAGTCCGTTCTAACCCTCTTCCGGGGGGTGGGAGATTAACAGCAGTCCTCCACCTGCTGCAGTGGCCATCCACACCCCAAGGTCTAACCCCTTCCATCAGGAGTATGGTGTAGTCCAATATGGCCACTTCCCACAGCCAGGTGCAATATAAGGGGGCAGGGGTGGACCCAGGCCCACCCGCTATTCTGGGTCCCGACCCTCGGGCCCTCTAGGAGCAGCCTCCCTGCCCTCATTCTCTCCCCTTGCTTGCTGTCCGCTCTCCCTGAGTCACTTCCCCTCTGACCCTTTAGGCTTTTCCTTCAGGGCCCACAGCCTGGCAGGTAGTGGGCTGGAGTTTCCTTTGGCTCCCCCAAGCTTGCCCAGTACTGCGCTGTCCCAGGTGCTGGTCTCCTAGCTCAGGAAACAGACCTTCCCTGTTAGAGGTCTGGGAGAGACTGCCTGCTCCTCACCTAGGCAGCCTTTATATAGGGCTGAGCCTGCCCTTGATTGGCCGCCACTTGCTCAGCCCTCATCGGCTCTCCCACAGGCCTTCCCTGATTGGCTGCTTCTTTGCGCAGCTGCTCTGGCCTGCCCTAGCCCAATCTCTCATAGGGGTGGGGCAGCTGCCCCACCACAGCATATTAAAGTTTTATTTTTGTTGAGAGGGTTATGTTGTGGGATTTCAAGACTTTGTTACGTAGCTTTCCTAGTGACTGAGAAGCTTTCTGTATTCTGTTCATGAGCTCTTTATCAGGAGATCCATCATTGGAGATGTTGCTGCCGAGATAGGTAAAACTGCCAACTTGCTTTAGTTGGATTCCACTAATGGATATGCTAGGGGATATAGCACGGAGTGGTGAAGATGATTGCTGCAACACCACAGTTTTCTCCAGGCTGATTGTGAGGCCAAACAATTTTGATGCTTCAGCGAAGCGATCTACGATGCATTGGAGATCTCCCTGTATGTGTGCTAGGAAGGCACAATCCGCAAAGAGTGATTCTCTTATTAGTAGTTCTGTTCTATTAGTACTTCTTTATTTTTTTTATCATGTAGAAAGGGAATATTCATGTGGTTATTTAGTCTCTGATTCCTGTGCTTCTAGCCAGACATTTACAGGTGCATGATCTGAGAAGCATTGAAATGATCTCAGAAGTTGAACATTGAGGTTGAAAACAGTGGAAAAACAAAAACTAGTCTGAGGAATCATGAATTTTGGAATAGAAACGCTTCCTTTTGGATTTAGCAGCCTCCAGTCTTTGTCTAATCCTTTCCTGATAAAGTTAGAAAGAAGGCTTCAGCGAGTTTTTCTTTAGTGGAATTTGGTATATAATATGGGTGTTAGCATAATATTAAAGGCTACTTCAAAAATGGTTTCATTATTTGTAAAATGAGTCACTGGTACATAATTCTGATACAAAATTGAGTAATCAAAGATATTATATATACCAGATCTTAAAATTACTGTTAAACATTGTGATAGAAAGTAAGAGAATAACTTCTCTCTTCAGTAGTGACTAATGTAACCACAGGATAAGATTTGATGTATGAATGTAGTAACTCCCCTTCAATTAGCACAGGAAGCCATAGGCGCTGAGTTTCTAATCTGCTGGGGGGTGCTCCCCCGGGCTCCACCCAGGCCATGCCCCCACTCCATCCCTTACCCCAAGGCCCCACCTCCGCCCTGCTTCTTCCCACCCCCGCTCCACCCCTGCCCTGCCTCTTCTCTGCCCAGTCCTGCCCCCTCCCCCCCGAGCATGCTGCACCCTTGTTCATCCCCCCTCCCCCCCCAGCGCCTCCTGATGCTGTGAAACAGCTGATTGCAGCAGGCGGGAGGCGTCAGGAGGGAGGGGGCGGCGCTGATCGGTGGGGCCTGCTGGCAGGCAGGAGGCACTGGGGAGAGGGGGAGGTTCTGGTAGGGAGGCTGCAAGAGTTGGTACCTAAGCAGGATGCTGTTAATAGATTATAAAGTCAAAAGAGACCATTATGATAACCTAGTCCAGCGGTTCTCAAACTTCATTACATTGCGACCTGCTTCTGACAACCAGAATTACTATGTGAGCCCAGGCAGAGCCTGATCCCTAGCCCCGCCACCCTGGGTTGGTAAAGAGGGGGCTGGAGCCCCACCACCCTGGGTGGAAGCAGAGCTCAGGCTTCAGCTTCAGCCCTGGGTCCCAACAAATCTAATACTGGCCCTGGTGATATCATTAAAATGGGCTCACGACCCACAGTTTGAGCACTGCTGATGTAGTCTGACCTCCTGTTAAACATAGCCAATAGGTATACAGGTCTGTCTCATCTTATGCTGGGGTTACGTTCCGCAGTCAGCGCCTAAAGCGAAAATCGCGTATAGTCAAAATTACATTGAGTGTAATGGCAGGCGGAATCGCCCGCACTACAGAAACAGTATTTAAATTGTTATTTTTCTCTTTTTTTTTTGTTTTTTGTTTGGTTTTGCCAGCCGTGTAAAGCTGAAATCGCACATGATAAATGCGCCTAAGATGCGACAGACCTGTATACTATATAGCACAATAAACATAATGGATTTAGGGCTGTCAAGTGATTAAAAAAATGAATCGCGATTAATCACACTGTTAAAGAATAATAGAATGCCATTCATTTAAATATTTTTAGATGTTTTCTACATTTTCAAATATATTGATTTCAATTACCACACAGAATACAAAGTGTACAGTGCTCACTTTATATTATTATTTTTATTACAAATATTTGGACAGTAAAAAACAAAAGAAATAATATTTTTCAATTCACCTGATACTGAATGGTGACCAAAGCATGAAGGCACATATGAATGTTTAGCATATCTGGCACATATATACCTTGCAATACCGGCTACAAAAATGCAATGCAAATGCCTGTTCTCACTTTCAGGTGACACTGTAAATAAGAAACGGGCAGCAGTATCTCCTGCAAATGTAAACAAACTTGTTTGTCTTAGCGATTGACTGAACAAGAAGCAGGACTGAGTGGACTTACAGGCGCTAAAGTTTTACATGGTTTTGTTTTGAGTGCAATTATGTAACAAAAAAACCCCTACATTTGTAAATGTTACTTTCACGATAAAGAGATTGCATTACAGTACTTGTATGAGGTGAATTGAAAAATACTGTTTATTTTTACAGTACAAATATTTGTAAAAAAATAATATAGTGAGCACTGTACAGCCTGTATTCTGTGTTGTAATTGAAATCAATATATTTGAAAATGTAGAAAGACATCCAAAAATATTTAATAAATTTCAATTGGTATTTTATTGTTTAACAGTGCAATTAAAAGCGTGATTAATTGTGATTAATTTTTTAAATTGCGATTAATTATGTGAGTTTACTGCGATTAATCGACAGCCCTAAATGGATTTCAAGAAGGCAGACTTTAGCAAACTCAGGGAGTTGGTAGGTAAGTTCCCACGGGAAGCAAGTCAAGGGGAAAATCAGTTCAGGTGAGTTGGCAGTTTTTCAAAGAGACATTATTTAGGGCACAAGAGCAAACTTTCCACTGTATAGCAAAGATAGGGGGTATGGCAAGAGACCACCCTGGCTTAACTAGGGGATCTTCAGTGATCTGAAACTCAAAAAAGACTACAACTACAGAAAGTGGAAGCTAGGTTAAATTACAAAGGATTAATATAAACAAATAACACAAGTATGTAGGGACAAAATTAGAAAAGCCAACGTACAGAATGAGATTAAACTAGCTAGAGACATAAAGTTTAACAAAAAAACATCTACAAATACATTAGAAGCAAGATGAAGACCAAGGACAGGGTAGGCCCGTTACTCAATGAGGGGGGGAAATGTGGAAATGGCAGAAGTGCTAAATGATTTTTTTGTTTCAGTTTTCACCAAGAAGGTTGGTGGTGATTGGACATCTAACATAGTGAATGCCAGTGAAAATGAGGTAGGATCAGAGGCTAAAATAGGGAAAGAACAAGCTAAAAATGACTTAGACAAGTTACATGAGTAAGGCTCCGTGTTTGTCACGAAAGTCACAGATTCTGTGAGTTTCTGTGACCTCTGTGACTTCTGCAGCAGCCCAGTGCATCTGGCCCGGAAGTCACCTGAGCAGCTCAGGCAGCCCCTGGGCCATTCACACTGGCTGCTGTCCCCCACTCCAGCACCCAAGGTGCCCCCCGGGCTGCACCCCCTCCCCAGCACCCACAGTGCCCCCCACAGCACCCGAGCCCCCCCAAACACCCGTGGTGCTTCCTGGGGCTGCGCCCCCCCCAGCATGTGCACCCCCCCAGCACCCGTGTCATCCCCCCGGGCTGCCCCCTCCAGCACCTGCAGTGCTCCCAGGGCTACGCCCCCAAGATGCTTCCCCCCAAGTTTTAGTCAGGGGTATATAGTAAAAGTCATGGACAGATCACAGGCCATTAATTTTTGTTTACTGCCCGTGACCTGTCCATGACTTTTACTAAAAATACCCATGGCTAAAATGTAGCCTTATTCATGAGCCATGTCTGTAAGTGGTACAACGGGTCTCCCAGGATCACTATGGGCATTTCAACATCCCCCACTGTAATCTTCTGGTTTAGAAAGAAAGTCCCTGCTTGTTGCTTTCTATACACGCTGGTGTTCCTGAAGATGTGCACGTCATGCATCTTCCCGGACCACCCTGCGTTGATGTCAATGAAATGCCCGTGGTGATCCACAAGTGCCTGCAACCCCAGGGAGAAGTACCCCTTCATGTTGATGTACTCCGTGGTAAGGTCATCTAGTGCCAAAATTGGAATATGTGTGCCATGTATCGTCCCTCCACAGTTAGGGAAATCCATTTCTGCAAAACCATCCACTATTTCACACACAGTTCCTAGAGTCACAGTCCTTTCATAGCAGGATGTGATTAATTGCCCGGAACACTTTTGCATTAACGTAGCCCCAACAGTCGACTTCCCTACTCCAAATTGATTCGCAACCAACTGGTAGCAGTCTGGAGTCGCCAGCTTCCACACAGCAATTGCCACATTTTTCTCTATCGATAGGGCAGCTCTCATTCTGGGGTCCTTGCACCACACCTGGGGCATGCTCCGCACACAGTTCCAGGAAAGTTGTTTTCCGCATCCGAAAGTTCTGTAGCCACTGCTCATCATCCCACACCTGCATGTGAATATGATCCCACCATTCTGTGCTTGTTTCCTGAGCCCAAAAGTGATGATCTATCCTATGCAGCTGTTCTGTGAATGCCAAAAGCAATCTAAAGTTGCTCCTATCCAGATCACGCAGAATGTCAGGCACCTGGGAGTCTTCCTCAGTTAGGAATTTCACGAATAACTGCACTGCCAACTGCGATGTCCAGATGACAGTTAACAGAGCATAGGAGAACAGGGCGGGATCCATCCCTTCTCACAAAGATGCCGGCATGGACAGCAAACAAAGGCCATTGCAAAAATGCCGTGAAAGAAAGCTGGAAGCCCATGGAGTACTGGGATAGAACGTAATGCATCATGGGACATTGAGCCTGGTCCCAAGATGTGCCACGATTTGCTCCGCCTTCCCACAACACCTAGCGACAGAAGGTGTCGAGCTAGACTGTGGGATGGGTACCCACAGTGCATTGCTCACACTGTTGATGATAGTGCCCCCACTGTGGATGCACTCTGCCAACAATGGGAGCGAGGGTGAACATGACATTCCGATTTTTATTATGTCGATTTGAGTGTCGATGTCACTTTTGTTGACAAAACTTTGTAGTGTAGACAAGGCCTTAGTGATCAGAAAAGGATATTCAGAGTTTAGAAAGCTATTTGTGGTTTAACTGCTTGGGAAGCTAAAGGGATTCAACTGAGAGCTCACCGAAACTGTTCAATAGCTATGCAGCACACAAGACCTTCCTTTCCCTAGTCTTGCTGGAGGAAATGGGAAGCTCTCAGCTATTGAAAGCATTGACTCTTTAATTAGTTTCCTCATAGTCTTTAAGGTCAGAAAGGACCATCATGATCATTTAGTCTGACCTCCTGCACATTGCAGGCCACAGAACCTCACCCACCCACTCCTGTAATAGACCCCTAACCTCTGGCTGAGTTACTGATGTCCTCAAACCATGATTTAAAGACTTCAAGTTACAGAGAATCCATTATTTACAGTAGATGAGTTAAAGTAAGTTTGAATGGGACAAACTGTTAGAACAAGAAAAGTGAAGTTCATTCTTTGGAAATCCCTGTTAAGTATCATTAATAGCAAGTATTCTGAACAAGACCAACCAGATATGATAGAATAGCCAAGAAGAGAATGAGAGATTCCTTAAAAAAAGAGCATCTCTGACCGCCTCTGTGTTTGGTTACTGGAACTAACAGAAACAAAACATTTAAACAGTCTGAATAATACACACTTCCTCTCTCAATCAGGTCTTGATTCTATGATAGATCATAGTCTTACTTGTTCTCTAGCCATCTATAAAGACTTTGTGGGGAAAAACAGCAGGAAGAAACTGATATTCTAACATAAAAACCTTCCTCGAAAACTTCTCCTAAAGAAAAGAGGACAAGCCCATTCTCTTCCTGTGTAAACAGAGCAGATTGTTTCAACTGCTGGGGCAGGTCCATATTTTGATGGATAGGTGATAGTGCACAGGGTAAGAAACCTTCTCTTTTGAAACTGAGGTTTTTAGAGATGTGTCTCTCTGTGGGTGCTCCACTTCAGGTGTTGGTGCATCCCTGGGCCTCTGATCAGAGAATTTCAGCAGCAGTGCCCATCCGGGTCGCACATGCATGGTCCCTGTCTCGCGGTGCTGTTGGTGCCTCATCTAGCGTGTGCATGACCTGACCCTCTCAATTCCTTCTCTACTGAGGAGTCCGGAATTTGAACTCCAAAGTAGAGGGAAGAAGGGTGAGTAGTGGAGCACCCACAGGGACACACATCTCGAAGAACCTCAGCTACTGCACAGGGTGAGTAACCTTCTCTTCTTCTTCGAGTGATGTTGCTGTGGGTGCTCTACTTCAGGTGACTGTAGAGCAGTGCCCCACATTGGATGGAAGAGGCTTCGGAGTTGCATTAGTGAGTGAAGACAGCACTGTTAGCCCTAGCAGTGCATCCGATCTTGAACTCTGGGTGATTGCATAGTGTTTTGTGAACGTATGTTCAGAGGCCCAGATGGTAGCTCTACATATGTCTTGTGACATTATCTAATTAGAATGTGACCATGCAAATCATTGTTGCTACCACTGTGATATAATTGCAATGAATCTTATACAAAGTGTGATGCATGGCCAGAAAGAATTAAGCATCCTGCAAGATAAATGACCCAGAGCCAACCTTTAGAGACATGTTAGAAAAGTATGTAAATGGTAATTAGGGCCGTTCCATGCTAGATAGGCTAGAACTTTGAAATGCAAACCTGTATTGTTAGAGAATTGGAGGTGATACTAATTTTATGTGTGTACTTATATCTTGTCAGATATTAGCCACATGTAAACAGACAGTTCATGTCTGTCACTATAGCTATTGATTCAGAAATCAAAATGAAATATTAACATTTAAATGAACTGTAAACATAGTGATATCACTGTATTCATCTCACTTTGAAATGTATAGCAAATCACCTGAGAATGGTGGAAAATGGGCAATTGCCTTATGTTAATCCATACAGCTAATGACCGGGGATGTTTACCAAATAGGTCTATTTCAAAGTCTCCCTGATTGCCTGTTGTTCGCCTTGGGACTCTGACCTGACAAAGAGGGCCTGAAACTGTATAAAAGTCCGTTGGGTCCTGATCCTTTTTATCTCAGATCTGCTTGATGCTTCATGCAGGGGAAGCTTAAACCAAAAGGCTGACATCTCCAGTCCTAACCTGGATTCACCCTGACTATGAACATTGGACTATAACCTATGAATTTATTCTGAAAGACCCCTTTGCAACTACAAAGCTCACCATCTCTACTATAAATCTGGTCTCAGAAACTGTACTCACGCCTGTATGTATCTTTTAACCAATACTCTCTCTCTTTTCTTTTTTAATAAATTTTAGTTTAATTAATAAGAATTGGATGTAAGCGTATATTTGGGTAAGATCTGGAATATTCAGTAACCTGTGAGGTAATGTGTCCGATCCTTTGGGATTGGTAGAACTTTCTTATATGAGTAGAGGGTAGAGGTCTAAGGCTGGGTTGCTTTAATGGAACTGTGTTGTTTGGACTTCTGAGTAACCAGTAAGGTAATAAAGAAGCTGTTTTATGCTGGCTTGGTAAATATCTAAGTATTGGAATATCCACCAGCTTTGGGGATTGTCTGCCCCATTCTTTGCAGTTCACCCTAATTAAGTGACCTCAGTTGGTTCCCCTGGGATCCCCAGTCACATGTCTATGCGTGGTACGTTGTTTAGAAAGGCTACTGAGGTAGCAACAGATCTAGTAGAGTGAGTTCTGATCCCGGATGGGGTTTGTAGGTTCTTTTGTTGGTAACAGAGGTGAATACACACTGAGATCCATTTTTAAAGTCTCTGTGTGGAAATTGCGGCTCCTTTACAGCATTTGGTAGTGGAGACAAAGTGCTTTGGGGATTTTCTGAAAGGCTTAGTTCTATCGCGGTAGAATGCTAGTGCACGTCTAACATCCAGGATATGTAGTACTGAGTCCTGTGTGCTCTTCTGAAGTTTTGGAAAGAATACAGGAAGGTGTTGTCTGGACCGGTGATCCGCTAGGTCACTCCAATCCTTAACTCTGGGAACCAGCCTTACCCTGCTCTGCTGTGAGAACCCCCACTCCTGGGTTGTTCATGCACAGCCTCTGGCATGTAAGCTGCTCCCGACTACTTGCAACCGTATGACACTAGCCAATATCTCTGGTCCCAGATACAACCCTAGGAACCTCCATCTTGCAGTGTCCAGTAATGCCTGCTGGACACTGTAAACTTATATAAGTTCATCAATTTAACAAAGAAATTGCTATGTACCAGGCTTGTTGTCCCAAGGGGAGCCTCTGACACATTTCAAACCAAATGCACTGCTTCAGGTAGAATAAACAAACAGATTTATTAATAATAAAGATAGATGTTACGTGATTATAAGTCAAAGCACAACAAGTCAGATTTGGTCAAATGAAATAAAAGCAAAATGCATTCTGAGCTGATCTTAACACTTTCAATGCTCTTACAAACTTAGATGCTTCTCACTACAGGCTGGCTGGTTGTTCTTCAGCCAGGCTCTCCCATTTGATCAGCACTTCAGTCGCTTGATGTGGTGGTGTCTGTAGATATAGGTGGAAGAGAGAGGAAGAGCATGGCAAACATCTCTCCCTTTTATCATGTCCTTTCCTCCCTCTTGGCTTTGTCCCCCACCCTCCCTTCAGAGTCAGGTGAGCAGTACTGAGTCTCTCAAAGCAAGCAATTCCCCTGTTTTGGCCTCATGCAGGTGAGTCACTGCATTGTAGCTCCCTTGCTGGACAATGGCTGCTGATGGGTTGTTTGACACTCCACCCGGGCGTTTGTTACTTTCCTTGCTGTTGCCTCTAGGGAGCTAATATCTGGCTGATTCACCCAATTTACAGTATGTTTTAGTGACAACCATACTACACAATTCTCATAACTTCATATGCATTAATGATATAAATATATGGATAGAGAAATGACTTTCAGCAGATCATAACATTTCCCCTGATACCTTACAAGGCATGCTTTATATGTAAGCTCACGATTATATGAAAATGAGGAATATGAGAGTTACAGCACTCTCCCCTAAGGTATAGAATGTCACAGGTGGATTGGTTGATTTATGTGGAAGGATGAAGATATTTTAGATATAAATCTCAGAGGTGGTCTTGGGGTGACCTCGTCCTTGAAAAAAATGGTATAAGAGGGTGAGCCATGAGAGCTCCTAACTCACCCACACAATGAGCTACTAAAAATGCTACCTTCATTGATAGATGTACCAGAGAGCATGTTGCTAAGGTTTTGAATGGGGCCCCAGGGGGGGCAGCATAATACCAGCTTCAAGTCCCATGGTGACGTGGGTGCATGTACTTCAGGGTAAATGTTCTGAAAGTTTGTAAGGAAGCGTTTGGTAATTGGGTGCCCAAACAGTGACATTCCATCAATCTTGTGATGAAAGGCATTAATAGTGGATAGTCCCGAGTTTTTTAGCTCCACAATTTAGTCCAATATCAAGGGTAGAGGTGCGGAAACCGAAGTGACTTGCTTGGCTTGGCACCATATGGCGAACCTCTTCCATTTCTGAAGGTCGGTTTTGCATGTGGTTGACCTCCTACCGTTTAGTAATATGTATCTAACCTCTTCCGAACAGGCTGGTTCACCATGATGGAACCATGTAAGAGCCACGCCTTCAGGAGGTCTCTCCAGGTTGGTGGCCCTGTCCGTTATTCTGTGATAGCAGGCCCGGTTGGAGTGGGAGAGTGCATGGTGCAGATAGCACCATCCACAGCAGGTAAAAGTACCAAGTCTCTCTGGGCTATGTTGGGGCTATCAGTATGACTTTCGCTTTGTCCAGATGTATTTTGTTTATTACCCTCAATAGTAGTGTTACTGGTGGGAACGCGTATAGAAGTGGCACTTCCCATTTGAGGAGGAAGGCATTCCCCAGTGACTGGGGCCCCAGACCTGCTCTCGACCAGAACTGTAGGCATGTGCAGTTCTGTGATGTCAAAAAGAGATCAATAGATAGGTGTCCCCATTGTTGAAGTATGTTCTGCAGGACCACGTCATTTAGTTCCCATTTGTGATCATGAGAAAATTATCTATTTAATATGTCTGCTGTAGTGTTCTGACAGGCTGGGAGATAGGAGGCTGAGATGTTGATATTGTTTTTCAGATACACCAATTCCACAGTTTCATGGCTTCGGTGCATAGGGAGTGGGATTGGGCTCCTGCCTGTCAATTTATAGAAAACATGCAAACGATGTTGTTGGTCGTTACTCTTATGGTCTCGTTCCTTATCAATGGCAGGAAGTGGAGACATGCATTGTGAATTGCATAGAGTTCAAATAGCTTTATGTGTAGCAGTGTTTTGGAGGGAGACAACCTGCCCTAGATTATATGGTGTGGCAGATGAGCTCCCCAGCCTATCAAGGAGGTTTGTGAGTATTGTGATAGACCGAGACCAGTTGGGAACAGCAGAGTAGCAGAAGGGAGATATACTGGCCACTGGATAAGTAGTTTTCTGTTCCCTGAGTGACCAGAGCAGGGGCTGCTCCAGGCTAATAGGCCACCTGACTCCAATTAACCTGCTAAGAGTCAGGTGAGGCTGCTAAGCACCTGACTCTAATTAAGGCCCCTCTGTTGCTATAAAAGGGCTCACTCCAGTCAAGCCAGAGGGAGCCAGAGGAGAGGAAGTGTGTGTGAGGAACTGGGAGCAAGAGGTGTGCAAGAAGCTGAGAGTGAGTAGGTGTACTGCTGGAGGACTGAGAAGTACAAGCGTTATCAGACATCAGGAGGAAGGTCCGGTGATGAGGACAAAGAAGGGAGGAGGCCATGGGGAAGTAGTCCAGGGAGTTGTAGGTGTCGTGCAACTGTACCAGGAGGCACTCTAAACAGCTGCAGTCCACAGGGCCCTGGTCTGGAACCCGGAGTAGAGGGCGGGCCCAGGTTCCCCCCATACCTCCCAACTCCTGATCAAACACAGGAGGAATTGACCTGGACTATAGCTTCTACCAGAGGGGAAGGTCTCTGGACTGTTTCCTGACCCACAGGGTGAATCTGTGAAGCGAGCAAATCCACCAAGAAGCGCAGGACCCACCAAGGTAGAGGAGGAACTTTGTCACAACTGGTGTCAGAGGTGGGATTTAGGGTGCACAGCGCGGTGGAAGAAGGAGGGTGATTTAAAAAAAAATAAATAAAAAGGAGAGGGTTTATTTATTTTTTCACCACAATGGATGACTTAGTGCGGGCACTGATACAAGCTACGGCGGCCCAGCAGGAGGCTACCCATGTCTAGGCAGCCGCCCAACAGGAGGCAGTGCGGCTGCAGCAAGAGACTAATCGCATGCTGATGGACCAGGCTGCTCAAGACTAAGCTACGTTGCGAGAACTGGTAAGCCAGGTAAAGACCCTTACAGAGCTGAACCGTGGCCATGATAGGATGCGGCTCATACGGGCCAGCCATTGGCTGCAGAAAATGATGCGGGAGGATGATGTAGAGGCATACCTTCTGGCCTTTGAGAGGACAGCCCTACAGGAGGCCTGGCCTCGAGATCAGTGGTCTGGCATCCTTGCCCCATTCCTGTGTGGGGAGGTCCAGAAGGCCTACTATGATCTGCCTAAAGAGGCTGCAGCAGACTACCCCCAGCTGAAAGCAGAGATCCTGGCCAGATCTGGGGTAATGACTGCAGTGTGGGCCCAGCGGTATCACGAGTGGAGGTACCAGGAAAACAAAACCCCACGGTCCCAATTGTATGACCTCATCCATTTCGCACGAAAGTGATTGCAAACTGAGTCCCGGAATCCGGAAGAGATACTAGAGGTTCTGGTCATTGACCAATACATGAGGGGACTACCGCCAGACCTTCGCGCCTGGGTAAGCCAGAACGAACCCTGCACCTACGACGGGGTCGTCGCATTGGTAGAGAGGCGAAGGACGGCGAGGGAGCTGACCCGACCAGTTAAGGAAGAGGCACCCCAGGTTAAATTAGCAGCACCAAGCCCCAAAGCTCGGGTGACTGGGTCACCAAGAGGGCCCAGGTTTAAAAAGAGCGGGGCTGAAGGCCCACTAGAGGCCACAGAGAGTCAGAGCATTGAGGGAGAAGAGGATCGGGATGTTAGACTGCCCAAACCAAGAGACCTGGGAATGCCTAGGGCTCCCTAATCCACCTTGTGGGGGTCTCACTAACCCCACATATGTATACCAGACCAGTGAAACTAAATGGGGTAGAGACCACAGCACTGGTTGATTCAGGGAGTGCTATCACGCTTGTCTCAGGGAAGCTCGTGAAGCATAGTCAGCTGCTGTGGGCTAAGCATATGGGGATAACCTGAGTCCATGGGACAGTTGGTTATTACCCTACCATCCCAGTAAAAATCAAGATTCAGGAGAACACTACTGAGGTAGCAGCAGGTGTAGTCCCTAAACTCCCATACCCAGTGCTCATAGGGAGGGATTTCCCAGGATTTGGAGACTTACTCCCAGTAAGGGGATTGGAGAAAGGGGGAAACCCTGAAGTTAGAGAGGCATCCACAGTAGACTGTCAACCCCCAGTCTTCTCTGAAATATCCCCAGATTTGTTCTCCACTCCCAGACAGGGTAGAAAGACAAAAAGGGAAAGGAGGGCAGCTAAGGCCTTGGGAACCCGAATACTGACCCAAAGCCAGAGGGTCGCTCTCGTAGATAGGCTGACCCGAGCAACTGAAAAGGAGGCCACCCAGGAGGGAGAGGCACCCGAGTCTGACCCCCACCCTAACACTTCTGAACCAGTAGAGGCAACAGAGACTGGCCCCCTAGATCTCGGGCAGATTAGCCCCAGGAGAGGAAATTTTGGACGGGACCAGGCAGAATACCCAAGGTATGACAACATTAGGAAGGAGGTGACTGAAATAGATGGGGTCCCCATGGAAGGGAAAACCCAGAGACTCTACTTCATAATGAAGAAGGATCTCTTATACCGGGTTGCACCAGTACAGGGGCAGAAGGTACAGCAGATCCTACTACCTCAAAAACACCAGAATGCTGTATTAAGTCTTGCCCATAGTCATCTTTTTGGGGGACATTTGGGGATAGAGAAGACCCTGGCCAGGGTCCTACGATGGTTCTTCTGGCCCGGAGTACATGAAGAAGTGCGGAGGTACTGTGCATCCTGCCCGGAGTGTCAGCTGCACAGTTCCCGTCCCGTCTTGAGGGCACCTTTAGTACCCCTTCCCATCATAGAGGTCCCCTGCGAGCGAATAGCCATGGACCTAGTGGGACCCCTGGAGAAGACAGCCCGGGGCCACCAATATATACTTGTCATTCTGGATTATGCTACTTGCTACCCAGAAGCCGTCCCCCTGCGAAACATGGCCTCGAAAACGATAGCTATGGAGTTGGTGGGGATCTTTGCCCGAGTGGGGCTACCAAAGGAGATATTAACAGACCAAGGAACCCCATTTACGTCGAGGCTAATGAAGGACCTCTGTATGCTGCTCGATATACATACCCTGAGAACTTCAGTCTATCATCCGCAGACTGATGGGTTGGTAGAAAGGTTTAACCGAACCCTCAAGGCTATGATAAGGAAGGTGGTAAGTTGGGACAGGAAGGACTGGGAACCCTACTACCTTACCTTATGTTCGCTGTCCAGGAGGTACCTCAGGCCTCAACTGGATTTTCCCCCTTTGAGCTGTTATATGGGCGCAACCCCCGAGGCATCCTGGACATAGCCAAGGAAATTTGTGAGGAGGAACCCAGTGAGGGGAAGAACATAATAGAGCATGTGCTACAGATGAGGGACCGGATAGCCTGGGTCACTCCCATAGTGAATAGTTTGACCCATAGGGGAAGTAAATTACAAAGTGCAACAACCGGGACGTCGAAAACTAGAACAGATATATCATGTCAACCTTCTGAAACCCTGGCATACCCGAGAGGCGTGCATAGTGGTTCAGGAAGACCTACAACCAGGGAACAAAAACCCTGGACAGGTGAGGGTGTCTCCCGATCTAACGACAGCCCAGAAGAAAGAGGTAACTGAGATGATCTCCCAATATCAAGATGTATTCTCAACAAAGTCAGGTTGCACAACTGGGACATATCATCACATCGTCAAGAACCCTGGGGCCAGAGTAACAATGAGGCCCTACCAGGTGCCAGCAGCCAAAAGGGAGGAAATAAAAGCGGAAGTCAGGAAAATGCTGGAGATGGGGTTCACTGAAGAATCTCACAGTCAGTAGTCCAGCCCAATAGTGTTGGTGCCCAAACCTGATGGCACCACGAGGTTCTGCAGTGACTTCCGGCGACTAAATGAGATATCCCAGTTTGATGCCTACCCTATGCCCCGCATAGACGAATTAGTGGACCGTCTGGGGAATGCCCGGTACTTAACGACCCTAGACTTGACAAAGGGGTACTGGCAGATTCCCCTAGCTGAAGATGCAAAGGAGAAGACGGCGTTCTCTACACCAGAGGGTCTTTTCCAGTATACGGTCCTTCCTTTTGGACTACATGGGGCCCCAGCTACCTTTCAGCGCCTCATGAACAAGTTATTATGCCCCCATGCCAGCTATGCTGCGGCTTACTTGGATGACGTGGTGATTCATACCCCAGACTGGGAAACCCACTTGAAGAAGGTGGGGGCGGTCCTTGATACCTTCAGGCAAGCTGGCCTTACGGCAAACCCTGTTAAGTGTGCTGTGGGGTTCAGAGGCCACATATCTTGGCTATGTGGTAGGAAAAGGTCTGGTGAAACCTCAACTGAACAAGTTAGAGGCCATCCAAAATTGGCCATGACCAAGTAGTAAGAAGCATTCCTAGGGGTGGTGGGGGTATTACCAGCGTTTCATTCCCCATTTTGCCACAAGGGCAAGTCCCCTAATGGACTTAGTGAAGGCCTGTGGTCCGGATCCAGTCAGATGGTCCAACGCAGCAGAGAATGCATTTGCAGACCTACGGACTGCCCTCTGCAGTAACCCCATATTGATAGCCCCGGATTTCACCAAGGAATTCATCCTTCAGACAGATGCATCCGAGGTGGGGCTAGGGGCTGTCCTGTCGCAGATGGCTGGGGAAGAGGAACACCCAATTCTCTACCTCAGCAGGAAACTCCTTCCGAGGGAACAAAAATATGCAGTGGTGGAAAGAGAATGCCTCGCCATAAAATAGGCCATGGAAACACTGCGTTACTACCTGCTGGGGCGCAGATTTGTCCTCGTGACCGACCATGCCCCTCTTCAGTAGATGCAACGGAACAAGGAAAAGAACACAAGGGTAACAAGGTGGTTCTTATCCCTCCAACCTTTCCAGTTCCGCATACAGTACAGAGCAGGGAGTCGCCATGGCAACGCCGATGGCTTATCACGTGTACACTGTCTGGCGTCCCATGTCTCAAATCAAGCGCAGCACGTACAAGCAAGTTTTCCCTTTTATATTCCAAGCAGTTTCTGTGTAGGCTTTGTCTGTTACTTTTCCCCCTACCCCTTCTTCCCCTCCTTCCTCAAGCAGTTACAGTTAGGAAAATTCCCATTTGTCTGCTTATCTTTGACCTTGGTAGTATGAACGAAACAGCAGCTATCTGCTAGAAAAGCTGACCATTACATTACTGCTTTAGCCTGCTTCAGCATGTAAGCAATTAGCATGGAAATAGGTGAAAGTTCACAAGATGGAGTCACTGTGGCTCACTTAGACCCAGAGCAAAGGAGTTTCATCGGCACTTATGGCCTTCCACTCCCCTGAGTTACCTGGTAGCTATGCCTAGTGACACCAACAACCTGACGCCAATTAACTTGCTAAGAGTCAGGTGAGGCTGTTAAGCACCTGACTCTAATTAAGGCCCCTCTGATGCTATGAAAGGGCTCACTCCAGTCAAGCCAGGGGGAGCCAGGGAGCCAGAGGAGAGGAAGTGTGTGTGAGGAACTGGGAACAAGAGGTGTGCAAGAAGCTGAGAGTGAGTAGGCGTACTGCTGGAGGACTGAGAAGTACAAGTGTTATCAGACATCAGGAGGAAGGTCCGGTGGTGAGGACAAAGAAGGTGTTGGGAGGAGGCCATGGGGAAGTAGCCCAGGGAGTTGTAGGTGTCGTGCAACTGTACCAGGAGGCACTCTAAACAGCTGCAGTCCACAGGGCCCTGGGCTGGAACCCAGAGTAGAGGGCGGGCCCAGGTTCCCCCCATACCTCCCAACTCTTGATCAAACACAGGAGGAATTGACCTGGACTATAGCTTCTACCAGAAGGGAAGATCTCTGGACTGTTTCCTGGCCCACAGGGTGAATCTGTGAAGCGAGCAAATCCGCCAAGAAGCGCAGGACCCACCAAGGTAGAGGAGGAACTTTGTCACAGTATCATAAAGGATGTAGCCTGAGTGAACCTTAATCTTACCCATTATGGCCATTTTTATGTTCTTATGAACCCCCATGCACACGTTGTTGGGTTGTGTCCACCAGTGTGAAGAATCTTTGACTTTGTTTGGCATCGTAAGATGTCTGTTTAGGCCATGTTTGTGTAGCATATACACAGTTCTGAGTCAGCCCTGAATACAGCACATGTGGAGATACACGTCATACCACAGATGTGGTTGTAGCCATGTGGCCTAAGAGTTGAAGGCAGGTGTATGCTGATGTGTGTGGACTATTAATTACTGAAGAGATGAGATTGATCATAGTAATAAACCTATTTGTTGGTAATGACGCTTTGGCTTCCAGGGAGTCGAGATGGGCCCTGATGAAGTCCAGCTGTTGACGGGGTTTTAAAGTTGATTTTTGTGCATTTATCTGTAACTCCCAACTCTGGAAAAGGGCAATCATCCTGTGAGTAATGTCGACAGTGTCTGCCCGAGTGGGAGCTTTTAGTCATCCAGGTGGGGGAATATTATTACCCCTTGCTTGCGCAGGTGTGCCGCTACTACTGTGAGAATTTAGGAGAAAATTCATGGTGCTGTGAATAGGCTGAAAGGTGAGACCTTGTATTGGTAATGGTCTGTTCCCAGGGTAAATCTGAGGAACCTCCTGTGAGTGGGATGTACTGTTATGTGGAAATAGGCATCATTAATCGGGAGCACTATTCTGGAAGTTGAGGAGGCTTCCAGGATGCCCAGCAGTTTATGTTGGGCCTCTGGGTCCTCCACAAGAGGGATCTCTAATCTGTCAGCCACACATTTAAAAAGTTCCTGAAGTTGCTTAAAGTCAGTGGGGGCTCTGGGCGGCGGAGGCATTATGGTCTCATCCGGGGAAGAGCAGGAATTGTTAGTAGGTCGTGTGGTGTCTTGCTCTATGCTCTCCTCACATTCCTGGACTGTTTCCTTGTGGGCTCTGACGTTGCAGGCACCGACGGTGTTGGGGGCAATCTAATCCCCTCTGTATAGGGACTGCTGCCTAGTAAGGCATTGTATGGGAAACAGCATGGATAGTCCCATCCATGGATGCCTATACCATAGCTGTATGTCTTGCCTATAGTGAGACCTTGATCATAGAGATCCATGGGTTAGGTTTGCTGATGGATGAGGAGTGGTGTGAGGAAAAAACACCTTCTTCCTCATCCTGTTCCTCCTTGCTGGAAAATGAAGGGGCTATTGGAGAGATAAGTTGTTCTGGTACCATGTGCACCAAGGAGCCATTGGTGCTGAAAAGTGATGAATCTGACGTTGACGATACTAATAGGTCCTTCTGATGAAGGAAGTGGCACGGTGCCAGTGGCTTGGCACCAAAGAGGTTGGTGCTCAGAGTTTCGGTGTTGCAGTAGACTGTGCTGATGGTTTTGGCAGTAGAGTTGCCGGTGCTGATGTTGATATGGTCATCAGTGCCGATGAAGCTGGCAGAGCAGGCAGAGGTGGCACAGCCTGTGTTGGAGGTCTCTGTGCCATCTCCTTCAGCGGGATTGACGGTGCCACAGTGGAGAAGGTAGGCTTGCTCTTGCCTCTCAACTCCACACCGGAGTGCTTGGGATCAGCAGAGGTCTGTGCGGGCGACAATGGAGAATTCTGGTGTCTCATAGCGGTGCGGTCGGTACCAAGGAGAGAGACCGAGCTGGAGATCGCTTCTTTTTGGTTGGTTCTCTTTGAGGAGAAGTCATTGCTCGTTTCCTTGATTTTTTAAAGGAATAAGCCTTCCTCTGAGAAGAGGGTGAGGTCTCTGGAGATCTTTGTCCAGAGAGAGTCTGCTGGCCTGGGTCTGAAGCTGGATGCAGAGACTCCTCCATTAAGAGGCACTTGGGCGCAGATCCCTGTCCCTCCACGCTCAAGCCTTTAGGTTGCTGCAATGAGCACATTTCTGAAGGATGTGTGACTCACCCAAGCAGCGGACAAACTGTGCGTGCCCGCCCAACACTGACATGGTGTTTTGACATGCCATCAGTGCTTAAAGCCTGGTGAACCAGGCATAACTGAAAAGTCAGCGGTTCACTCCAAGGATGAACTTAGTCAGTCTCTGAAAAAAAAAAAAAAGTGTTTTGTTTTTTTGTAACTAGGAAGGAAAATGGGGAAAAGGGTAAGTAATCAAACTGCTAAGCTAAAAATATGCTAAGCAAACTATTTTAATGCTAAACGAGCTAACTTCGTGACACTGCTGGGAGCTCCATCTCAGGCCAAGGACAGTTGAGAAGGAACTGAGGGGATCAGGTCACACACATGCTACATGAGGCACCAATGGCTCCGTGAGACAGGGACTATGCATGTGCGACTTGGACAGGCACTGGTCTTGAAATTCTCTGATCAAAGGCGCAGAAACACATCAACACCTGAAGTGGAGCACCCACAGGGATGTCACTAGAAGAAGAAATGTAAGCTCTCTGCAGATGACTCCAGCAGGCTGATCCAGTCATCTAAAGATCCATCTTGGTCACTGTTTTTACCTTCTTGTGACCACCCTACATCAGGGCAAGCTGCTATTGCAAATCTCTTTGCAGTGCTTATAACCCTACCCAGCAAGGGGAGGAGTGCCCAACATCCAGCATGATATCTGATGCACACAAATACAGAGAAGCTGCTGTATGACCTCTATACAGCAAAGCACTTGCGAGCTATCTGGCTCCTGACCAGGAGCGGCTCTATGTATTTTGCCGCCCCAAGCACGGCAGGCAGGCGGCTTTCGGCGGCACGCCTGTGGGAGGTCCGCTGGTATCGTGGATTTGGCGGCATGCCTGTGGGTTGTCCGCCGGTCCCGCGCCTTCGGCGTACCCGCCGCTGAATTACCACTGAAGTTGTGGGACCAGCGGACCTCCCACAGGCAAGCCGCCGAAGGTGGCCTGACTGCTGCCCTCACGGCGACCGGCAGGCCGCCCCCCGCGGCTTGCTGCTCCAGGAGTGCTGGTGCCTGGAGCCGCCCCTGCTCCTGACCCCTCCTGGGCTCGCACGGGTTTGGAGTTTCAATTTGTTCAGCAGTGATCCTTGTTTTCTATGATTAAAAAAACCCCCAAAATTCTCCAATAAAAAGACATAAAAATCCAAATGAAATGCTGAACTTTAGTTTCTCTAGCCGCAATATATATAGGTTTCAGAGTAGCAGCCGTGTTAGTCTGTATCCGCAAAAAGAACAGGAGTACTTGTGGCACCTTAGAGACTAACAAATTTATTAGAGCATAAGCTTTCGTGGACTACAGCCCACTTCTTCGGATGCATATAGAGTGAAACATATATTGAGGAGATATATATACACACTATATATGTATATGTATGGCTATCTTACAACAGAAAAACTTCAAAAACAGACTCCAACGAGAGACTGCTGAGCTGGAATTGATATGCAAACTAGATACAATCAACTCAGGATTGAATAAGGACTGGGAATGGCTGAGCCATTACAAACATTGAATCTATCTCCCCTTGTAAGTATTCTCACACTTCTTATCAAACTGTCTGTACTGGGCTATCTTGATTATCACTTCAAAAGTTTTTTTTTTTTCTCTTACTTAATTGGCCTCTCAGAGTTGGTAAGACAACTCCCACCTGTTCATGCTCTCTGTATGTGTGTATATATATCTCCTCAATATATGTTTCACTCTATATGCATCTGCAGAAGTGGGCTGTAGTCCACGAAAGCTTATGCTCTAATAAATTTGTTAGTCTCTAATATATATAGGTATCAGTTGAATGCAATGTTTGACATATTTACAATTTTTAAGCATGTTTGAAGCATGCCAGTGCTATCAATCAGTATAATACAATTAATAGAACTGTAATTTGTATTTCTTACATATACCACATTCTTCTATGTCTGTCAGCCCCAGGCAGAAATCCGGCTGCCCGGGGCTGACAGCCCAAGCCCCGCCGCGTTTTGATTAATATGGAGAGCTGGATAGTAGAGGCTCAGATAAACTGGGTTCTGTATTTTTCCCACAGCAAACAAGTTTCTAGGATCCCTGGTGCTCAGCAAGGGCTTTGCAGCAGAATTAATTTGTTGCAGTTTTAATTCTTGCCAGCTGGTTCCCCCGGCCTGCTCCTTAATCTGAGTGCAGGCCTGAGTGACATCTTCTTTCCAGCTCAGCTCTTTGAGCCAAAGCCACCCTGGTGCCTGTACCAGGGCACCGGCAGCTATGGATAGGAAGAGAAATAATCAGACCTTATGCTTGGTTCACACATTATGGTAATATAGCTTCCCTTTCGGTAAAGTTGGCAAACAGCAGCTGCCTGTTCTTCATGTCAGAAGACAGGCTACAATCTTGCAAGGATAAAGAGGGGCCCCTTTCTCATGTTCCCTGCACACAACAGGTGGGTTTTCAAGAGGGGAGGGAGGCCAGGGAAAAGACTACACCTGTTTGGGTTTTATCTCCCCATCCCCAGCAACTCTGAAGGCCAAATGTTTTCCTATACACACGTTTTACGAATTACTATGATACTTAAAGAGGCACAACCCCATTGAGCAGATGCATTGATACCAGTATAAAGTTGCTTATACCAGTATGTTTTCTTCCCATGCAGGAAGGAGAATAAGCTAGTCTGCTATGACACCTTTACCTCAGTGTAACTGTGTCCATTATAGGGGTTGGGCTGGTATTCTCTAACGGGACTAGCTATATTGCTACAAAAATGGTAGAGCTGGGGCTCCTGTTCTGCTGACTCAGGCTTTGGTTTCAACATCCACATCAAACATTCCACCAGCCATCTGCTTTGGCACTAAGCCCCCATTTGGTTTTGATATATACTTTCAAAATGCTCTTGGGATGAATTTGGCAAGTTGAGGATGTAATGGAATTGAGTGTTTCCGTTAAATCAAATTACCTCCCCTTTCTCCTCCTCCCCTGCCCTCCCCTCAAAAAATACAGGTCCATGCGGGAACCCTAAAGTCAGATATGAAGTTGCTGAAGTGTTAACCACAAACAGGTTTATTCTCCCTTCAGTGCAAAACTCCCAGTAGCAGCCTGGAGATAACAGACATGTGTAAACAGCCTGAAGCCATAACACTTTGTACTGTGAGTGGGACTTTGCTTAGCCCATGCAATCAAGTTGTATTGATTTGGGAAGGGGACTGTCTTTCCTGCTGAGTCACTACTGCATACGTACCCCAGCAGGATTCTTACAGGTCTGGTGCTGATACAGCTACTGTATTTCAAACATAAATACAGACCCCTTGGAAGAGACCTCAGGACGAGTTTTGTAAAAATAGGAGTGTTAGCACAAGTGTCCTGGCCAAATTCAAACTGGGGTCACTTCTCCCCTCCTTCCACTTCCCATAGAGCAGGGCAGTGGTTCTCCATCTGTAGTACATGACTTGGTTTAAAGTATAGTATTAGAAAAAAATTAGTTCTGACACTGACAGATTATGAAGGTGATTTAAACCAAAACTTTCTGAGTTTTAGATGTAAGAGGTTTGATTTTGAAGTGTGAGAATAGCCTTTGCTCATTCTCAAGGGCTGCAGAGTATGCCGCTGAAAGAGCTGTTGTGTTGCATTTTGGTGGTGAATGAAGCGACACTGATCCCTTATGTTTGTAAAATGCTTTAGGGTCCAAGCTGCTCTCTCAATGTAAGATTAACAGAAAAATTCAACTGGCTTAGTCTGGCACTGATCAAAATACTGATGTAACCCTTCTGCCCCTCTGAGTTGGCAGCAACAAGGGCCGGGTTCAGTATCTAGGGGTTCCGCTTCAATAACAAAATGCAAAACCGGCTCGAGCCCCCACCCAGTGACCTGGGACAATTACATACCACCCCCCGGGCACCTCTAGGGGGCAATACTTCCCCTCTTGCAAGCACAGAGTCTGAGTGTAGCAAAAGCCTTTTAATAAAGGAGGGAAACAATGCGGCATTATGTTGGGGAAACACCACAAACAGGATTCATAACACAAACCATGAGCAAGAGACCCACCTCCAAGTAAGTTTGGCAGTGTCCTTTTCCCCTCAGGGTCTTAAGTCCAATAATGCCAAAGTCCAACAACCCCAAAGTTTCTGTCCCTGGTCAGTGCTGCACCAGAGTTCAAAAGTTTATCTGCAGAGTTTTACCCCCCCAGCCTGGGCGGAAAAGGGGGGGGCACACGGGATGTTAAGGGGCACCTTATGTGGTCCGAGGCCGACTGCCCCACCTCTCCGTGGAGTTCTGCTGCAGCCTTTACCACAAATGGCTCCGCTCTACCAGCCACGCCGCGCCACTCCTCCAGCCGCCCCCGCAAACTGCTCCGCTCTGCTCCCCGTTCCGTGGGCCGCTCCAACCATCCCACAAACTGCTCAGCGCTGCCAGCCTCTCCACTCCACCAGCCATCCCATGAACCGCTCCAGCTGCCCCTGCAAATGGCTCAGCTCTGCTCTGCACCGCTCCGCTCGCTGTTCCATGGGCCGCTCCAACCGTCCCACAAACTCCTCGGCTCTGCCAGCTGCTTAGCAAGATATCTTCAGGCTCCCCCACTGGTTAACACAGCATTCAGTGATCTCAGCTCAGCAATTTTAGCTCTTTTAGTGATTTCAGCTCTTAGCGATTTCAGCTTATAGTAGGGGAGCCCCAGTGCTGGTGCACCATTGGCCCAAAGTGAATTCAGTTCAGCAACTTCTAGCTAGACTCCTAATGGAAGCAAACTTAGCTCTGCTATTCAACACTGGAGAGAGGGGGTAGTGCAATTTGTGTTCCAGGCCCTCAAAAGGGGCCCATACCATCAGGTACACATACCTGTCCCCAACCTCTCTCAATTCACTGGGTTTTGTAACCCATGCCCCTTGTCTAGCGAGTGCTACTTAGTTACTGGTGAGTCCCTCTGTCATACAACAGTTCCACTGGCCTTGATTCACAGAATCAGGGTAACAACACTTTATTCTCCCCCCACCCCCAATAACAGAGAAACTGGGGATCCCACACCAGCCAGAGTAACCACTTTCAGTTGTTGTTGTGTCAGGCTAGGTGGGTGGGTATGCCTATGCAAACAAGATCAGCCCCTGAAGTTCTTTTCCACCCTCGCCATAATTCACCACCAGATGTCAGGGTAGAGCTTATCCTGACTCTGCTTACACTGATACTCACATGTATCCAAAAAAGAATTTGAAGAACAGCTAGCCAAAGACTCAAAAAGTAATAGCAAACATCTTTAAGTACATCAGAAGAAGGAAGCCTGCTAAACAACCAGTGGGGCCACTGGACAATCAAGATGCTAAAGGAGCACTCAAGGATGATAAGGCCATTGCGGAGAAACTAAATTAATTCTTTGCATTGGTCTGCACGGCTGAGGATGTGAGGGAGATTCCCAAACCTGAACCATTCTTTTTAGGTGACAAATCTGAGGAACTGTCCCAGATTGAGGTGTCATTAGAGGAGGTTTTGGAACAAATTGATCAACTAAACAGCAATAAGTCACCAGGACCAGATGGTATTCACCCAAGAGTTCTGAAGGAACTCAAATATGAAATTGCAGAACTACTAACTGTAGTTTGTAACCTATCATTTAAATCAGCTTCTGTACCAAATGACTAGAAGCTAGTTAATGTGATGCCAATTTTTAAAAAGGGCTCCAGAGGTGATTCCAGCAATTAACAGGCCGGTAGGCCTGACTTCTGGTTAAAACTATAATAAAGAACAAAATTGTCAGACACATAGATGAACATAATTGGTTGGGGAAGAGTCAACATGGCTTTTGTAAAGGGAAATTAGGCCTCACCAATCTGCTAGAATTCTTTGAGGGGGTCAACAAGCACGTGGACAAGGGGGATCCAGTGGATATAGTGTAGTTAGATTTTCAGAAAGCCTTTGACCAGGTCCCTCACCAAAGGCTTTTAAGCAAAGTAAGCTGTCGGGGATAAGATGGAATCTCATGGATCGGTAACTGGTTAAAAGATATGAAACAAAGGGTAGGAATAAATGGTCAGTTTTCAGAATGGAGAGAGGTAAATAGTGGTGTCCCCCAGGGGTCTGTACTGGGACCAGTCTTATTCAACATATTCATAAATGATCTGGAAAAAGGGACAAACAGTGAGGTGGCAAAATTTGCAGATGATACAAAATTACTCAAGATAGTTAAGTCCCAAGCAGACTGCGAAGAGCTACAAAAGGATCTCTCAAAACTGGGTGATTGGGCAACAAAATGGCAGATGAAATTCAATGTTGATAAATGCAAAGTAATGCACATTGGAAAACATAATCCCAACTGTACATATAAAATAATGGGGTCTAAATTAGCCGTTATCACTCAAGAAACAGATCTTGGAGTTGTGGATAGTTCTCTGAAAACATCCACTCAATGTGTAGCAGTCAAAAAAAGTGAACAGAAAGTTGGGAATCATTAAGAAAGGGATAGATAGTAAGACAGTAAATATCCTATTGCCTCTATATAAAGCCATGGTATGCCCACATCTTGAATACTGCATGCAGAGGTGGTCACCCCATCTCAAAAAAGATATATTGGAATTGGAAAAGGTTCAGAAAAGGGCAACTAAAATGATTAGGGGTATGGAACGGCTTCCGTATGAGGCAAGATTAATAAGACTGAGACTTTTCAGCTTGGAAAAGAGACGACTAAGGGGGGATATGATAGAGGTCTATAAAAATCATGACTGGTATGGAGAAAGTAGATAAAAAAGTGTTATTTACTCCTTCTCATAACACAAGAACTAGGGGGTCATCAAATGAAATTAATAGGCAGCAGGTTTAAAACAAACAAAAGGAAGTATTTTTTTCCACACAATGCAGTCAACCTGTGAAACTCATTGCCAGAGGATGTTGTGAAGGCCAAGACTATAACAGGGTTCAAAAAAGAACTAGATAAGTTAATGGAGGATAGGTCCATCAATGGCTATTAGCCAGGATCGACAGGGATGTGTCCCTAGCTTCTGTTTGCCAGAAGCTGGGAATGGGCGACGGGATGGATCACTTGATGATTACCTGTTCTGTGTATTCCCTCTGGGGCACCTGGCAGTGGCCACTGTTGGAAGACAGGGTACTGGGCTAGATGGACCTTTGGTCTGACCCAGTATGGCCATTCTTATGTTCTTATGTAGGGCTACCACCTTTGAAATGCAAAAAACCCGGCATGCCCTCCCACAAGGCAAGCCCTCGGCAACCCCAACCACAAGCCAACTCCGCAACCCCCGACCTTGAACAGCCACTGATAGTGTCTAGACAGAGAACACACATAGATAAGATTGATAACATCGCACATCTCCTCACTCTCGCGTGACTCAAACCCTCTCTCACACACACGCAGTGCACTTGTGTGTCCATGGGCAGACAGCTGCTGTATGTTCAACAGTTTTGATCTGTTATTGCTTAAACGGTGGCAGTGGGAACATGGCAGCATCTTTAGCTGGACATGAAGCTTTTACCAGTAGCTACCCCCCTGTATTGTGGTAATAATGGAAAGCTTTAGCCCATGTAAACCCCTTCCACTCCTGCCCCCCCCCCCCCCCCGGGGCAGATTAAATTATTTTTCTGGCCACTGGCAAATCCTTTAAAAAAACCAGCCAAGCCAGTCAAATACCAGCCAGGTGGTAACCCTACCCACATAGGAGAACTAACCACAAAATAACATACAATCCCACACAGTGACAGTGCAATCTGTTTATTAACATGTTTTGTGAGCTGTCATTGTTCATCCAGGTGGATGTAACACTTTTAGCACTTAACTAATTTCAGAGGTACTCCATCTAGCGCTGAGAGGAGGGGCTCAGCCCCTGGATGGTAGAAGAGGGTTATAACAAGACTAGGTTGGCTCCTCCCCAAGTGAGACATTCTCCCTGCATTTGGGGATTTAAATGTTTTGTAAACAAGTAAAAACAGAGCACGGGGGGGTGCAGTTGAGCATGTCACAATTGGACCGATTTCACAAGGAGCACCCAAGAACCTGGGAGCATTCTGTTAGTCCTGAGATTGTTCAATGCCTGTGCCCGCTCATGTATCCACCTTCTCTGACTGCAGGAGACTCTTGTGAATCTGTCAAGGTGACTCAGAAAAAAAAATCACACTGTAACCCATTGATCTTCTCAGGCCCATCCACAGAGAGAATCTCCCCCAATGCCCGCTGCATGTGAATGTAAACACGCTGCTCCACATTGTTACTGGGTCACAGCAGCTTCTTGTGCTGCAGCGGCTTAGATAGCACTTCAAATAAGCCATGCCCCCAATTTCCTTACCCATTTCTATAGCCATGTATGTAACAGCTGTTACCCTCCAATACAAGGGTAATCGGCCTCCTGCAGAGGTTAATAAACAGCTGCCTGATTAACCGTAGCAGGGAATGTAATTCATAGAGATTATCTGCACAGCATACAGCTCAAAGGGATAGACATCTAATCCAGCACCAGCTGGTCAGAGCCTGGACTGGTTTCAAGAGAGGGCTGATAAGGGCACCTGTGCAGGCATTACAGGTCAGAAAGGGAGCGAACACCAGAGCCAACCACTGACTGTGGATGGAGGTGTTGGATTCATGGAGGATTGGAACACTTTCCCTGATGACAGGCAACTGTGCAGCATGAACTACCTCTCCTTAAACAGTCAAGCTGGCATAGTTACTGCCTCCAAACTCTGTCCTAGTGGGGCATGCACTCCCATGCCAGCACCAGCTCTGTCATGCTACAATGTGAGGTTGTTTCATGCAGCATCAAAGTATAACTCCTCTTCCCATACTGCAAGCCCAGGAAATGTAGGACAGCTGCCAATCTTCCAGGACAAAACAGGTATTGTTCTACTAGGCATGGGGCAGGTAAGAAGGGGCACCTAAACCACTGGAATAAAACAGAAAAAAAACAAACTGTTTAGTCAGCCAGGGATCTTCAAGAATTCGTATCCATCACAAAAAGAGAAATAACCTATGCAGCATCGCTACCCCAAGTTTAGGATTCAACCCAGATGACTAATGCTGGTGGTGAAGCCTAACCTTCCCACAGACATATTTTTCACTCCTTTAGCCATTCCCTTCAGCACTTGTGTAAGGAGAAGCTGCTGATGGCTCCAACTTTAAAAAGGTGCTTGAAGTGCTACCGGGAATTACAGATCCATGAGCCTCCCTTCTGTACCTGATTAAACTGTTTGAAATGAACATTTAAAAACACAAATATAAACTCTTGGATGAACATCCTAGGGAAACAATGGGCACAGCTTCTGTTGTGGAAATTCCTGCCTCTCTAATCTACTAGAATTCTTTGACCATGTCCACAAGAGGGAGGATGAAGAAGAATAAGGTTGACATGGTTCAATCTTTCAAAAAGCCTTTAACAAAGTCACTAATAAGAAGCTATCAAGACAACTCATCAGTTAAGGGGTGAGAAGCTAGAGTGTTGTCATAGATTAGAAACTAGCTGATGGATAGCAAGCAGTAGGGATAAATGGTCCATTTTCAAAAAGGAAATAAAAGGTTTCCCGCCTCCCTCCATGTGCTGTTTTGGGGGCAGTGACCAGTATTTATTTAGGATATGACAAAGGAGTGAACAGCAAGATGGTAACATTTGCAAAAGGCAAAATTATGTAGATTAGTCAAGACTGAAGAAGTTTATGCGGGACTTCAAAGGGACCTAACAAAGCTAGGCGTGTGGGCAATGCGGTGGCCAATGAAACTCAATGTTGACTAATGCACATCGTCCAAGTCCATTTCCTGGGTTCTGAAAAAAGCACTGCCACTGAGGCAGAGACCTGAGCCCCACTATGACAAAAAGCTCTGCTCAAACGCAGCAGCCATCAAAACAGTGGGCAAAGTTTTAACATAGCTAAAAAGTACACTAGAAAATAAACTGATGATACAGCCTATCCTGGGGGACTGTTCAGTTCTGGTTACTAGAGCTCAAAGATCTAGCAGACACAGAAGGCATGAAGGAGACAGATAACAAAAGTTACTAGAAACATGAAAAGAACAGGAGTACTTGTGGCACCTTAGAGACTAACGTACTCCTGTTCTTTTTGAGGATACAGACTAACACGACTGCTACCCTGAAACTAGAAACATGGATAGTTTTGTATGAAGACAAACTGAAAAGACGGGGACTGTTTAGAGAAGAGGCCACCCATAAAATAATGGATGGTATAGAGAAAACAAGCACTCCTATTTACACTAATAAGTAAGAACACATGATCAGGGGCCATTCAATGAAACTGAAAGGCATACATTTTAAACCAATACAAGGAAATTACGTATTGTGTAGCATCAAAATTAATATGTGGAACGCATTGCCAGCACATTGCATTGAGGTCAAGAGCTTAGCTGAATTAAATGAAGTATTAGACATTTCCGTGGGAAGTGGGGAAAGTCACCTTAGCCAGGATTCAAAAAAAAGTTATAACCTTTTGCACTACCTCTCCTTAAACAGTCATAACCACCCCCTTCAGACATAAACTACCCACTAACTGGGTACAAGGGTCAGGCACAAGCTTCCCTAAGGGGAGGTTATTCCTAATTGCCCAGCACAGAGTTTCTTGCACCTTCCTCTGAAGCCTCTGATACTGGCTGCTCCTGGACACAGGAGACTGGACTAGACCACTGGTCTGATCCAGCCAGGCCATTCCATTACTCCCCTGTGACAAGGTACATTGACTTAATGTGGAATTATACGCCAAATTAACTAGCAAGAGAGCTGTTCTGAAACAGGCAGGTCAGGAGAATTAAGAACAGTATTTACAGACTTGACTTGTTTCTGGGTACTGGTAAGGAGCGTGGAAAATGAATGAGATGATGTACAAGTGATACCCCTTCATTCATTCTGCCCTACGTAGCATCCCAGGGACTTACTGAAGGCCTCTCACAACTTCAATGGTTACTGTGAAGACCAGGAGAAACAGCAATGTGAACGCGGTAGGCTCAAAGAGGAGACACTGGCCTGTGTCTGTTAAATGGTAACTTTTTATGTGGGTCACCTGCATCAACCCTGTCTGCCAGCTCAGCTAAATACAGAGAGTTTTGTTCCCTTCACAAGAAAAACTCTGCCTGGTGGGATTCTGGGCACAGCTGGTCAGCTCAGCAAGGCTGTAAAGGACAGGTGTCAGCAGCTAGAGAAGCAGAAACTCCACATGAGCTGAGAACAGTGTCTTTGGTCAGCCCCAAGTAAAGCCAAGCCACAGTGTGCTCCCCAGTCAGTTACTGTCACTGCTGTTATGGAAATCAGTGGCAGAATTCACTCCACTGTAAACACCAGAATTCTAGGAAATATTCACCCCCGCATTCCCTAGGGCCTCCCCTCCCTGCAACATGTCATTTAAATTGAGGGAGGAAGCAAGCTGATCTGTCTGATGGGGATTTTCTGCCAGCAGTTGCGGGACAGCAAACCCACAAGGAGTCACACACCCCATTCTACACAGGTCAGGCCTGGTGGTACAGTCACATGGTTACAGTACTGTGGATGCACTTCATATATATGGCACTGCAGACACTCAGCCCTTAACGGGGCACTGACAAATCAGATCTGACTCAAAGTCAAGTTCTGTACAAAGTCCCATCCCTCAACCAACACAGTTTAACAATCCCAGCAGAAACTTGTCTGAAACATTCTGCCACTATAGTATTCACAACCCAACCACCATGCAAACAGGGGAGAGAGTGAGAGAGAACTATTCAGTTTAATGTAAGTGGGGAAATCTGCTAGATTTTTAATCTGGTAGATTCCCTTTAAACTAAGGTCTCTCGGTGGAGCTAAGGCAAATGTGGTATACAGTTGCTGCCTATCAAACCTAAAACACGTGTCTGGAACCCCACCACTATGTGCCTTGAGGTTTACTATTGTAACATAGTGTTCGTGCACTGTAACACTAGCGACACTTGTCTTGTTAATTCACCCACTATGTGCGTAAGCCCTGTGTCAGTCACCTATTCTTGCACAGCTATTGTACACTGGTAGTATATTTACATGCAATGTGTGCAGACACCCTCCCATGCGTAATGGCAGTGGGTGCATGCATGTGAGCCCCGAAAATGCATACCCTCCAAAGTGACACTGAACCCAAAGCATGCACAGCTAGCACAAGAACCACTGGTCCCATCCTCAAGCATTACACTGAAGGCGTGGATATTTGGCACCATCTTCAACCCCTTGGTCAGGTATTATTGCTTACCATCTGTAGTTTTAATTTGTCCTCTCGCTCCTGGCTCTGCTGTGTGCAGCTAGAACTACAGGTACACTTAGAACTCCTGTCTGTCTTCATTTGCTTCCACTTACTCAAAAAGCATAAGTTGTCTCCAATAAATAAATGAAGTCCTAGGATTTTCTTACATTGGTCACCCACCCCAGGGTGGAAGAAACAGAAAACAAGGAAGAGTCTTGGTGAGTATCACAACCCATCTTTTCTCTTAAGATCACATTAATTCTATTCATAATAAGACCATAGGCCAGATCCATAGTGTGTAGCTATTTCAATACAGCTACATCAATTTATACCAACTGGCCTTCTGATTTCTGAGGGGGATGAAGAGGGTCATGCTGCAAAAACAAGCCCAGTGGATAAAGGACTGGGCTAGGCTAGGCTAGGCTGCAGGAGACATCAGTTCAAGTCCCTGGTCTGCTACGGATTTCCTATCACTAAGTCTCTGTTTTCTTTCCCCCATGGGGATTACAGGCTCTCCCTACCTCACAGGGGTAAATACACTAAAGACTGTGAGGTGCTAAGGGTATGGGGGTTTACCTCAGGTAGATAGAGGTATTGCCAAATCATGACCCAAACATTTGAGAGTGGCTTTAACAATAGATTGGGTGGGAAGTTGTTTACCTTCTGGGTTTTCAGCCTTTGGTGGTCACATTTTCAAGCTTCCCTTTGCAACCATGATGGCTAGATACTTTTGGGTTTTTTTAAATGAGGACAGACTCTCATGTGATCATCTGACTCCAGGAGCTGGAGCTTTAAGAAAAAACAACAAACATTGCCAGCTCTTGCAATTTTATCATGAGTCTCACAACACTGAGAGAATTTGGAGCATATGGGGTCAGGGGAGCACATGTGGAAGGCGGGAATCTCCTAGCAGGGATAGAGATGTTCCCAGGGACAAAAAGGGAGTGGAGCTCATATTCAAAAGAGAGCAAGTCCCTCATGGGGATATGAAAAGGGAGAAAAAAACCTCTTGAGGGGGTGGAGTGGGGGGGAAGAGGAGAACATGTGCAGCCTCCTCGTCCTGCTCCTCCCAACCCAGTCCTGCTGTCCAAGAGGTAGGGTCTGGGAAGTGGCTACAAGCAATCTGCTACAAAGATCCCTGCAGCAAAGCCTGGTGGCATTTCTCATGAATCTCATCTTCTTCTGCAGTGCCATCAAAGGACTGGTCTACACTAGAGCTTTAGATTGACTCAACTACGTTGCTCAGGGCTGTGAAAAATGCACATCCAAGTGATGTAGTTAAGCCGACCTATGTCCCTGTGTAGACAGCGCTACCGCCTCTTGGGGAGGTGGATTCCTATGGCGATGGGAGAACCCCTTCCATCAGCGTACGTAGTGTCTACACAGAAGTGGCGCAACAGTGCTGCTATAGCATTCCAAGTGTAGACAAGTCCAAAATGCGTGAACATGCAAAAGTTGTAGGTGATACTGACAGAGCCATCCCCCCATCTGGGAGCAGAGGGACATGTATGATTTTTCTACAGGATTCTGATAGCTACAGGAGCAGTCTGTCTTGCCAGCTCATATCCACTTCCCTGCTTCAGAGATTAGGGACTACGATGAGAGCAAAGACTTCCAAGAGACAGGCATAATTATTTCCCCCAGTGGTTAAGTCTCTTCTCAGTGTTCAAGGACAAAACAAGTCTCTGCCAGGTACACACAGAAGCAGCAGCCCCCGTGGAGGTAGAAGGAAGCTACAGTTTCCAAGTGTGGGCCAAAGTTTTAATTCTGTAGGGGCAAGAGGGATTAAATGATGAAGATCTCGGAGCTCAGGGACTTGCATTATAGCTTGGTCACTTTCTTGATCCAGGGCACAAACTTGCTGACCTTAGTGTAAACTCCAGGGGAGTCCTTCCGGCCACACCCATAACCCCAGGAAATGATCCCCAGAATGACCCAGTGTCCAGTTGACCTCTGACACATGAGTGGCCCACCGCTGTCACCCTGGCAGCTATCCACCCGCTTATCTTCAGAGAGGTTTCCAGCACAGATCATATGGTTAGTAAACTTGCCCCCGTAACGAGCCTCACAATCTTCTCTTGGGAGAAGGGGCACCACGCCCTGGAGCAATGTTCTTGAATAGGATTTCCCTGAAACAGAACAGAACAGCACAACTCACCACTCGGGCTATGTCTACACTACAGGCCTTACAACAACACAGCTGTACTGCTGCAGCTGCACCACTGTAAGGTCTCCCATGTAGCCGCTCCATGCAGGCGGGAGAAAGTTCTCTGGCCGGCGTAATTAAACCACACCTAACGAGCAGCTGTAGTTCTCCCGCCGATGTAGTATCTCTTGCCGACATAGTGCTGTCCTCACTAGCGCTTCTATCACTGAAACTTATGTTGGTCTCTGCTGCTCACAGCTCCAAAGGAGACCCCAGAAAAAGAGAACACAAAATGGCACTGGGCACAGAAAGAGAGTAAGAGAATCAGGGACACTGCCTTGAATTGTATCGAGAAATAAATTAGTAGCCAGTGCAGACTACTGAATACAGGTGTTCTAGGAGAGCATGCTGCCTCCATCTCAGCGCATCCATTCTGCTCAGGTTCTTATACTGCACCATGGTATCTGCCCATCCCTTCAACCATTCTATTGTCTGGGCTTCTTCCTCACAAGTCCTTTCACGTGGGAATATCCCAGCATTTGAGCCCCCGCTCCCTTGAGGCTGTTCCCATGAGCATCATCCACCTCTGACCAGGGCCGGCTCTAGGTTTTTTGCTGCCCCCTTCCACTGCACCCTCCTGCCGCCCCAGCCCTGGGTCACTGGTAACTTGCTCCCAGGGCGGGTCATTCAGTAGGAATTTTGGATGTGCACAAACACATAGAAAGGATTGGCTCCCATATGGTTACAGAACTGCAGTAAAGTGGAACAATTTTCAGCTTGTGTGATTGAAGGCTATCTGGATGCATATTATAAGAATGTCCTACATAAATGAGGAAAAGTTGAGGTGCCTTTATTATTCTTTTGTTGCATTCTTTGTTTCTATGGGGAATTTGCCAATGCAATATCACTGTCTTCCTTTTAAACAAATAAAACTAAAACTTAAAATAATAATAAATAATAATAATAATAATGAGGCAATGGCTGTTGAAAATAGCAATTCCAGTCCTAATAACCACTGAGAAGCATTTCTTGCTCAATTTATTCTACTTTTTCTACAGCAAGTTACAGTGGATCAGTATATTTGATTTGGGAGAAATGAAGTAACAGCTGCCCAAATTGAGCTTGAGCACTCCTGAATTTTGAGGGTGTTCAAATCTGGAAGGCAGATGCTGGATTCCCTTTCTGAATATTAGCTAAATCTGGAAAAGAAAAGTCAATTTCTGCTTCCATGGCTCAGAAGTGTAAATCCTCCTACATGCCTGGTACTGTATCTAAAACTGCCCAGTCTAGTAGAGCCTGCCCTCCCTTACTTTTCATTTTAAATTCTAGTGGGATCCATGTACCTGCCTTGCTAGGCTTCAGATAGAGAGGTGCAATGTCCATTTAGTCCACCCAATTCTTTCTTTGGGGGAGAGCCCAGGGCTGGGGCGGCAGAAGGTGCGAGTGCGGGGGGGTGAGGGGGAGGGAAGAGCCCAGGCTGGGGCGGCAGGAGGTGCAGGTGGGGGCCAGAGCTGGGGCAGCAGGGAGTGCGGGTGCAGGGGGAGGGAGAAGAGCCCAGGGCTGGGGCAGCAGGAGGTGTGGGTGCGGGGAGAGCCCAGGGCTGGGGCAACATGGGGTGCGGGTGCAGGTGGGGGGAGAGCCCAGGGCTGGGGCAGCAGGGGGTGTGGGTGGGGGCCAGAGCTGGGGTGGCAGGAGATGTGGGTGCGGGAAGAGCCCAGGGCTGGGGCAGCAGGGGGGTGCAGGTGGGGGCCAGAGCTGGGGCAGCAGGGGGTGTGGGGGATCCCAGGGCTGGGGCAACACAGGGGTGCAGGGGGAGCCCAGGGCTAGGGTGGGCAGGCGGCAAAAAAACTAGAGCTAGCTCTGTCCCTACCATTTACAGCAAGCTGCAGCATGAGGTTTCAGTTCCACACTCCTTCCCCCTCCCTTTCCTGTTAATTGAGGCCAAGGGAATGCTGGGAAATGTAGTTCTTTCCCTGCTCCAGGGCTGGCTCTATAGGCAGGGAGCTAACCAAGGAACTACAGCTCCCAGGGCTCCCTGTTGGTTCTCAGCTCCCATGCTGGATTTTTGTACCCCTGCAAATTTGCCGCTCCAAGCACCTGCTTGCTTTGCTGGTGCCTAAAGCCGGCCCTGCCTCTGACTCACCTGTGTCTCCCCAGCCAGAGATAATGCAGGCCTGCCTGTTAATGGCAGCCTTCTCCTTCCTGTCAGGGAGGCAGATGGGCAGGACGTGGCGATTGAAGGAGAGGCAGTGGCTACCCCTGCCCCGCATCCTGACCAGGGCGATATCATTGTCATTGCTGCTGGACCGGTAGTTCCTGTGAAGGATGATCCTCTCGACGGGAATCTCCCTCTCAAACGCCTCCCTCACGCCTGTATGGTAATCGCCTACCCGCAGCAGGTAGCGGTGCACATCAGTGCCAAACCTGGCCAGGTGACAAAGAGCCGCCTAAGAGCTCACGTGGTGACCACCTGGGGCATGAGCACTGCACTGCTGGATCCAGGGCCATGCCCCTGGCAGAAAGGCCTCAGTACCACTACAGTGCCCACAAGCGCATCAGGCAAGAGCATTGCTGTCTGGTCACTTCACAAGCTGCCTCAGAGCCAGCTCCTCCCAGTCCCCAGCAAGTCAGTGCTAAGCAGGGGACTGGTGGTTCCCATTAGCAGTGAAGGGAACATCTGTTCATGCCGCCACCAAGCACCCCAACTCTCTGTCTGACATGAACCAGGCTATGAATTATCTTCTGGACCCTCTAGATCAGTGGTTCCCAAACTTTTGAGGGTCGTGACCCCCCTTACCCATCTCCATGCCCTTCTCCCCCACACACACACACACACCGGGCTGGGAGCAGTACTGTGGCTCCAGGGGGGTGGGGGAAAGGGGGTGGGCAGTGGCCGGGATAAGGGGTCCAAGGTTGGGGCCACAGCTAGGGGTGGGTCTAGGAGCAGGGCCATGGCTTGGGGACGAGGCTGGGAGTGGGAGCGGAGCCGCAGCTGGGCTGTGGGGGCCAGCAGCCAGGCCCATGGCCAGGTGCAGCTCTGCTCCTGGCCTTGCCCCCAGCCTTGGCCCTGAGCCAGGAACAGAGCTGTGGCCAGCAGCCGAGGCTTGGGGCTGGCATGGGATTGGGGGTTGGTCCTGCTTTGAGCAGGGGGTTGGACTAGATGAAATCCTGAGGTCCCTTCCAACCCTGATATTCTATGATTCTATGGGGCCAGGAGCAGAGCTGTGCTGAGGCTGGGGATGGGGCCAGGCATGGGGCTGGCAGACGTGGCTAGGGGCAGGACCGGAGTAGAGCTGGGGGCGGGGAGGGGCTGGGTGGTGCTCCCTCCCTGCCCCTGTGGGGGCTGTCCCGGGCCCGCTGCACCACCACCCCCCGACGTTTCTCCACGTCCCCCTAGGGGTGCGCACCCCACACTTTGGGGACCTTTGCTCTAGACTGAGGCAGCAGGAACATGTGACTGGACCAAAGCCACTCCAGGCTCCTGACCACCCCAGTTTACTGTTCCTCAAACTATAGGCAGGGTACCAAAGAGCAGGTTTATTCCACGTTATAGCACTTGGAAGTTACAGGCTCATGTGCCCCACACAAATAGCTCAGTAACCCCTGGGTCATGGCTTAGCTCTCGGCTGGCCTCTCTAGCAGCAGCAGTGCTGGGAGTGCACAGAGCTCATGGCTCCTGCAACTGTTTACAGGAACAACGCTCCTCAGAGATCACATCCTCTTTGGAAGGAACTGATGCTATACGTGGAGGCAGGGCGGTGACTGAGTCAGATGGGATTATCTTCCTTGTCCCTTGCTCATCCCCCCCCCCACCAGAACTCCCCCTCCCCGCCGTTACCTTTTGAAGCAGTGCGCTGCAGTCACGACCCAGCAGCTGTGGATGAGCGTGGCGCCACACAGCAGACGAGTGTCTCTGTGAAACCCCTTTAGCCGCAGTGAGGCCTGCCATGGCCAACCACCTCTGAAAGAGAAACAGGGGAATAATGGGCAGTACGCACACAATGGCATGGTGCTGTCCTCTCCCACCCCACCCACACTGCCCCATCTCGCCTCAGCCACTTCTCATCCTCCCTTAGCGCTGCTCTTCAGTCAAGGTAACATCAGGAATCAGGAGGGAGGTAGTTAGTGAAGCTGTACTCACCACTGGGAGCACAATAAAAATCAAGGAGCGATTCCAGCCATATCACCTCCAGCTTCCTCAGCATTGCTAGTCACTGCTTTGGGGAAGACAGGAAACATGCCTGGGATCCCTGTCCTCAGCTTTGAAAGCAGAAACCAGCATTCCAAGTGACTTGCTGGGGGCAGGTAACAAGGACTGGAGTCCATGATGGACTGTCCCACAAGCACTTTGGAATATACATAAGTGGCAAAATGCAGAAAATAGAAACCAGTATTGCAATGCCTTTCAATTCACAGCTAGAGTCTGGGCATCACTGTTGCTTTAACACACATGATGTGGTGGTGGGACTGAGCATGAAGAGTCTTGAACTTCAGAAAAAGTCTCCAGGAGCCCTTAGGGAAATGGGTAATAGAACAATTGCAGCCCAAAGCTGGCAAGGAAGGACAATTGCTGGTATTTTCCAGGTTGCTTGTAGATGGAACAAAAAAATTGCCATACCAGATCTGACCAATGGTTCAACTAGTCTGGTATCCTGTCTCCAAGAGAGGCAGGCACTTGATTTGCTTGAGAAAGGTGTAAGATCCCCACCATGAACAATAGGCAATTATATGTCCAAGGCTGGATGTGGGCTTAAGTGTGGTTGCCGGAAAGAAGCAAGTCTAGGTACTCTTCAGTTCAATAGGTTATGTAGAGTTAAAGATCAGTGGGCATATTCTTATATACAAATAGTTTATCTCTGTTCCTCACATATGAAGGTGTATCCCTGGGTAATAGCATTCCTGCCAATTTGTAGCAATCATTTCTTAATTCAACTGAACATTAGAATACAGTAATATATTATTATTGCCCCATCCTTGTGATGGATGGTGCTAAGGCTAATTTCTTATATAATCCCACATAACTAACAATGATCCACCCTTGACAACTGTGACGCATGGCCAGAAAGGGTTAAACATCCTGCAAAATAAATAACCCTCAAAAGACATGTGGAGGGATAATGTTTGTGTATTTACATATGTATGAGTAGGATCAATGATGTAATCAACAGTCTCTGTCTATGCTGTATTCTGATAATTCAGAGATCAAAAGAACATCCTAGCATTTAAATGAATTGTAAACAAGGGATATCTCTGCATTCATCTCTCTTTGAGATTTATAGCAACTAATCTGTGAATGGTGGAGGAACAAGCAAGTTGCCTTATGTTAATTCTATAGCTAAGTACTGGTGATGGACCTCCTTCAAAGTCATGCTCATTACCTTCTGAATTCCAACTTGTCAAAAAGGACATGAAATTGGATAAAAGATCATTGGGTCCTGATTCTGTCATCTCAGATCTGCTTAGGTTTCATCAGGGGAAGTTTGTGTCACAAGACTGAAGTCCCAGTTAAGCTGGTACACCCTGAATATGATATTTGGACATTGGACTATAACCTATGAACTATTTCTGAAAGAACTCTTTGCAACTACAAAGCTCACCATCTATGCTATCATAGAATCATAGAATATCAGGGTTGGAAGGGACCTCAGGAGGTCATCTAGTCCAACCCCCGGCTCAAAGCAGGACCAATTCCCAACTAAATCATCCCAGCCAGGGCTTTGTCAAGCCTGATCTTAAAAACCTCTAAAGAAGGAGATTCCACCACCTCCCTAGGTAACCCATTCCAGTGCTTCACCACCCTCCTAGTGAAAAAGTTTTTCCTAATATCCAACCTAAACCTCTCCCACTGCAACTTGAGACCATTACTCCTTGTTCTGTCATCTGGTACCACTGAGAATAGTCTAGATCCATCCTCTTTGGATCCCCCTTTCAGGTAGCTGAAAGCAGCTATCAAATCCCCTATGAATCTGGACCTCAATGAATTGAACTCATGTCTGTATGTATATTGATCTTTTAACCATACTCTCTCTGTTGTTTTTTAATAAATTTTAGTTTAGTTATTAAGAAATGGCTGTAGCGTGTATATGGGTAAGATCTGAAACATTCATTAATCTGGGAAGTAATGTGTCCAATCCTTTGGGATTGTTGGAACCTTTTCTTTTATATGATGAAATAAGATTTACAGAAATTTTCATCATATTTGACGTGGGTACCTGGATGGAGGCCTGAGGCTGGATCACTTTAAGGGAACTGTGTTGTTTGGACTTCTGAGTAACCAGTAAGGTAATAAAGAAGCTGTTTTATGCTGGCTTGGTAAATCTAAGTATTGGAATATCCACCAGCTTTATGGGGATTGTCTACCCTAATTGAGTGACCATAGCTGGCCCCCACTGGGACCCTGGGCCAGGGCTGCCCGGGGGAAGGAGGGGGCAAGTGGGGCAATTTGCCCCAGGCCCCGGGCCCCGCAGGGGCCCCACGAGCCCTGGCCCGGTGGCGGTCCGGGTCTTCGGCGGCATTTCGGCGGCGGGTCCTTCAGTGCTGCCGAAGACACGGAGCGACTGAAGGGCCCCGTGCTGCCAAAATGCCGCCGAAGACCCGGACCGCTGCCGGGTGAGTACAAGCACCGCAGCTCTCCCGCTTTGCCCCAGGCCCCCTGAATCCTCTGGGCGGCCCTGCCCTGGGCACAACAACATCCCCCCACTTTTACAGATAGATACTGCAATACGGGATCACGGAGATTATTCCCCTGGTAATTTGTTCTAACTAATTGTGCGCTGATGGCAGTTTAAACATATATCAATAACACACCTTGCTCCAGGCTGCTTTCTATTAGGAGACATTGGCTGTGAGAGGCATCCGTTAAAATCTGGGCCAGATCATCAGAGACCCAGACTCATCCTGGGTGTTTTTTGGGTGGCCTGTGTATAATGAAAAGAACAGGAGTACTTGTGGCACCTTAGAGATTAACAAATTTATTTGAGCATAATCTTTTGTGGGCTACAACCCACTTCATCAGATGCTATGCCAAGCATCTGATGAAGTGGGCTGTAGCCCATGAAAGCTTATGCTCCAATAAATTTGTTAGTCTCTAAGGTGCCACAAGTACTCCTGTTCTTTTTGCTGATACAGACTAACACGGCTGCCACTCTGAAACCTGTGTATAATGAGTTAGCCCAGTGGCTCTGTTCCCAGGCAGAAAGCATTCCTGTCACTGAGAGCATTATCACAACTGGCATTAATTGCCCCTCATGATAGCCTCTGGCTGGGCCTCAGGCTGAATCTGCCATGGAGACTGAACCACTTGTACCCAAGTAGCAGGGGCAAAGCTTGCACAGCTGCAGCCCCTATCCTGTGAGTACATAGAGTTCAGTCTCCAGGGCTGCTGAGCCAGCAGCACAGAACAGAAAACAGCAGCATCCCCATTCTGGCCCACTATGGTATGTGGCTGTCCCAAGGAAACCTGCATCCTATGGGAAGAAAATAGGGTTCTCAAAAACACCATTGCCTCTTGGCATGGCCTGCCACATCCCTGCCTCCTTGCAGGCAAGCTGGTGCCAGCTCTGCTCTCCCCAGCCATCAAAGGACAGTACCTGAGGGACTTGTTTCCACCAATTATCCTTTTCTTGCGACGGTGAAGCAAGTGCATCCCACACATGCCAGATGCTGAGCCTGCACAGCAAAACCAGAACAGTTAGGCAGCTAGGGTGACCAGACAGCAAGTGTGAAAAATCGGGACAGAGGGTGGGGGGTAATAGGCACCTATATAAGAAAAAGCCCCAAATATTGGAACTGTCCCTATAAAATAGGGACATCTGGTCACCCTATAGGCAGCCCCCCCTTTGCTTAACTGACAAGCATCAACCACCACTCCCTGTTCCCTGGGGGGCCCTCATCCTCCAGGAAGTAGACTGGTCTGATTAAGAACTTTGTTGTGAAAGCCATATGTGCAGCACACTTGTTTCTGTGGGGCTGGTGAGAATGGTATTTGACCAGTACCGGGTTTACAATGGTGCCAGGCCCATGCTCAGAAGGGGCCCCAGCCCACTCCACTTGCGCTGCACTCTGACTCTGCTGTCCCTCCCTGGCGGGGAAGAGGAATAAACTCCCATCTGGCCACTAGCTCCCCTCCCCCTTGCCAACCCCCCACGGGGGCTTCTCTCTGCCCCTGGGAGATCAACAAGGTAGGAGCCGGTGTGGGGTGATGGGTGCCAGGAGCTGTGCACACTGGAGAGCAGCGTCTCCTCCCGGAGCTGGGTGTGTGGGGGGCCCCGGGCCAGAACTTCCATCCCCCTCGCAAGGCTGGACGCTCCTCCCCGCCTGCCCCAGCACCACTCAGGCTGGGGGTTGGAGTTGGATTGCGAAAGGGCTTTGGGAATGCGAGTTGCTTTGGGTCCGCTAGCCCCGGGGGGAAACCTGGGGTGCAGGGTGGGGGGAGTGGGTCTGTAGGGGGTGCTGGGCTCTGTGAGGGGGTGGAGGGCGCTGGGCAGTGGGGGAGGTTTGTGTGTTTTGAGGTGCTGGGCAGTGGGGGGTCTATGTGGGGTGCTGTGTAGTTGTGGAGGTGGGGCTGCAGGGAAGGACAATGGGGGGTGGGGGAGATCTGTGTGTGTGTTGGGGCACTAGGGAGTGGGGGTTCTGTGTAGGGTGCTGGGCAATTGTGATGGGGCTGTGGGGGGGTGCTGGGCAGTTGTGGGGCTGGGGGGGCACCAGGCAGGGATGATGGTGTGCAAGGCACTGCATTTCTGGTAGGGAGGCTCTGTGGGGGGGGGGGTCTCTGGGCAGGGGGGTGCTGGGCATAGTGGGTCGGGGGCACTGGGCATAGCGGTCTGTGGGGGGTCTCTGGATGGGGACGCTGGGCGTAGGGAGTTGGGGGCTGTTGGGCGCGGGGGGCGGGGCTGTGTGGCACGGCATGAGCCCGCCCCCCCAAGGGGAAAGGGCCCACTGGCAGCATAGGGCCAGGTGGGCCTGTGTGCGTCTGGCAACTGCCAGTTTGTAAACAGTGCCCTCACACAGGGCTGAGCAGAGTGGGGCCGCCCGCACCATGCCCCATTGCCCCTGGCCGGCCCCTACCTCCAGGGACCCGACCTCTCCACACCATGTTCCATTACCCCCATGGGGGCCCACAAATATGTTTGGCGCTGGGCCCACAAAAGGTTAATCCGGCCCTGCCTTTGACTGGAGATGGTTATTCGCTGTGATTCTAGCTCCAAGCCTGGGGCAGGAGCCATTCAGCCCTTTCTGCAGAATCCACTTCCTCAGCCTGCTAGAGACCAAAGGGAGAGCACAGTTACTGCCACTCTGCACTGCACAATGGGGCAGAAACACTGGTGGCCTGGATTTCCTGCAGGCTCAGAGGCACTATAAGGGGTGGAGCAGCAGTGGTGGCTGTGGGCAGCGCACAGTGACTCCAGGCCACATTTCTAACAGAAGACACTGAGATAAGGGGAATAGCTGTACTAGCGGCTGGGAAGCTCACATCTGCTCAGTGCCAGCCTCTCCCCAGGGCCGCCCAGAGGATTCCAGGGGCCTGGGGTCTTCAGTCATGGGGGTCCTTCTGCTCTGGGTCTTCGGGGCACTTCGGCGGCGGGTCCTGGAGCGAGTGAAGGACCCGCCGCTGAATTGCCGCCGAAGACTCGGAGTGGAAGGAGCTCTGGGTCTTTGGTAGCGGGTCCTTCACTCAGTGCCGCCGAAGACCCGCCAAAAACTCTCGTGGGGGCCCCTGCGGGATCCAGGGCCTGGGGCAGATTGCCCCACTTGCCCCCCCTCTGGGAGGCCCTGCCTCTCCCAGCAGGAGACTCTTCAGGGCAAGGGGCAGGAGCACCTGCGTTTCTGGTGTCCTGGGCCTTCTCTTCCATATAGTCACAGATCACACCAGCATCTTCACTGTGCCAACAGTTGTGAATCTCATTGTCGGGTTTGACACATTCCCCCAGTGTGCGCTCTGTGCCACTGCACTCCACGTTGTCTAGATGGATGGGGCCGTGCCCCTCCCCAAAATACGCCATCGTCCTGGCTTTTGCTGCGCCACTGCAACGAGAGAAGGGATGACCCATCTACACAGAGGGTACGTCTACACTGCAGCAGGGAGGTGTGGTTCACGCTTGGGTAGACAGACTCGCACTAAAAATAGCAGTGTAGCTAGGGGTAGCAGGAGCAGCGGCTCAGGCTACAGGCCCAAGTATGGACCCCAGGGGTCCAGGCAACTCTGTACCCAGGTGACTAGCCCAAGCTACTGCCCATGCAAACCCTGGCTATGCTGCTATTTTTAGCATGCTAGCTTGAGCGGAGCTAACCTATGTCTGTCTAGTCAGGCTGGAAAGAACGGTCCCAGCTGTACTGTAGACATATCTTGAATGTGAAGCAAAAGACTCTTGTGGCAATAATATCGGTTTCTCTGCATAGACGTACACTATTCCAATCCTGCAGTATGCCCAGCACCCCACAGCTGCAGGGTGTGTGTCAGCGTACAGCTATCCTGTACACACAGCAATGCTCAAACATACAAAACAGCCCAAATCTCCCTCCTGGAGGACAAGGCAGAAGGAAATGACCCCTGCTTACAAGTTACACCGACCGATCCTCTTACCTGTAACCCAGCTGCCTGCAAACCACAACTGCATCCTTGTCTGTCCAGCCATCGTCGCAGACACTGCCCCACTGCCCATTCAGGAACACCTCTACCCGCCCCTCCTTGGTGCTCTCTCCATCTGCCAGCCGCACAGGGGGCCCTGCACAAGAATAAGCCCAGTGATCATAACAAAGGGAAATGCATCAAATGAGACGGGGATCTGGACAGAAAGCTGAATCCCACAGAACTGACATCAGAAGCCAGGAAACACCAATAGTTCTATCTATAAAGCAGCGTCCACACTCTCCACCAATCACCACATCCCTGCTGAAGAAGTAGGGCACTGGGTGTAAGAAATTAATTTACCACAAGCTGAATAAAGAGGGGAACATGAAAAGGAAGAGAGGGGGGAAAGTTAATAAATATGGGGCCAACAGTGGGCATGCGCACATGCACCTTGGGAATAGAATGATGAGCTTATTTCAAGTGGGAAGAGAGACTTTCTCCCCCTGGGCAAGGTCAGAAAGTCCCGCTGTAAAGCCAAATGACAAAATCCAGCTGGAGAGTCAGGGTATGCCTGCTGTAGGGAAGGCCATGGGGAATAAGGCCTTGTGTACATGAGGAAATTGAACCAATTTAACTAAATCCATTTACATACCAATTTCATTAAATGGGTGTAACCCCCTTGCATGGACACTGATTTCAACTTAACAGCCCCTGATATCCATTTAGCCTAAGTCCATTTGTCTTTGCAAAGTCCTTGCACTGATTTAACAGTTTCTAAACTGGTTTAGTCAAAAGGGTACAATGTTCCTCTGTAAACAAGGTCTAAGCGTCCCACTACTGAGCAATGGGCAGCAGCTCCTCCTTCCGCAATTGCGGCTACCAGGGTTTCATTTCTATTTACAAGGTGGAGTCACTGCCAGTGGAATTCACGCAGATTTGCAAAAGAAAACTGCACATAGGGAAGGGGGAGATAGGCCAGCACAGTGGGAAGGAGAAGTGTGAGGGTGGGATCATGGGCTTGGTGGGGACTTGAGAAGAACAGGCCAATGGCCATGCGGAACATGCCTTAGAAAATGTAATCTTTTAGCATCAGCAGGAAATGGTCACACTGTGCATCACGTTTAACATGTGGAACCATCAACTCGGTGGTCCGGCTATGGGATAACTAGGACTCTTCACAGCAGGTGCATAATCATAGGAGGAAGGCCACTGGAATCCCTTAATAAGCAACCTCATCCATGGAGCAGTCTGCAGACTAGGAGAGCTCCCGCCCCTCCCTTAATCTCCAGAAGGGATGGAACAGTAAGCCATTCCCTGCACCCTCTATTGAAAGAGGAAGAGTAAGGTACCAGTAGTGTCTTCGATGATCTTATTGGTTTCAGGGGAGCATCGGACCCCCACATCTTCGGCATGCGAGCAGTCATGCTGCCCCCAGTTGCTGTGGGGACAGTCCAGGAAAGAGAACTCTGTGCCTGTACAAGCCATGTCGTCCAGTAGGATAAAGCCTTGGCCGGGTGTGTACTCCCCCTCAGACGCCAGGCTGGCAGGGCCACTAGGGGAAGGAAATGGAAAAGTACATCAAACATCATCTCTCACCACTCCCCAGAACCCTGCATGCTGACCCAACTCCCAGAGCTAGCTGGAGCCCTGTTTCCTCAAGAACCCGCACAGCCAAGGAGGCCAACATGGAGAAAAACTCGATGGTAAAGGAGACAAACCTTCCTAACCCATTCCATTGACTGACGTGACATGGGAGACAGTGTGGGAGGAGCCGGGACATCTCCATAGGCTCAGCTTCCCGGGGGACCTGATAAAACCAATCCACTGCTTGGTGTCCATCGGTCATACAATCACACTTGCATGTGCTTTGCAATTCTCACTAGGGGTTGCTTCACAGGTATGACACCAGGGGCCCAGCAGGAGGGAATGGGCAGGGAGAGGAGTTGTTCCTTTGCTAAAAAAAAAAAATCAACTTTAAGTATAAAATAGCCTATATTTCTATACTATTTTATGGACAAGATACACATACAGGAATTGTCTCACCCACCACTGAAATGCAGCCAACTCTGGAGTAGAACATGGCATCTGTTTAAAACTACAGAGCAGTTTAGGACAGGAAGTGAAAAACACTGTTTCCAGTTGAAACTGCAGGGAGAAATTTAGTTTGCCATTTTGCCAACTGTCTAACTTGGAATTTGACAGGGACACCGGGTATCACCCCAATTCATACCAAAATGTGCAAGGGATCTTTAATGACTAGACTATTTTAGTTCTAAATCTCATCCAAAAGACAGCACTTCCCCACACCCCTTTGGGGCATCAGTTCAGTACTGGCTTAAAGGGAAGCACCATCTCCACAATCACAAATACCACTGCAATTTTCCTTGCAGGTCTCCCATTCAAGTACTGAGCCAGCTGAACCCATCTGAACTGAGAGCTGATGAGCCCACAGCCCAAGGTCATATGGCTGGATATGTAAGGAGTATCCTTTAGAAGCACAGATCTTTCTTTCTTTAATGGGAGGAATCCATGAAGGTGGCACCAGGCATGTACACTGCTCTCTAAGTGGGCTAGGGGCAGAGAGGCTCAAGCTTAGCATTCCCTAGAAAGGGGCACTGGCACTTGCCCCGCTCTCTAACCTGGAAGGTACCAGAGAAAGGATTCACCATTCCCTGGAAAGGCTGGTAGCATGGAGATCAGCTCTCTAACAAAGCATGGGCAGGAGACGCTAAGGCCCAGCTTTCCCAGTGAGGGGACATGGCACCTAAACCTTTCCAATAGGGAACTTAGCCACCTGTAAAACCAGCTTCTCTAGAAATACCATCCTTCCAGTACCTGAAGCCCAGCTGCCTGCAGACCACCTGGGCACTAAGAGCCGTCCAGCCGTCATCACACACCGTGCCCCAGTCTCCCCTGTAATAAACCTCCACTCTCCCTTCGCTGGGGGTGCGGCCTCCTGCCAGCCTGACCGTGCCCTCTGCAGGGGACAGGAGAGGAAAAGGCAAGCAATTAGTAAAGGAGAAAGGAACCAATCCCCAGCCACACCTCTGCTGACAGCTGTGTGCAGTCTGAGAGCGGGAAGAGAGAGCAAGTGCATGTTAGACTCAGCAGAGGAGCACCCTATTACTTTGCAGAAAGGCCTTGCAGACGCGCTCGCCCACAAGGCACAGGCGAGGACTCCCCTTGGCCTCTGCTGCACCCATGCAAGACAGTGGAAAGGCTACATTGTCTGGCTCTGAGTTGCTCCTGCCTCTGCCCCACTCTCCGCCCAGCGGGAAAGAGGTGCCTGCGCTGGAAGGAGGACAGACTATATGTTGAGAAGATTGTGGAATACAGGGGTGGGACAGGATGCACAGGGGGAGGTGGGGTGGATCTGTACCTGTGAAGGGATCACAGGACACTCCCGCATCCTCAATGTGATCACAGTTTTGCTGTCCCCAGTTATTCTTCTTGCACTGGTCCAGTGACAGCTCGTTCCCTGAGCACTCCACTTCATCCAGCAGGATTGGGCCAGAGCCCTGCCCGTAGTGAGCCCACGACAAGGCCTTTGGAGTCCCACTACAGAGGACACAGACACACACAGAGGGAGGGAAGATACACCTCCCCCCGCCCCCACCCTCACCTACAGTGGGACACAAAGTCTTGTGCATAGGGATGCTACCTTGGTTGGGGCCCTAGTTACAGCAAGGGGGCTGGCAGTCCGGGATTCTCCAGCTAATTCCACACCTCTCTGCATTTCAGTCACAGTGACCTGCCCATTGACTAGCCCAATGTGAAACCTCAGTATCTCAAAGGCAGGTTTTGCAATTGGTACATGACAGTAAATAAGTAAAATCCATTTATTCATGTCTGAACATTGGTGACATGATTACATCATATCCTGGCAATTTGCTGGCAACGTGGATGACCCAGAAACATGGCAGGTCAATGAGACAATCACATTTCAACAGCAGGGATGGGCAAAACTCAAACACCCAGGGCCAAGATTTTCAAAAATCAAATCTACAATTAGGCTCCAAAGTCTCTATTTAGGCACCTCTCTAAGTGACCTGAGTTTCAGGGGTGCTGAGCACCTAGCAGCTCCCATAAAAGCACTGAAAAGTCTAGAGGAAGATGAATAGGAGCTACCTCTACCTCTCATGTGGCACAAGAACAAAGGGACAGTCAGTGAAACTGAAAGGCAATCCAATTAAAACTGATCAAAGTCAATATGCACCATTCACATGTGGCAGGTGGAGCGCATTGCTGCAAGGTATTACTGAGGCTAAGTGATTGGAAGGATTCATCAAAGGACTAGACATTTACATGGATGACAAGAACATCCTCCCTCTGACACAGCTGCTGCTGGCCACTGTGGGAGATGGGACCCTGAGCTGGATGGACCATGGGTCTGATCTACCCTGGCAATTCTTACGTCCCAAAGTCTCCCCAAACCCCATCACCAGCCAGAAGGGTACTTACCTGAACCCCAGTTGCCTGCAAACCACCTCGGCATCCCGGTCGTCCCATTGGTCATCACAGATGGTGCCCCACCTGCCGTCATGGTAGACCTCCACTCGCCCCTCAAAGCTCTCCTTTCCCCCAGCCAGCCGCAGCGGGGCCCCGGCACCTGCTCTTCAGAAAAGGGAGCAAGCAGAAGAGAGAGAGTGCATCTGATGGCTGGGGATGCAGACCCATTACAGGGCTTCAGGATGCACCAGCACCTGCCCTGGCCTCTCCCAGCCACCTCTGAACACTAGTGACTGTGCTGTTAGCCCTCCCCTAGTGGTGGTGGGGGGGCTGTTTGCCAAGAGATGGCTCACCAAAGGTGAGCCCAGGCACAGATGTTCAAGGGACGTCGATGAGCAGGGGCTATGCTCCCTGGGCAGAGGCCTGGCTCAGGGAACCCCTACTGAGGGCGAGGGGCTGCTCACTGCTGACATTTTCCACTGTTTTATGAACAGATTGTGGGAGAAGTGGAGCAGCTCCCTTCTGCCCCCACATGCCTCCCCTCTGGGTGCTCAGGGCTGGGAGGGGCTGGTTGTTCCTCAGCTGGAAACCGGAGCCCATTTTTACAGCAGTAAGTAGCCCAAGCCGAACCTGCATCATCTTGTCCATTGCTGCAACTTTACCAGCTGGGATTTTATATCCTGGTGGCAACACTGTGAATTGGGTCACTTGGCCCTGAGAGATGGGGGTCCCCTCCACATGTTCTCTCCCAGCTCCCTTCCCTGGGGATTTACCTGCAGGAGGAACGCACTCTGCTGCTGCGATTCCCTGGTTACAGGCTCCGGATGTAGCTTCCTGGTAGCCACACTGCAGCAGGGCCTTCTCATCCCCATGGCAGTTTGCCGACTGCAGATGGAGTGGAACTGGTCCCAAGGCAGCATGGCTGTTCTTCCCAGCTGTGCCTATCTCACTGAGCAAAGAGAGGAGAGCACAAGGACAATACTAGCATTTCTGGCACTGTCTGAGTCACCATCCCCCCTCATTGTCACTCCCACATTTTCATGTGGTGCCTGTAACCTGAACTTAAATCGGACCCCAGCCACGATGTACTGTATACGCACCAAGCCCAAAGAGGCGGGCATGCACCCAGAGCTGCCATCTGAAACCAAGTGGCAAGCCACCAATGGGCACAGAGGCCTTCCCCATTCCCAGCAGCTGCTGCGGAAGACATAAGGATGTCATGCAGAAAGGATCATGTCTCAAAGGCAGAAAGTAGTGAGAGCAGGTGGGTCTAAAAGGATCTGCTCATCATGCTAGTGATAAAGAACGAGGCACAGAAACAAAGAGCGGGGAGAGGAGCAGGGCTGATTCTCTGCAGGATGGGTTCGCAAGGAGGCATATGATGACCCATCCTCCACTCTGGACAGATGAGTCCTGAAACTTCTATTTGTAACGTGGGGCCTGGGCTGGAAGAGGATTCAAATCACTGCTCTTAAGGAAGGCTTGGCAAGCGGCTTCTCCAGGGGACACTGGCAGCTCTGTAGGACCGTGTTACAGGACCCTGACAGGTTTTGCTCTTTGTGGAGTTTGTCAGCTGTAGGTTGTCTTAAAGTGCATCTGTGCTCATTTCCACTGGTCTCAGTTATCATAAACGCAAGGCTGCGGGTAAGTCATGGGCATTCCTTTTATTTTCATGTTCATGTGGATGTTAGTGGTTCCTGAATGACCCTCTTCTTTTCTTTCCTTCCTTCCTTCTTTCCTTCCTTCAGGTAGAAGCCCTGCCCCCAACTCAGGTACATCACCAGGGGGTGGGGCCAGCTGCTTGAAGGGAGGGCAGCAATCCCTGAGATGGGGCAAGTTCAGGAGGAGACAGGAGCATGTTTCTCCTCCCCCTGGAGAATCTGGGGCAGTGCTGAAACACCACCCTGAATGCTCGGCAGGCATTGAGCCCCCTTCATAAGGAGAGAATCCCCTCCTCCCTTCCAAATCAGGGGCAGCTCAGCAGACTGACTGTTGAAACCCCAGTGCTAAGCATAAGCTCCTGGCTCTTCCCACAGAACTGGTGGCACTGTGTCGGCACTCCCCTTCTGGGGGCCCTTTGAGCTTTTCACTGGGTCCCCCAAGGTGATGAACGCTGCTTTGCCAGGTCACTAGCCAGCACCACTCCCAGGGGATACAAAATTCAGTAGAAACCTTCTAGGCCAAGGCAAAAACCGTCCTGCCACACAGGCAGCCTTTGTGCCAAGTTGCTCCTTTTTCAGGAAGGCTGCAGGTTCCAGAGAGAGGGGCCAGGCCTCCCTGGCAGGAAGAGGAGCCAGTCTCTCGCCTGCTGCGGGAGCAGAGCCAATGGGATTTTCACCATTATTTCATGTTGCAAGGCAGGTGGGGCGTGCCAGTGTGAATTAGCAAAGCTCCTTCCTTCTCCTGTTCCGGTGGGAGGGGAAAGGGATGGGGCTTGGGACGGAATCTCTCAGAGAAACTCACTGAGCTTTGATAGTCTAGACTCTCTTCTTGCCAGTGGTGATTGGGAGTCTGGATAGGGGATGGGCCATGGCCACAGAAGGAAAACAGCAGTGTACATTAAGCACTGCTAACTGGGAGACCAGGGGACAGAGCAAATTCAGACACCAAGGAGACAGAGACTGTTCTTTGCGGGTGATCCCTGGAATCTGCCTCTGAAGTTCCTACCTGACTCCCAGCTGCCTGCAGACCACACTGGCATCCCAGTCTGTCCAACGGTCAGCACAGATGGTGCCCCAGAGTCCGCTGAAGTATAGCTCCACCCTGCCGCCTTCAGACAGCCGCACAGCACCTTCCGAAAGAAAGACTCTGATGCCAAAGTGCTCCCTGCTGCACTCTCAGCAGCCATGCATGCTGCTCAGGCCCTGTGCGAGGTGGCTCTGGAAACAGGCTGGACACCCTGATTTCCCATGCTGTGGCTGAGCTGAAACTCCTACACTGAGACACTTGATTGTGTATCCAATCAGGAATTTTGAATGTGCACTAGACTGTCCCCAAGGTCAATGGTCCCACAGGAAGTAGTATGACTAGAGGGCTAGTAACAGTGGGCTGTTCCTCTGCGATTGCACCAGGAAAAGGGGGAGGCAGGAATTCACTCCCTTTAAATTGCTACAATAGAACAGATCTCCATCAACACCTGGAGAGCTCCTCACCCCACTGAGGGTTACTGGGAAGGGCCTGCCCTCCATCCCCACCTCACCCCACCCCACCTCACCCACATGCTTTGAGCACTGGGACAGAAACACACAGCTATACCCTGCTGGCCTCAAATAGAAATGGCTTTGAGGAAAAAGAAAGTGACACAGGAGGGAGGGGCAGGCATAGGCCCCACCCACATGAGGCACCTCTCATTTGGAGGAAGCCATATTTGAAAGTGTTTGCGTTGGCGGGAGAAGGTGGAGCCTAGTTTTGTTAAAATGGTATTTTTAAAAGGGGGTAGAAATACTGTTTCTTAACACAATGCAAATAAGGCTGTGAGGCCAAATGTTCAAGGGCTCGGCACCCACAACTGGGGCCAGATTTTCTAAAGGGCTCAGCTCTCATTTAGGCACTGAAATAAGGGGCTTCCCTTGTGACACTAATAGCCAGATTTTCACAAAAGGCCCGCTTCTATATATTTCTTCCATACACTGCTATAGTTACACTAGTATAATTACACTGCTGTAAAGCTGATCTCCACTAGGACCTTTCATTGGCATAGTTATGTCTCTAAGGGGGGTGAACAATCCACACAGACATAGCTATGCTAACTTAACCCCTAGGAAATCTTCCGTCAACCTAGCTACCACCTCTCAAGGAGGTGGATTAACTACAGCGATGGGAGAACCCCTCCCATCACTGTAATGAGTGTCTACACTGAAGTTGCGCCCCTGTAGCACTTTAAGTGTAGACATACCCAGAGTTAAACTGCTATAGTTATACTGGTATAGCTCCCATGTGGACACTCAGGCTTTGTCTACACTGGCACTTTTGTCAGTCAGGGGTGTGAAAAAACGTCCCCCTGACCGACATAAGTTTCATCGACAAAAGTGCAGGTGTGGATAGCGCTGTGTCAGCAGGAGAGGCTCTCCTGCCGACGTAGCTAATGCTGCTTGTTCAGGGTGATTTAATTATGTTGGCAGGAGAGTTCTCTCCTGGGAAGCTGGAACAATTTGTATAGTGGGGGTGCTGAATCATTAAACCAAACTGTAAACCCTGGATATGATGGAAACCACTTCAAGCCAGGCGCTGCAGCAGCATCTCTAGTTCCAGTGCCTATGCTTTCTTCTGCTGACAAGGAGAGGGGAGACCTTACAGTGGTACAGCTGTGCTGCTGTAAGGTCCATAGTGTAGACATAGCCTCAGACTCCAGAACAAGGGCGTTTATACTTAAAATGCTGCAGCACCACCACTGTAGAGTTTCAGTGAAGATGCTACTTACCCCAACAGGAGAGGTTCTCCCGTCAGCGTCGGTAATCCACCTCCCCGAGAGGCCATAGCTAGGTTAACGAGGGAATTCTCCCATTAACCTAGCACTGTCTACACCGGGGTTTAGGTCGGTTCAATTGCGTTGTTCAGGGGGGTGGATTTTTCACACCCCTAAACAAAATATTTATAGCTACCTAACTTCCTAGTGTGGACCAGGCCTAAGAGTGGCTTCTTTTGACTTTAGCTTATGTCGCTTTGGAAGCAGTTTAAGCTAAGCGGAGAAAGATGCTTTTATACTGGCATAAGAGTGTCCACACTGGGGTTATAAATTCACACCTCACCTTAGACCTGTATAATTTTCTCATTGAGACAAGTCCTTAGTTAGTGGCCTAAACTGAAGCCAAACTTTTCTGAAAATTCTGACCAACTATTGTGCTGTGCTCATCGTTCTGGGTCCAACACCATGCTGTATGCATCTTGGCACCTCCACCGTCCCTCTCCCCTCACCCCCCGCCCGCCCATGGGTAAGGTCTGAGAGCACGCAGCCAAGACCCTAACAGCGATGCTGAGGGGTACTTACCCTGGTTACAGTCACAACTGGCCCAGCCAATTGCTCCAGAAGCAAGCCGGTAGAAGCACCAAGGTGTGGCTCCCCTGTCTGGATTTCTGCAGTAGTTGTGGTTCCCTAAGCCCCGGTCTGGGTACTGCTGGACATAATCAGGGAACTCTGCCCAATTCAAACATTCTGACCCAGACTCAGTGACAGCCAATGAGCCATTGTAATACCCGAGGGGCCCAACGCCACACAAGCCGGACCCTGGAGACAGAAAGGAAGCTTTCAGGATGGCTTGCTGCCAAGAAGGGCTTGGATAAAGCCAGTATGTGTCACATAACAACCCTCTTCTGCTGGATCCTTCCATTTCTGCAACATTGAACCTTCATTTTCTTTTACAAATCAAGATTCTCTGCCCTGGGGTTGTGAAGAAAGCCTTGTAAATGTGATCTGATCAAATGTTTCCTGAAAAATAATAGCATTGAGAGCTGTGAACTCCCCCATCATCTGAAATGAGTGATAGAGATAGAGAATAAGACAGAGAATATATTATTGCCCTTTTATAAATCCATGGTACGCCCACATCTTGAATACTGCGTACAGATGTGGTCTCCTCATCTCAAAAAAAGATATACTGACATTAGAAAAGGTTCAGAGAAGGGCAATTAAAATGATTAGGGGTTTGGAAAGGGTCTCATATGAGGAGAGATTAAAGAGGCTAGGACTTTTCAGCTTGGAAAAGAGGAGACTAAGGGGGGGATATGATAGAGGTATATAAAATCATGAGTGATGTGGAGAAAGTAGATAAGGAAAAGTATTATAATACTAGTTCTTGTATTATTCCCATAATACAAGAACTAGGGGCCACCAGATGAAATTAATGGGCAGCAGGTTTAAAACAAATAAAAGGAAGTTCTTCTTCACACAGTGCACAGTCAACTTGTGGAACTCCTTGCCTGAGGAGGTTGCGAAGGCTAGGACTATAACAGCGTTTAAAAGAGAACTGGATAAATTCATGGAGGTTAAGTCCATTAATGGCTATTAGCCAGGATGGGTAAGGAATGGTGTCCCTAGCCTCTGTTTGTCAGAGAGTGGAGGTGGATGGCAGGAGAGAGATCACCTGTTAGGTTCACTCCCTCTGGGGCACCTGCCATTGGCCACTGTCGGTAGACAGGATACTGGGCTAGATGGACCTTTGGTCTCACCCAGTACGGCTGTTCTTATGTTCTTAACTCTGGACCCTAATGAGGACTCCCAGCTACTCTGGGATGGTAGGCAGAACCCAAGCTCCACTAATACTAATTCTCATCCCATCCACTCTGACTCCTGAATAAGACAGCCCTACATTTGGACATAAGCCTACTTGAAAGCCACACTTCATCTTTCAGCTGAGCCATACCCAGGATCCTGTGAAATCAGATTCTGCAAAGGAGGCAGTGAATTTATAGTCCCCCATGTGAAGACTCTTATTCCAGCATGCACTATATACATGTTCTTTATTTATGTGAGTACAGAAGCATGTCTGTTTGAAAGCAGTGGGCTTCCAGGGAGTACAGAGAACCCATTCTAAGCAGGCACAAAAATCCAGACCAGTGTTTATCCAAAATTCCTGCCTGTGAAAAAAATGTCAGTAAATTAAGTATGTAGTTTTTGTGACAGATTGAAATCCTCCTTCATTCATCTGGAATAAGAGAGGGAAAAACAGAATTGGCTTTCTATACCAGATAGGTCTCTCCAAGCGCAGCATGTGGGAGAAGACTCTGGAATGAATTTCAGTATAATAGCTCTATTCATTTAATAAACAGACAGAAGCCAACACTCTTAGAAAACCCTTCTGCAACAGCAAGGATAAATATGTTTTGTATGACAAAGAGCTGATGTGTACAAAAGAATTACACTGTGCCATACAGGGCCAGCTCCAGGCACCAGCAAACCAAGTAGGTGCTTGGGGCGGCACATTTTCAGGGGCGGCATTCCAGCCAGCCTCTTTTTTTTTTTTTTTGGCGCTTGGGCGGCAAAAGCCTAGAGCCGGCCCTGGCAGCAGCAGTGCGTCCTGCACCGGGGGCACCCTGGGGCCACTGCGGTTCACGTCGGGGAGCAGCACCCACACCTTATGGCCGGGCGGGCTCCGAGCGCGGGACACTCGGGCTGGGGGCTGCCCCTCGGGGCACACGGAGCTGCCTGCAGGTGCTGCAGGGCAGCCGCCCCCCAGTGCCACAGCCGGGGCTGGGCAAAGCAGCCCGAGCCGCCCAGGGACTGCGGCAGGGCGGCCAGGAGCAGCAGCAGGAGCGGGGCCATAGAGGGCGGGGTGCTGCCATGCGGGGTCCGCGTCCCGCTCTCCGGGGCTCCGCTCCCTCTGGGGCTGCCCTGCCCCGCTCCTCAGCCCCCTGCCGGGGCGGTCTCCCAGCTCTGTCCTCCCCGGTCCCAGCCGGTCCTGGAGGCGGGAGCCCCGGCTGGAGGGACCCTGGGCTGAGGCGCGGCCCGGGAGCCCCGCTGCTTACCCCGTGTGATGGAGCAGGGAGCGGGGCAGATTTGACCTGGGAATGTTGCAGGGGGGTTGCATTGGGGATGGGGGACTTCCCTTGAAGGAACCTACCTGAGCTGTAACCTGAGCCAGGAGGGGGGTTGGGAGAAATAACACCTTCTGCCCGGGAGACTGAACAAAGGACATGTCCGGGAAAATCGGGACATGCCGGGCCGGCCGTGCGGGTGCTCGGGGGTCGGGTCGGGGACTCGGGGGTCGGGCCGGGGGCTTGGGGGCCGGGACAGGACGGGGGCTTTGGGGCCGGGACGGGCCGGCGGAGCGGGGCCGGGACGGGCTAGGGGCTCCGGGTCCGGGCCCGCGGTGCGGTGCCAGGACGGGGGCTCCGGGGCCGGGCCCGCGGTGCGGTGCCGGGCCGGGGGCTCCAGGGCTGGGCCGGCGGGGCCGGGCCGGGGGCTCGGGGGCTCGGCCGGGGCCGGGCCGGGGGCTCGGCCGGAGGCTCCGCCGGGGCCAGGCCGGGGACTCGGGGGCCGGGCCCGCAGTGCCAGGCCGGGCCAGGGGCTCCGGGGCCGGGCCCGCAGTGCAGTGCCTGGCCGGGGGCTCCAGGGCCGGGCCGGTGGGGCCGGGCCGGGGGCTCGGGGGCTCCGCCGGGGACTCGGGGGCTCCGCCAGGGCCGGGCCGGGGGCTCAGGGGCTCGGCCGGGGTCTCGGGGGCTCGGCCGGGGCCGGGCCGGCGGGGCCGGGCCGGGGACTCGGGGGCCGGGCCGGCGGTGCCAGGCCGGGCAGGGGGCTCGGGGGACGGGCCGGCGGTGCTGGGGGCCGGGCTGGGGACCGGCGGTGCGGTGCCGGGGGTGCTCGGCCGGGGGTCTGGGGGACGGGACGGGGGTGGTCGGCTGGGGGCTGGGCCCAGGGCCGGCACCCCAGGGCCGGGGACAGCCTGGGCCGCGCCTCCTCCCCCCACACTCCCCCTTACCTGCTTCAGGCTTCCCGCGACTCAAAAAATGTTCGCGGGAAGCAGGGGAGGGGGCGGAGACTTTGGGGAGGGGGCGGATTTGGGGCGGTGGCGGGGCTGGGGGCAGGGCCGGGGCCCCGTGGAGTGTCCTCCTTTGGGAGGCACAAAATATGGTAACCCTAGTTTCGGGGCTGGGTGGTGCAATGCATGGAACCCCAAGCTGGGGTCTAAGCTCCCTAAACCCCCCAAAAGGACTTGATTGAGGGGTTCTGGTTGTACCTACATGCTCTGCTTGGGACTGTGTTCCTGTCATCTAATAAACCTTCTGTTTTACTGGCTGGCTGAGAGTCACGGTGAATCTCAGGAAGAGAGGGGTGCAGGGTCCTGACTCCCCCACACTCCGTGACACTGCCAGCGCTGGACCGGCTGGAGGTGAGGGGGGAGCGGGCGGAGTCAGCGCTGGTGGGGGGAAGCCCAGCGCTGGGGCGGCAGGTGGTGCAGGTAGGGTGGGGTGGGAGGGAGAGCCCAGAGTTGGGGCAGCAGGGGGTGCGGGTGGGGGGGGGAGAGCCCAGGGTTGGGGCGGCAGAGGGTGCATGTGGGTTGGAGGGGAGAGCCCAGGGTTGGGGCGGCAGGGGGTGCGGGTGGGGGGGAGAGCCCAGGGTGGGGCAGCAGGGGGTGCAGGTGGCGGGGAGAGCCCGGGGCTGGCGTGGGGGCAGCCAAAATTTTTTTGCTTGGGGGCGGCAAAAAGCCTAGAGCCGGCCCTGGTGCCATTGACCTTGAAAACAACAGAGATGTTTGCAAGCCCAGCTGGAACGGGCTGTGGTGCAGTGTATATCAGCAGGTACCAATACACTGTGAAGAAAGCAATATAAATGTCTAGAGAGAGTCACTTGGAAGACGATGTGTAGCCTGACTTGGATTCACTGACAAAGCCATGATGAGGGGTCGGTGAGACCTCAATATTTATTAAAATAGATTAAAGAAGGAGACAGTGTGAAAGAGACAAAGCGAGAGGAAAGGGAAAGAAAATGTGGGATGAAAGGAAAACTGCAGCAGTATTGGAGATGAAGAAAAAATGAGGCTGGAAATGTGAGGGAGGGAGAGAAACAGAAACCCAAGAGTGCAACAGAACAGAAAATGGCACAACGATGGGACGAGACAGAGGATGAGAGCAAGCCAACAGTTTACATTCTGTTCACAGTCTCAGGGCACTGCGGCAGTGAGGAATCTGACTGGGTGACTGAATTAATAACTTCTTGTTCTTACCTGCACTCTGCAAATGGTTTTGGCTGGGCTGCGATCCCAGGAGAGCCTGGGAAAGAAACACAGAGCAAAAGCAGAGAGATGATTATCCCTTGAAATAAATGTGGGCAAGTCATGAAAGCTGCTCAGTCTCTGGCTGCTCTGAGGAAACACACCCTAGTAACCACCTCTTCCCTGATTCCCCTATTACCCCTCTTAGAACCCAATCAAAGCTCTGCCCACGAACAACAAAATGAATAATTTGTGGGCTGCAGAAGCTTACCCTTCATACAACAACTATGCCGCTAAAGGGCTGCTGCGCGTCATTTTCAGGCTTTTATCCAAGTACTCTGGGAGGCATGGGGAGCTGGAGCAAGCAGGAGAGGAAGGGACAAATAGGGGCAAAATGTAGAGGGAAAAAGGGGAGACTGAAAGAAATGGTAATACCCTCTAAAAATGTATTAGCAGTCCTTCCCTCTCTCCCTGCACGAGCATGGAAGAGCAACTTCCTATGGCAGTGATAGTGAACAGAAGAGAGGGCATCTACCTGATGAGGTGGTGCCCTCAGGAGTCAGTGTTCACACTCAGAGAGGACACCCACATACAAAACGATGAGTGTCTATAAGAGGGAACTCAACAGGGCCTTTAAGAAGTGCAATGATACCTCACACCACACTACACCAAACAGGGCCTGACATATTAGGAACAAGCACAAGGGATATGAAACAAAGCTCTGGGGTTTCTGTGGCTGCTGCCTAGCTCCAGCTGCATACCGTGGTGTGAGCAGATGCTTTCTGGTGGTATCAACACCACTGCTGGCTGGGGGGGTGGAGATCTCCGCTCTGACGTGACCTGGTGCTTTCACAGGGTTTGCAGGCAGGTGTAAGCTCTTCCCAGACCACTGGCAACAGAGTGAGGCAAAGAGACTGAAGTATTTCTGCTAGATCCTCACACTCCAGTTTATTTCTAAATAACCAGCAGCTTTTTACATGAGCAAGGATCACTGAGTTACAGAGTGGGGGCAAGTGTATCTTTAGAAGCCTAGCTATCGGGCAGGGCCGCCCAGAGGGTGGGGCAAGTGGGGCAATTTGCCCCAGGCCCCGGGCCCCATGGGGGCCCCCATAAGAATATAGTATTCTATAGTATTGCAACGTTTTTTTATGGAAGGGGCCCCCAAAATTGCTTTGCCCCAGGCCCCCTGAATCCTCTGGGCGGCCCTGCCATCGGGAGCTGTTCTCACTCTCTCTTTTTACTGGAGCTGCCATGGTTTCATCTCTCTCAGCTTCACCTCTCATTCTGTAAAGAGGGGAGAGAACAATTTGTGATTGAAGCTAATTCTTTGGCTGTACTAAAGACTCTGGGCCACATCCATCTTTGGAGTAAACTGAGGCAATTCCCATTGGTTTTAACAGGGGTCAGACCTGCTTATGCCAGAACTGAATCTGATCAGCAGGTGCTGTTGACAATGGGACAGCATCAAGATCACCCCAGAAAAGCCAGACCTGAAATTCTAGACCAGAAATGTATCAATGACATTTTTGGAAATGCCAGATCAGCTGGGACAAGGAGGGGGATTTGTGTGTGTGGGGGGGTGTACGTGTGTGTGTGTGTAGACAGCAGTTAGATTTTTACACTCCATTGAGCAGGGAGCCTCTCTCTCTCTCTGTATCATACAGCACTGAGCCCACACAATGGAGAGTAAACTAACAATACTTTGCACTTTTATAGCGACAGTCATGTGAAGATCTCAAAGCACTTTACAGAGATGGGAATGACTCTCCCCATTTCAGAGCCGGGCAAGCTGAGCCACAGGAGTCCTGTGCTTGTCCAAGCTCCCACAGCAAGACAGGTGACAGAACCAGAATCCATGTCTCCCAACTCCCTGCTCCCACAGGATGTGTATGCCCAGGCCAGTCTGCATGTGATAGGCTGGATTAATAATGGACCGTGTGGACAATTGATCCACCACAACTTGGAGACTGACCATGAAGGAAGGGACTGCAGTCCAGACCCATGGAGCAATGTGCTCCTCCCAAAGCCCTCTCACCAAAGACTGGTCCCCTTAGCAGGGTCAATCCCCCCACATTTTAGCACGAGTGCAAATACCCTGTCCTACATTCTTGGCACCAGGTCCATGTAGCTATAAATTATCAGTCCACAACAGTAATAGCTGAGATCAATCTATCGGCAATGGGCAGAGACAAAGAGACCCTCCTGCTTTGGTCACTGCAGAGCTTGAGAAAACATGAGCCAAAGCAGCTGCACCCCATGCACCCTGCTCAGCTTCCTGTGGGTTGTTTTTTCTGATTATGCATTTACAGAGGCAAAAGAAGATAAATAGCCCTCCTTCCAGCATAAACCCTCTGGTCCAGGGACAGAAGATACCGGGGTGCTTCAGAGAGCATATTTGCTAAGTGGAATGTCCACTTGCACAGGATATTAAAAAGCCATGTGACATTATAGGGAGATATACAATAAAAAATCTCCTACCTCCACACATCTGAGGCAGGGTAACAAACTCAGCAGCAGGATCAGGCACCTGAGAGCTTTGGGAAGCTCCATTCTTCTTCCTGAACAAAGTGGGCAGAAGCTTCTTCAGGCTTCACATTCTCGCTGCTGCTGGGCTCAGCTGCCTCCTCCTCTCCCTCCTTCCCTTGTTCTATTTCCCAGGGAGCAGGGCTGGAGCAGCACAGCACTGGAAGGATCTGTACAGCACAACTCCGTCGTTTCGATGCAGGGAAGGGAAGGAAGGGAATGAAAGCTCACAGCAGCAGCTTGTGATTTTGCTTTCTTCTTTCTTCTATTTCCTTGTTCTGGAGTGAGGGGAAGAGAATGTGTCCTGAGAATTTCTGATCCACCTTCAAAAACAGCAGGAGGCAAGTGCAGACGGGCAGGGTACAGCCTTCAGCCTTCCAGGCTGCTTCCACACCTCATCTCTCTCTGCCTCCTACCCTAGCTCTCTCCCCTCCCTCTTTCTTGCTGTCCCAGCCTCTTTTTTTGCTCTAGGTATGCATCTCTCTTTAGTGCAAGCCTCCTTCTCTTCCCCTGCCTACCTTGCTGCCTAACCCAGCAGTTCTCTCCTCTCTTGACACTTCCCTCCTTTCCCCCACTGATTCTTCTCTCTTCCTCATCTCTCTCCTGCCTGCAAGGGACTGGTGGAACTGGGTGGAAGATTTGGAACTCCCAGCTAGAAAAATTCCAGCAATAAAACTGAAGGTGTGGGGGGAAATCCTTTGTGTGCTTGCATGAGATTATGTCTTGAAGAAACTGGACTTTATCCTCCAACCTCTGTCTTCTTGCTCAACCACCTGCAGCTCCCTGAGAACACCCTCTTCTCTGGTCTCTGAACCCAGGGAAATCAGAGACAGAGCATTTCAGGTTAAGACGTCTCCTAAGAGAACAGCATAGGTGACAGGGAACTCTCAGTGGATAACCCCCACCCCAATTCGAGGGTGTTCCCATTGCTGGTCTGCCAGATCCTGATCACCTCCAAGTAGGGTGACCAGACAGCAAATGTGAAAAATCGGGACGAGGGTGGGGAGTAATAGGAGCCTATATAAGAAAAAGACCCAAAAATCGGGACTGTCCCTATAAAATCAGGACATCTGGTCACCCTACCTCCAAGGTTCATCTTTTCAGCCAAGCATTTCTTTAACCTTGGGCTAAGGCTGGAAAGTTGTTTCCACTTGGTGGGTGGGGGTGCTTAGTAGGGGATAAGACCCAAAGAGCAGCCTTAAGCCAGAAGCACTGGTGTCTAGCACTAAGTGTCAGCTGGCCTGACCAGCTCAATGTACCCCAACTCGCTACTGTTATCATCTGCATCTCGAAGATGTCAAGTAATAAAACTAACAGCTCATTGATGATTAATCTTCGTGTGTAACGTATGTACAGTCAACCCACAAATAATTACACAGAGCTGCTGGAATTATGATTAAAATGTGTTTAAACCAGGCATGTCGGGGGGAGTTAATAAAGAGGGTTTTTCCCAGACACAGGAATGCAGTTCTGCCTGATGGAATGGGTCTCCCATATAAATGGAGCAAGGTGTGACCAAAGACAAGGAAACGCACATTGGCATGCCAAACTCAATTAAAAACTCTCTGATTATGTAAATTTGTTTTACGTTTTCTCTAAACCAGCCCAGTACTCTGACTGACTTGAAGAGATTGTTAGCTCCAGCCAAGCTCACAAGATGGTGTTTCTGGCTCTTTAAAGGAGCAGCAAACTAAATAACTTTGTTGAGCATTCCAGAAGAGGGCTGGACATTGCTGGAGCCAGTTTTAGGGAAATCTAGGACTACAGGAGGTGTTGGAATCACTCTTCAAACAGTAACTGGACAGGGGAAGGCAGGGTAGGACCTGCAGGTTTGCTGGCTCTTGGAGTCCGCAGCAGCACAGCATTGAAGGCATCCAGAGTTGCAGGGCAGGCGGTGACACAACCCCTCACTAGTCTGGGTGGAACCCCAAATTGTCACAGGGGTTGGCTGTTATTGCTGCCCACTATGGGCAGTGCTAGTCAATTTATTTATACACCCCTTAATGTTTATCATTAATAAATATAAGCAGAGGGCCTGCTTCCCTGTCCACTTCCCAGTTTCTGTTGAGTGGATCCATTTGACATAGTTCAGGAATTTTAAGTGTCTTTACACCTTCTATGTGCTGCTCTCAGTTCAATGCAATGGACATTCCCTATAACTGTACTTTTTTATTCTTCAGGAATTAACTCTTTTGGGATTTTGCAGCATGGAAATGTGGAATTCACCTTAGAAAAGAGTTCGTCTTGCATCTCAAAAGGGGAAAATCCACTAGTCCACTGGATAAGATTTCCAGGAGACCTTCAACACAAAAACATGGAACAGGCTGTTGAAGTCCCTCTTGACTGGATGCAAAGCCTCTTTCTCTCTCCCTGCTCGTTACCAGCAATCATTGATTCCAGTCTTGCTGGTTTGTCTCATCCACAATTGCTTATCAAATGCAATGCAATGCTGTTAGAAGATGGGAGGAGGGAGCAGTTGCTGTTGGGTGGATCCTACTGCAGTGTGCGCTGGGCATTGCTTGTCTGGCCAAGAATTGCAATCATTTAATTGGGAACAAATCTCTGAACTGACAGCACTAAGCAAGCAGACAGAGAAGCAGAAGGCAGACAAGAAGAGAGGCTGAAACCAGAGCCTCACCCTAGTGGGCTCTAGGGTGACCAGATGTCCCGATTTTATAGGGACAGTCCCGCTATTTGGGGCTTTTTCTTATATAGGCTCCTATTACCCCCCCCCCCATCCCGTCCCGATTTTTCACACTTGCTGTCTGGTCATCCTAGTGGGCTCTGCCCCTAGCAGGGCCCTGCTACAGAAAGCAGCAGTGGCAGGGAGGGGAAGAGAAGAAAGGAATTTCAGCATGGGCGGCTGGTGAACCGGCCATTGGGGGAGGCTAACCCCCAGCCCGTCCCCTTCTGCCGGAGGCCCCGCCTCTCCCCTTTTGCCCCTTCCTCCCCCACAGGAGCCCAGAGCACCCCCACTGCAGCTGACACCCCTGCCCCAGCCGAGCTCCCCCAGCCCCGGAGTGCCACGCGCTCGGGCATAGGGTTGCCAACATTCTAATTGCACAAAACCGAAACTCCCTGCCCCGCCCTTTCCCTGAGATCCCACCCTCCACTCACTACATTCCCTCTTCCTCAGTGGCTTGCTCTCCCCCACCCTCACTCACTTTCACTGGGCTGGCAAGGGGTTGGAGTGAGGGGGTGAGGGCTCCGGCTGGGGGTGCAGGCTCTGGAATGGGGCTGGGAATGAGAGGTTTGGGGTGCAGGAGAGGGTTCCAGGCTGGGGGTGGGGCTGAGGGATTTGGAATGTGAGAGAGAGCTGCGGGTTGGGGCAAGGGGTTAGGGTGTGGGAGGGAGTACGGGTTCTGGGGTGGGTCCGGGAATGAGGGATTTGGAGTGCAGGAGGGGGCTGTGGGTTGAGGCAGCGGGTTGGGGTGCAGAGGGGTGAGGGCTCCGGCTGGGGGTACAGGCTCTGGGGTGGGGCTGGGGATGAGGGCTTTGGGGTGCAGGAGGGGGCTCCGGGTTTGGGGGGGCTCAGGGCTGGGGAGGGGGTTGGGACTCGGGGTTGGGGTGTGGGCTTACCTCGGGCGGCTCCTGGTAAGTGGGGCTAAGGCAGGCTCCCTAACTGTCTTGACTCCACGCTGCGCCCCGGTAGCGGCCAACAGGTCCAGCTCCTAGGTGGGGGGAGGTGGGGACCTGGAGGTTCCACCTGCTGCTCTCACCCGCAGGCACCACCACCCAGCTCCCATTGGCTGCAGTTCCCGGCCAATGGGAGTGTGGAGCCAGTGCTCAGGGCGGAGGCAGTGCCCAGAGCCGGACCTGCTGGCCGCTTCCGGGGTGCAGCGCAGTGCCAGGACAGGAAGGGACTAGCCTGACTTCGACCTGCAGCACCGCCGACTGGACTTTGAATGGCCCGGTCGGCGGTGCTGACCAGAGCCACCAGGGTCCCTTTTCGACTGGACATTCCAGTCGAAAACCAGACGCCTGGTAACCCTAGCCGGGCAGCACGACTGCAGAGCCTCCAGCCCCAGATCACTAGGTGGGTGGCGTCGCCCCAGCCAGCCTGGGCCATGGAAGAGGGGGTCTGGGGGCAGAGTGTGGGCGGGGCCACGCCTGGCTATTTGGGGAAGTTCAGCCTCCCCCGGCCTACAATACTCACTGCCCATGGATTTCAGAGTTCTAGGGCTGCTTTTATTAATGCAAGCTGAGGGGAGGAGTGTGCTCAAACTGAGCGAGTAAAACGGCAACTCAGTCCTTGGGGCACTCCACTTGATACCGGTTGCCAACTAGACATGGAGTCATTGATCAGTTCCTGTTGAGCCCAACGATCTAGAGACAATGAGACACTTGAACTTGCAGCATGTGCCTCTCGCAATGGACTGTTATCAGGGCTACAATTTCACTCTTGTTGAGACCTGACACTATTTTAATTTGGCAACTGCATCAAGGATACAAACATGTGGTAGCAAATGAAACTGACTTTGGCCATTGGAAGCCTTTGGGTTTTGCCCATCTGCCCTTTCCCTACCCACCAGAACACACCATTTTGTACTCTGCTGCTGTCCAAGTGAGCTCAGGGATGTCCATACAGGAAAGTTTTACCAGTTGTACCCGAGTAATTACAGTGGTATCATTAAACCACTATAGTATTTCAGGATTACTCCCCCTGTGGACACCTTTATTTCAGATAAGAGTGGCTTTTTCAGCTTGGTTGTCCAAAATGACAAACTAAACTGAAAAGGGCCATTTTATACTAAAATAAGTGTCCAAATGGGAGGAGAGGGGGCTATACAAGTTAAAGTCCTCACCTTACTTTATAACTTTCCCGTGTAGACAAGACCTAACTAGGTGAAAATCACCTCAGTCCAGTGTGTATCTGTAGAGAAATCCCACCCCCTTTGATGAAAGCACATCCCTTGGTCCCTTTGTGGGACAAACCTTTCAGCCATAGCCAGCAGACTAGAATCCCTCCAGAGCCAACCTACCCATGCTGCTCCTATATGATCTGCACTGACCCCTCTGAGCAAGGAAAAGCTTTCCCTTCCCCTGCAGTGCTATTGGCCTGAGGAGCTGATCCTGGTCTCCTCCATAGTAGTGGCAAGCAGTAACCATAGCACTGATGAACTGCCCCCACACTGCACATTGCTCTGCCCCCACAGAGACAGAGTTATCCTTCCCTTTGACCTATTTGTGGGCACTGAATGAGCACAGCTCAGGATTAAGGTCTTCCCCTTAGAGGTGCAACATCCCTGTGATGGGTTTCCCCTGGGGTGCCACTTGGAATTGGGGTACCACTGAGCCCGCCTGTCCCACCAGCTGGGCTCCCTTCACATTGTAGTGCTGAGGCAAATCAGCCAAGCCCTCAGGCTTTACCAGCACACAAACAGGTAGGAACATGCCTAGCTGCAGTTTCACACAGATGCGGAGATCAGCTCTGCATGAGAAAGCTCACCTAAGGAATTGCCCAGCACTCAAGTGCATACGCCCTCTGGAATGTAAACCCAAAATTATATCATCTTGTGAGGCACAGATAACTATGCAGCGTAAGCTCATTGAAATTCGTCCCCTTCCTCAATGTGAAGGGAGATTGATTTAGTTGGGGATTGGTCCTGCTTTGAGCAGGGATGACCTCCTTAAGTCCCTTCCAACCCTGATATTCTATGATTCTAAGATATGCACAGCCTTTTGTCCCCCCTCCCCATTATGAATTCCACAAACTGGTTTTAGAGAAAACAAAAACACGTTTATTAACTACAAAAGATAGATTTTGAGTGAGTATAAGGGATAGCAAATAGATCAAAACAGATTACCTAGCAAATGAAACAAAACACACAAGCTAAGCTTAATATTCTAAAGAAACTGGTTATAACTAGCAAATTCTCACCCTAAAATGTTGTTTTAGGCAGATTGCAGAGGTTCTTGAAGGCAAACTGCTCTTGCTTGCAGCTTAAAACTCCAGGTATTTCTTTCACAGACAAGACACCCTCCAGTCTAGGTTCAATCCTTTCTTCCCCAGTTCAGTCTTAGGCAGTCATCTTGGGCAGGCAGACAATGAAGAAGGAACCATGATTATGTCATTCCCCTGCCTTAAATAGATTTTACATATGGCAGGAATCCTTTGTCTTACAGTGTGATTCCCACCTCCCACCCCCGTCAGTGGAAAAGTACTAATTTTATCATGGAGTCCAGTATCAGGAGACATGATCACATGGCCCTGCAGCCATAACTCAGTCTATTTACAGCATACACAGGAAGGCTTTCCAGGAAGGTGGGAGATTAGGTCTTTGAAGATGCTATCATTTTTCCTGATGGCCCTTTCCAGCCAGCAATCTAGACTGATTGTATTCTGTCTCATGGGCATTCACCAGGTGTAAACACATTTGTAATAGGTGCATAGACCTAACTTCAGATACCAAAATGATACATGCATACAAATGATGATCATATTCAGTAAATCATAACCTTTCCAATGATATCTCACACAACCCATCTTGCATAAAATACATCTTAGATATGCTATAATCACATTATAACTATTTCTCTGAAGAATATGGGGCGTAGTGTCAATCTCAATCCCCCTTTGTGAAGAAGGAAGGAGGTGGAATTGCTTTCTGCTGCTGCCGTAGTGTCAAATCCTGTTCATATGGAAGTCAACGGCAAGACTCCTCCTGACTTCATTGCCTCAAGCTTTGGGACTTAGGCTGTCTATACTGGTAATTGAATGACAAAACTTTTGTCTTTCAGAGGTGTTTCCCCTCCCCCAAAAAATACAAAAGTTTTGCCATGACAAGTGCCAGTGTGAATAGCGCGTTGTCGTCAGGAGCACTCTCCTGCTGACAACTCAAATGCTGGTCTTTGGGGGTGGAAGTTTTATGTCGGCAGGAGAGCAGACAAACAGCGGCTACACTGCATGACTTTTAGCAACACAGCTGTAGCAACAAAAGCTGGGTAGTGTAGACATAGCCTTAGTCCCTCATTCTTGTGGGCTCAGCACAGAGAACATCATTTGTTTAAAGATCAGGAAATGTCACTGACTTCATATTCTTGAGAGGCAATCTTTTACTTCCTCAGTAATGTGGAGGTCACACACCCTAACACAGGAGCTGTACACCCCCGCTCCCCAACCTCCTCATCTATGTGCTTGTAACTAATCGAGCAAGTTAATCCAGATCAGCTTTGCTGCCTGAACCATAACTGTAGTGCAGTGGATTTCCCGGTGACTGTTATTTGGGTGGGTGGATAGCAGGGAGAGAAGAGAATGTTTAGCAGCCAAAGAGTCAAGTTACTCTCTTCCTTCTAAGACTCTAGTGATATGAATGTGCGGTGGGGATGTCAAGGGATATCCCCTCCCACAAGAAAGAGGTTGAAGCACGAAGGTATTAAAATAAATCTGAATAATCACACCTATTATTTAGCAAGTCCACACTATATCAATACAGACCCCGTTGGCACGGTGCCCAGAAGTCAGTGAGCCTACAAGTTACAGGCATTACCTTAGGCCTTTTTTTTTTTTTTTTTAAATATTACTCACACCCATCAAAGGTAGAACGGGTGCAAGAAGAAAGTTACCCCATGCCTTCATGTCTGTGTACTCCTCAGGAATTCTGAATGATTTCCTGCCTCCTATGAGATCACTGTTTGTGTTCAGGGAAGTAAAGAGATACACCTCTTGCCTCCTCCATACACCTTATATGATAAAATGATAAGAGGAATTTAAGAGCGCAATCATGCCCAGAGCTGGTGATAGCCAGGCTGTAAGGTGAGTAGAAGAAACAGGGAGAATAAGATCAAGGAATTCCAACAGGTTTGCTTAAATCCTATAAATCTTACTTAGAGAGGGAAAAACAGATAAGTAAACTTTCATTTAATTATCACTTTCCCCACTTCCCTACTATGAAGGTGAGGCACTCTTGAGAAAGTCTGTGGTGCTACATGGAGCAACAGAATCTAACACGTACATCCAGCTTCCATAATCCAGCAATATCACCAGCATCATCCAGCAGTGCTGTACATCATCCAGCAGTGCTCCCACAGAACTCATTAAGAGGAGATAATCATCCTCTGCACAGTTGCACACAGTAAGCATCCCAGGGACTTTTTCTGTTAGTGAGCAAGTAAATGTCTCAACACCCCAGACACTCTGCTTAATTACAAGTGTAATAGTCAGATAGAGGGTGATCACAGCAGCTATAACTGCCCAGGACATAGTCAGCATCAACACTTAATGATCACAGCATCAAATCCAGAGCCAAGTGAACTGTCAAAAGTAGTTTTTAAACAAATAACAAGTATTGTAATGCCTAAGTGCATTAATGGAAAAGAAAAAAAAAAACAGCACATTCCATACTTTAGCAACTGTAAGATCCAAGTGTGGCATACTATGGCTATGGTAAAGATATAGCAGAGATTGAAATGATCAGAGAAGGCAACTACATCAGTGACAAGCACTGCATATTTACTAATGCAACTGTAAAATCAGGGATTAGTTAGCATGGAACATACAGTTAAAGTCACTTGAATGAATTATTTGAGATGAAGGGTGAAGGAAAAAAAACAAAAAAAACCCCAAAACACTGATGAGTTCCCTCTTTTTCACCCTATCCTGTAATAAAAGGCTATTTGTTGATGTTCATATCAGATACATTTAGAACAAGATACTTGTCTCTCCACCTGAGTAAGGGGCATGAGGCTATGCTCAATACTAAAGGTTTTAGAGTACAGAATAGACAGACCAGTCAGGGGGAGAGGTGATCTGAGAATTCACAGCCTCTTTGCTCTCAGCTTAGTGCACATTCTATTTAACCAAAGGGTATTTGAGTGTTGTGGGCCAAGGAGACCAACCCTGAAATGCAGAATGCACCACAAAATCCAGGCCAGGTGAGAGATGTGCCCTTATACACAGAACTTCCTCCCTGAACCAACAGGTAGGGACATCATCCTCTTTCTCTTTCAGATTCCTCTTCAAGACCCATGATACCAACAAGTAATGTCTGCCATCTTATACTGGCTAGGCTGTGGGACAATCCAATGCAACCAATGATCATGAATTTATAGTTAGAGAAAACCACAATTTGGAACTATCAGACTGAACAAAAATTCTCCAGTGGGAAGGGCACCAGACTGGGAATTGGGGACCTTGTTTCAATTCCTCACTCTGTCCTGCTGTGTCATCTTTGATAAGTCAATTTGCCATTCTGTTCCTGCTTCCTCTCTCACTACTTGTTTTGTCCTGTCCATGTGGAGTGTAAGCTGATTGGGGCAGGGTCTGTCTGTAAATAAAGTGTATAGCACAACAGGGACCTGATCTTGGTTGCGGCCTCTAGGCACTACTGTAATACAAGTAACAGCAGAAACGAATTTAGGTAACATTATCTTATTACTGGTTTCAGAGTAGCAGCCGTGTTAGTCTGTATCCGCATTATCTTATTACTGTTACATCTGTGCTATGCCCCCTCCCTCTTTCTATTGTCCACTAAGGCCATGTCTATACATGCAGTGCTGCAGCGACCCAGTTGTACCAATACAGCTGCGTGACTGCAGCGCGTCTGGTGAAGACGCTTTATGTTGACGGAAGAACGCTCTCTCATTGGCATAAAAAAACCCACCTCTGTGAGCGGCAGAAGCTATGTCGGTGGGAGAAGCTCTCCCGTCGCCATAGTGCTGTGAACGAGCACTTATGTCGATGTAACTTATGTCGCTCAGGGGAGTGGTTTATTCACACCCCTGAGTGACATAAATTATGTCAACTATAATAAGCTATCCAGGCCAGGTCTTCTTGTGTGAAGTTACCATACGACAGCTAAGAAGAACAGAGCATGGCAAACCCTTTGTTTTTCTCCCCTGAAAAGCAGGTGGTCTAAACTAGAAGTGCCTTGGTGGAAGTCACATTTGATATCTTCCCCACCAATATATTCTGTGGTAAAAAGGGGGAAGGGATAGCTCAGTGGTTTGAGCATTGGCCTGCTAAACCCAGGGTTCTGGTTCAATCCTTGAGGGGGCCATTGAGGGATCTGCGAAAAAAAAAGAAATCTGTCTGGGGAGTGGTCCTGCTTTGAGCAGGGGGGTGGACTAGATGGCCTCCTGAGGTCCCTTCCAACCCGGATATTCTATGAAAAAAGGATGCTACTCTGGGAGTTGGTCCTGGATTTGTGTCATTCTTCATAGATTAATGGAAGGTCCAAAATTGACAAGGGCTAAGAGAAGAAAGATTAATAGACATCTGGTGAAGCACACCTTTACCATTCTCATCAATTGTAAGTTAACTCAATTTTGGGTCACAAACCAGCAACTCAAGTCAGGCAGGAGGCTTGCTGTAGAGTCTGCATGTACTAACACACACAAGAACTGTTCACATCCTAGTTGTGAAAACAATTCATTTATTTCATTCCTTAGAAGGCTTTATTTCACAATGAAGCAAGACTCAAGACCACATTATGGGTGATTGAATAACCCTTAGCAAACATCCATCCTGTCATCACAAAACCCTGTGACCCCATAGAACAATCTCAACTAATGGAGAAAGTGACCCACCCCCAAAGAAATGTTCAAGTCAAGAACCCCCGAGGAATGCTGACAGCCCACTATCAGCCCCAAATGCTCGCTGATCACTACTTTTAACTCCTTCTCCAAAGAGGATACCAGCTTTAGCTACTGGTCTCCAGTTACTTGGGAAAGCAAGTCTTCCTTTAAAAATCATCTGTGATATTAGGGAACCTTCTCAACAGTTTGTTCACTGTCTTTGGAGATAAATTTCCCATCTGGCCCAGGGACTCCTGTTTAAGTCTTTCCTTGTGCTCCACCTGAAACACAAAGAATTAGCCTCCTTTATTTGCTGAAGTGATTCATACACATACCCCAGCCATACTTCTAATGATACAGTCATTTCAAAAGCATACCATCTGCCCACTGAGTGAGAGTTATGGTACCAATTGCCAGGATAATCCTAAGGATTGCTTTCAGAAGCCAGTGACTGCTGTCTATTTGAAATGCAGCAGTAGTTGAAGTTGTGTTGGTCCCAAGATATTAGAGAGACAAGGTGGGTGAGGTAATAGCTTTTATTGGACCAACTTCTGTTGGTGAGAGAGACAAAACTTTCAAGCCACACAGAACTCTTCTTCAGATGTGGGAAAAGTACTCTGAGCATCACAGCTAAATGCAAGATGGATCAGACTATTTAGTGTATGTAGCTAGCATATAATCTAAGAGACCATTCAAGGTTGATTCAATGATCAACACCCCCCCACAATGCACCTTGTAAGATCCATGGATCCCGCACATGCCAATCACAACATGTGGTGTACCTCATCCAGTGCACTAAATGCCCCAAATAAGAACTATGTGGGTGAAACCAGACAATCACTACGCTCTTGAATGAAGTCACACAGGAAAATGAAAAAACAAAAGCACCCCATCACCTGTGAAGCAATCACTCTATATCTGACCTATCAGCCCTCACCCTCAAAGGAAGCACAACACTTTCAAAAGACGAGCCTGGGAGCTTAAATTCATAATTGCTAGACACTAAAAATCAGCCTTAAGAGACACACTGGATTTATGGTTTACAACAGCAGTTGTCAAACTTTAGCAACCCGAGGACCCCCATTTTGATTTTAAAAATTTCAGGTGCCCCCAAGCCCCCAGCTCAGCCCCAGACCCCACCCCTACTCCACCCCTTCCCCCAAGGCCCCACCCCTTTCTACCCCCTCCCCATTCCCTTCCAGCATCTCCTGCATGCCAGGGAACAGTGTGCAGGAGGCACTGAGAGGGAGGGGGAAGTTGAGGGAGAGAGGGGGAAGAGTTAAAGAGCGGGGGGCCTGCAGACCCCCTGGAGTAGCCTCCCAGACCCCAGTTTGAGAAACGCTGGTTTACAATCTGTAACCCACTAACCCCCCTTTTAATCCTATGACTGCAGAGGAGTTAATGGACCACTCTACTTGAATGGTTCCTCAGAATATGTGCTAATTACTTATGCTAAACAATCTGTTCCATCTTGCATTTAGCTGTGCTGCTGAGAGTACCTTTTCCACACCTGAAGAGGAGCTCTGTGTGGCTTGAAAGCTTCTCTCTCTCCCCAACAGAAGTTGGTCAAATAAAAGATTACCTCACCCACCTTGTTTCTCATTTGAAATTATGAAGTTAAAGAGCACTGTCAACTTAAAAAAAAATCCCAAACAGCTTTCAATATTTTAGTTTACTACTGTTATAAGTAACTTCTAGGTTTACTGAAACAGTACCAGTGTGGGAGTTAAAAATATTGTTCTCTATTTTTCAATTTGTTTACTTTGGAATTTGACATGCTTCATATCTAGTCAGTTTCCTGTTTATGCAGATCTTTCACACAGTAGAGTAGAATGACTTAAAGGCAAGTAGAACAGGAGTAATTGTGGCACCTTAAAGGCAAGTGTAGTACATAAAAATAGTTTTAGGAGGGTTTTTTTAATACTGACTAGATTTCAAATTTAATGTGTTCCTTTAAGTAAGAACACAGTCTTACTATGTCTATGCTTTACTTTACTACTTTTGGATCCTCCACTTTCTCCAGATTTCTCAGTTTTCACCTCCGTGGGGTCCTCATCACCCTGTGAAGTACGTTTTGGCTTCTTCCCCATGACCACAAGGATGGCTCTATAAGACTTCTGAATTTTCATTACCATTTTCAGTACCAGAAGGTTTGGATTTCCATTGCTCTCCAGTGACAGATTAAGACCACCTATCCTACCACTACTCATGAAAGTGAATGTTTCTGAAGCCCAGGGTCAGATTGAGCAGGTACTGTCTGGTACACTGTACTAACACCAGTTGTCTATCAGCTCCAGTATTTCTGAAGTAACTGAACTTTTTTTTTTTTAAATAAAATTTCTAATCTTTATAGTTGAAAAAAGCCCCAAAACAACATAACAAACCTTATAACCGTCCATCATAGTTTAACTGTCTGAAGACAGTTTGGGCATAATGGTTTTAATAGACAAAACTGCCTTATGCATCCCAGTGAGTTGTTTACTATGAAGACAGTCAAGCAGAAAAAAATCCAGCTATTCTGGGATTCGTGGGCAGAGCTTGGAGTCCAGTTCCACTGCCTTCTCAATCTGCCCCCTGTGTTGCACAGACATTCACGCATCTTTAGGAACCAACATTAACTCGCAAGTTTAAAAAGCAGATTAATCAGTCTGCAGCTCACTCTATTAGGGCTAATGGCAGGCCCAGAACTAATAGCACAGATTACTGTACATCATTTGCACCAAGACTTTTACACCCCTCATTCAAAACTATCTCTTGGTGCAGAGGGGAAAAATGTTTTCTATATCTCCACTACTGTAGAGTCCATAGTTATCAGACTATAACGGACATCAAAACCCCCTTTTATATTTTACTCAATATCTGTTTAGTTTGAAAGTGCACCTGCTGTACTCATCAAAGGTTGGTAAACACGTAACTACTCACATCCAAATGCTCTCCAACACACAAGAAGCAATGCGTGTCTTATCTAATGTGGATCATCTCCCTCCCCCAGATCAGTACACTACAAATTAAATTGCACAGTGAGTGTCCTTGGCACTATTACGAGACTAATTGAAGGCGGCTTCCTCCCTCCCGCCACTAATTTAGGACAACCAAAGAGACTTTAATTACATCTGTCTTTGCCACACAATCATAGAATGTCTGGATTTCCTTGGCACAAGCTGAATCGTTGAACTCATTCTGCTTCCAGCAAGCCATCAGTAATGATATCTCTGTAGTACACGTTGCCTCTGGAAGGAAGAAATACTGCAGTAAAAAAATCTCAGTTACTCAGGAATATTTCACATTAACAGCCTCTGTGTTGCATAACTCCCAGGAGAGAGAGATAAAACAAGTAGGTGGAGAGAGGGGCAGAGGGGAAGAAGAAAAAAAAAATAAACCACAGGAGAGAAGAAATCTCAGCATCACTTTGCTCACAGCAAGATGCTATGCATCCCTTTCAGTCCAAGGATCTGAGCCATTTCAGTTATCTGATATCCAATCAGTCTTCATGATGTCGACCATTTACATAGTGTTTTGTGCATAACATACTTTACAAACACACATCACTTCTGGATACCCCAGAAACCACCTGAAATTAGGGCCATGATTTGCGGAAGTAACAGTTTGGCCTTCAGCCTTTTGCTATCCATCCAAAGGGGGTTCTTACCAAGTTTCAAAGACACTTTTCTTATGCATATTTTATAAACATTGAGTGAGCACCTATGGGTATTTAATGATCCAAGTGTGGAATTTGCTCCCTCTGACTGTTAGTCCTAGGCCAGGTCACAGTGCAAAATGTTTCAATCAATCATTTGTTTTATGTAGGTCTCTCCATACGGCAGACTGGATGATGGGTGTGGGATGGCTATTATCATTTTTCCTTGCAGACCAGAAAGGTTGATATACAGGCAACAAAAATGATTAGGGGTCTGGAGCACATGACTTATGAGGAGAGGCTGAGGGAACTGGGATTGTTTAGTCTGCAGAAGAGAAGAATGAGGCAGGATTTGATAGCTGCTTTCAACTACCTGAAAGGGGGTTCCAAAGAGGATGGATCTAGACTGTTCTCAGTGGTAGCAGATGCCAGAACAAGGAGTAATGGTCTCAAGTTGCAGTGGGGGAGGTTTAGGTTGGATATTAGGAAAAACTTTTTCACTAGGAGGGTGGTGAAGCACTGGAATGGATTACCTAGGGAGGTGGTGGAATCTCCTTCCTTGGAGGTTTTTAAGGTCAGGCTTGACAAAGCCCTGGCTGGGATGATTTAGTTGGGAACTGGTCCTGCTTTGAGCAGGGGGTTGGACTAGATGACCTCCTGAGATCCCTTCCAACCCTGATATTCTATGATTCTATATGTAATGAACACAGCAGCTGGCACATAAGTAAATCCATTTGTTCATGACTGAATACCAGTGATATCATAGAAGAAACAGCACAAAATAATTTAAATTACTTCTCTTTACATAAGAGCATTTCAGAACATAAGATACTAGATCATTCTTATGGAGCCCCAGCATGTATCAAGCCCTAAATAAATTCTTCATATAAAAGTACCCCCTATTCTCTCCCCAGAGGCAGCTACACTGCACCAGCAGCAACCTCTTTAGTCTAAAGGGGGTTTCAGAAAGATTAAAGGTGATCAGCCTCTGGAAGAGGGAGCATCACCACCCAAACTGGTGTTTATCCACATTTTCATGCTGGCGACTCCTTCTTCAAAGCCAAACATTTTCAGTCACCTTACATTAAAAATGTTTGTTATAGTAAATGTATCAACAACAAGCCTCTCTCCCTTGTGTGTGCGCAGGCACGCACGCTTGGAGCAGCTCACAGACAATACTCCGTGCCCCCCGCCTGCATCCACAGATTCCAGGCCAGGAGGGAGCCCTGTGAGCACCTAACCTAGCCGGGCCCCAGGCTGGGTGACACAGGCCAAAGAAACGGCCCACAAAAATTCCTGGGGCAGAAGCCCGGTCTCCAGCCTGCCAGGGATGGGGACCCCGCCCCGGGGCCTGTTCCGGAGGAGCGAGGTTTGCGTTGCGTTGGATTGTAAGCCACTGCTCAGTGCCTCCCCCCCCCCGGGGTGGGCAGCCGGACACCTGGGTCCCGCCGGCCCCGCACTCACCTCCCAGGCGCAGACGGCGGTTCGCCACCTGGTTGGCCAGCACCAGGGGGCGGGCGGGGCGCACGGCGGGAGCCCGCCGCTGCTGCTGCCTCCCGGCGGCCAAGCGCCTGAGCCAGGCCGGGTACACGGGCGCCACCATGACCCTCGCGACGGGCCGTAAAGTGAGAGAGGCCCAGTCCCACGTGACCCCCGTTCCGACTCGCGAGAAGTGACAGACTCAGCTCCACGCCCATCCCTGCCACAGGGCTGCCGGGCCTCGCTCCGCCCCCTCAGTGCTCCGCAGCGCCCCCTGCCTGCGGCCTCGCGGGGTCCCGCAACGTGCATCCCTGACCCCGCCACTCCCCGCAGCCCTGCCTCGTGCATCCCGCCTGTGTACCCCCTGCCTGCATCCACCCCCGCAGCAGTCCTGCCATGCCCCACCACGTGCATCCCTCCTCTGTGCCCCCACCTGCATCCTTCCACCCCCCACAGCCCTGCTGTGACCCGGCACATGTATCCATCCCATCTCTGTGCTCCCTGCCTGCACCCCCTACCCCTGCTGTGCCCCACCTCATGCATCCCTCCTCTGTGCCCTCCGCCTGCCTCCCCCACAGCCCTGCTGTGTTCCATCAAATGCATCCCACAGCGCTTCTGTGCCCTGCCACGTGCATCCCTCCTCCGTGCCCCCCACTTGCATCCCCCAAAGCCCTCCCAGGCCCTGCCACATCCCTCCTCCATGTCCCCCACTTGCATTCCCCACCCCCACAGCCCTGCAATGTCCTGCCACATGCATCCTACCTCCATGCCCCCTCCTGCATCCTCATGGAGCAACCCCCATCCCCATTTCCATGCCCTTCGCCTGGATCCCCCATCTCCCACAGCCCTTCTGTGCCCTGCCACCCCATAGCCCCCTTCGTTTTCCCTACCTGCACACCCACCCCCTACAGCCCTGCTGTGGCCTGCCATCCTGCAACCCTCCTCTTTGTCACTCCTCATCTGCCTCCCCCTTCCTTGCTGCCTTGTTGTGATCCCACCCCCTCCACCCCCATGTCAGATGGTAACAGAAAGCCCACTATGTGCAAAGATTGGCACACAGCAAGGTCACAGAAAACCTCCCCCCACACCTCTACTGTTTCATGGAGACTGCATCAACCGGCATCATGCCTAGGGCTGCAACAATGCCACACCAAGTCTTCCTGCATTGAAAAACCCCATCACGTTCTATTGCTAATCCTGCTGCAGAGCTACATCCCTTCAGACCCCACCAGGTAGTAGTACAGCTGCAGTGATGTCATGTCAAACTCACCATGTGTCCAGGCTGTGGCAGTACCCTGCAGAGCCACATTAATATCTCACCCCATTTACGCTGCTTCCATGAGGAAGTTCCATGGGAACTTGTAGTGCATGTATAGAGGAGGTTGGAGTGTGTGAGCCAGTCCTTGAAGCTATGATACTACATGTGCAGTTGTGAAGAACATGGCTGCAGTGGTCAGTAAACTGAATTGATACTCTAGCTAACCACTGAAGTTACACCAAAAATGGATTCAGTCCAGGACATGTCTGTCCCTCTCTCTCTCCCATCCCTCCTCCACAACCTTAAGTACATACAAGATAAGTAACTGCATGGTGCATGTTTTGGGAAGCATGATAATAGCTTTGGAAATTCACATCCTATCTCACCTCCTACAGCAGACCCAAGGAATGGCTAACTAGAAGCATTTGTGCTTCAACTGGTGCTAGGGTAACCAGACAGCAAATGTGAAAAATCGTGACAGAGAGTGTGGGGGGTAGGGTGACCAGATGTCCCGATTTTATAGGGACAGTCCCGATTTTTGGGTCTTTTTCTTATATAGGCTCCTATTACCCCCCACCCCCTGTCCCGATTTTTCACATTTGCTGTCTGGTCACCCTAGTGGGGGGTAATAGGAGCCTATATAAGAAAAAGACCCAAAAATCAGGACTGTCCCTATAAAATCGGGACATCTGGTCACCCTAACTGGTGCAAAACAGTGCTCTTTCAAATTATTCAGTTGTTCAGGGCAAACAAGGCCTTAACGATGCATTCCCATGATTAGGGTTACCATACGTCCAGTTTTTCCTGGACATGTCCAGCTTTTTGGTAATCAAACCCTTGTCCGGGGGGAATTTCAGAAAAGCTGAACATGTCCGGGAAAAATACTCCCTGGCTTACCAGGGCACTTCCCCTCCCGGGCTCCGGGGGCGCAGGGTCCAGAGGCATGGGGGCTGCCTGAAGCTGGTAGCGCTCGGGCAGCTCGGCGCTTAAAGAGCCCAGGAGTTCAGGGAGCACAGACACCGCCGGAGCCCGGGAGGGGACGTGCCTGGCAGGGGCGCAGGGTCCGGAGGCATGGGGGCTGCCCGAAGCCCGAGCGCTACTGGCTTTATGGTTTTCTGGGCATCCCCCAGACCCTGCACCCCCAGCTGGGCGCTTCCCCTCCCGGGCTCCAGCTGCACCGGGGGGTTTGGGGGCTAGCCGGCAAACCATGAAGCTGGTAGCGCTCGGGCAGCCCTTTTTGTGTGGCTGGGAGGGAGGAGGAGGAATGCGGGGCGCTCAGGGGAGGAGGCGGAGTTAGGGCTGGGACTTTGGAGAAGGGGTGGAGTTGGGGCAGGGCCAGGGGTGGGAAAGGGGTGGGGCCCGGGCCCCCCTGGAGTGTCCTCTTTTTTTATTTTTTAAATATGGTAACCCTACCCATGATTCAGCCTATAGTGTTGTGAACACGTGTCATGCTGCTGCTGGAGGTCAGTGCTCACTCCCCCTCCTATTTTACCTGATCCCCTCTGCAGCTCAGCCCTTTCCAATAAAATCCATTCGAGCAGATAGAAGTACATACATGACAGTGTCTGCGTACACCATGGAGACATGCTTGCAGTAAGAAAAGGAAGTCAGTTTTGAGGCATGCAGTGGAACAACAGAAGGGAACATTCAAGGGTAAGGGTGGCTCCAGGCTGTACACCACCCCAGTAATAACAGAATCACAAATGGAAGGGGTAGGAGAAATTCCTACTATTCAGATGGACTCAGAAGGGGTCTGATCTATTTGGCAGCCTTTCTAAAGAACCACAGAGCTTCATGTGCTACTGTAAATCCTGGCTGCACAACCCAAGAACATGCAAAATTCAAAATGCATTTGCCATCTAATGACCACAAATTTTAATAAACATGGTTAGGAGATGGATCCTGGTCTGAGTCTCAAATAGCATTGGGCTTGAAAAGAGGCATGAGAAATTTCAGCTCAAAAGATAATTTTGTTTTCAGGAAATTATATGTACCTGAAACAGGCTTAGAGTGCAAGAACCTCTTCCATCACAACTACAGTGATGTTAGCACCATGCTATAATAAATCCACCCTTCAGATGAGACCAAGTTGTCATTTACCTATTTAACAAGTGAGAAATTAGACTAAGGTTTCTTCTGTCTGTCTTGAGCATCCATCCATGAGGAAGTTAAAAATCCCAGAGCAATTTCCAAATGGAGTAAGGGCTGCCTCATTTCCTCAACATTTTGAGCCCAGCATTTTGAATGTGGTGCAAACAAATAAATGCATGAAGACCACAAGACCTCTTGAGCTGCCCTGATCCAGCCTGCTTCAAGACCACCCAACCCATTCTAAGACTTCAAAATCCATTTTGAACTGCCCTGGTCCTTCTCAAGGAATCCAACTTGCTCCAACCTGTTTCTAGCTGTTCTACTCTACCCCCAAGCTATCCCCATTTGTCTACAACTGCCCTAACTTTCCCCAATAAACTTGGTTTGTGTTGATCTGATCCAAGATGCTTAGAGCATCAATTCCACCCAGCCCACAGCTACTTCCATCTGCCCAAGCTATTCCATTTGACCCATATTGACACTTGGATACCACCATGATAGAATATAAATCTAATCTGAGCTGCCACTACCTACCCCAATCTTTTTCTAGCAATCCCAATTAGATCCCAGACCTCTCTAATTCTTCCTGTACTACCCTGAACCCCCCCTGATTTGTTCTGAGTTGCTCCAGGCTATCCCAATTGATCCTGATCCTAAACTGCTCAGAACTATTTCTATCCAGGCCTATCTACTCAAAACTATTTTTACACTATCCCTGATGCGCTCACATTTTTATCTGAACTCTCCAAAGTTATCAAGATTTGCTTTGATCTATTCTGAGATATGCAGATTAGTCTGTAGCTGCCCTGAGCCACCTCAAGCCCAGCCGCTCTCCAGTACAGACTTTTATACTGTTGTAGAGAAAAGTTTGTGGACAGAAATCTGAGTAATCATACAAATTAGTATACCAGTCACATCAGGGCTTTGGAAAAGCATTTCGCAGGCCTGCTCTTCTCACCCCCTTCCCTGAAGCCTGCAGTGCTTCAAGTGCCAGCTCTAAGACATCGTCAGAGTCATAGAAGGAGAAATGCAGTTTGTTAAGGCATGAGACATGCCTTGGCTCAGCTAGTCATATCACTAAAAGGGTTTTGTGTCTGATTAATTTCATCCAGTCAGTAGAGGTCTCAGAGCAAAATGAGAGGAGCTGCCTCCTTGTACACTTCTGATGAATACATTTTCTAAGGGGGCCTAGGGAGCTATCAATCATCCCAGTCAAAGCAGCCTTTAAGAATTAGAAGACAAGTAATCATTAGGGGAATGGCTCTGCCTTGGGACTAGTAAGTAGGTGGCAAGGGCAGGTGGCTTTTTGTCTAATAGGGGACAGCTGGTTCAATCAGTGAAATCCTTGCAGAATGGATTCCAATTCTATCTACCCAGGTCCTAATGCCTTGGCAACTGTTTGCTCTCCCAGTAACTAATGTTTCCCAATCCAGTTAAGACTGCTCTCTGTCAGGGAGGGAGATGGGGCATCTGGACAGTGATTCTCCTGCTGTTTCACTCGGCAGACCACTCTGTGTGAGCTAGATCATCACACAGAAATACCTCACACACACACCTACACACCCCTGATGTCCTATTTAGTGGTGCTCAGAATGTTTCATTCTATTTACCCTCATGAAGGACTCCACAGACCATTGGTGGCCCATCAATCAGTTTGAGAATGACTAATACTTAGTACTTCAAAGGGGGAAAGCCACCAGCATTTGATCAGTCCTGGAAACAGATGTCACTGTGTCAGCCAATGGTATTTTTCAGCATGGTTATGTCCTTCCTACAAATAGTGGCCTCTGTGAAGGATGGCAAAACTCATCACCAGCTAAACAGATAAAATACCCAACTTCCCCCTGCTATCACTGTTTCTCCCATGAGACAAGAATTATTGTAGTCTTCCTTACACCATGAATTGTCTTGCAATTTCTTTAACCCTTGGATGGACACTGGCTTCTCCACAGAGCTCAAGATAAAGAGACTTCAAGTAGCATTGACCTGTGCAGAGACATTGGGTAAAAATTTCAAAAAGCTTAGGTGACTTTGGGAACCTAAGTCCTATTTTCAAAGGCACCTAAGTCACTCAGAAGCCTAGATTCGATTGACTTTCAATGAAACTGAGACTCTCAAATCAGTTTTGAAAATGAGATGTGGGCACTTTTGAAAATATTACCTGTCAGCTACCATAGCTGCTGCCACTGCAAGAGAGAATACTGCAGAGTCAGACCACAACTCCTCTGACTCCTATCTTGAACCCCCACAGACCCCAAATACTGTAGATCACCAGGGTTGGGAACACTGCAGAGGAATGATGGAAGGGGAGAAGCACTTTCCTGCTGCCATGACCTCATCTGGGCTCTTTGCCCACTTGCAGTAGTGGAAGGAACTATTATTTATTTATTTATTTATTTATTTTTAAGTTCCCTTTGGCTAAGGTTCCCAGTGGCCTTTGAAAGCTTTGGATGCCAATTCATTCAAATGAGATTCAATATAATATATAAAATACAACATTTTATTTTGCCCTCAGGAAAAAAGACAAGTCCTTAAAATTGCCTATCCCCACAGAGCAAGCCTTAAGCAGATACGGGGTGGGTGGGGGGGAATAAGAAAGTTATCTCTAAGAGGTGGAACCTGAGATTATTATTCAAGGTCACAAACAATAAATATAATACCGCCCAGGCAGTGAATATAAAGCCAATGAATTAGAGTCATTATAGCATTCAGATATACAGAAAATACTACTTATAAATTATAACAGACACAATGTCTATAAATCAGATTATGTTTATAATAGACAAATCCTGCAGCTGCCTCTGCTGCTGTGAAGGGTCTTCTCACAGCACAACTGATGCAGGTGTGTGCACAAGGGGGAGAATGATTTGGGGATGTCATACAGAGGATGCACATGCCCCACATGGCTCCCCTGCATATTGGCAGACAGGAGGTTGGAAACAGGGCTCTGATGGGAGAATCACTGCTATTCAAGGTCTTCCAGTCCTGCACTATGTGAAGATGACACTAAACTGGTGGGAGAGGTAGATAAACTAGAGGGTAGGGGTAGGGTCCAGAGTGACCTAGACAAATTGGAGGATTGGGCCAAAAGAAATCTGATGAGGTTCAACAAGGACAAGTGCAGAGTCCTGCACATAGGAAGAATCCCATGCACTACTACAGGCTGGGGATGGACTGCTAAGCAGCAGTTCTGCAGAAAAGAACCTGGGGATTACAGTGGACGAGAAACTGGAATGAGTCAGCATGTGCCCTTGTTGCCAAGAAGGCTAACGGCATATTGGGCTGTATTAGTAGGAGCATTGCCAGCAGATCGAGGGATGTGATCATTCCCCTATATTCGGCACTGGTGCGGCCACACCTGGAGTATTGCATCCAGTTTTGGTCCCCCCCACTACAGAAGGGATGTGGATAAATTGGAGAGAGTCCAGTGGAGGGCAAGAAAAATGATTAGGGGGCTGGGGCACATGACTTATGAGGAGAGGCTGAGGAAAAGGACAGTTACCTGTTCTGTAACTGGCGTTCTTAGAGATGTGTTGCTCAGGTGTATTCCACAGTAGGTGTGCGTGCTCGTCACGTACACCGGTGCCAGAGGTTTTTCCCTTAGCAGTACCCATAGGAGGGGAGCACCGCTGTGACCCCTGGAGTGGCGCCTCTATATCGTGCTATAAGGGGAACTGCCCACCCTCAGTTCCCTCTTGCCGCCAGTGAAGGTAGTCGGAACTTTGTGCTCCAGCCTTGCTGTAGCTCTTCTAGTAGCCTTAGTAGTACTTGTCTTCTCCAATAGTTGGATAACTTCTTTAGTTAGTTGCCTGGTGCAGGGCATGCCCCGTGCCCCAGGCTTCAAGTTGTGCGACTCCTGTTGCAGTTCTATGCCAAGAAGCGACCCACACACTCAGTGTCTCCGCTGCTTGGGCAAGACCCATGTAACTGATCACTGTAAAATCTATAGATTGTTCAAGCCTCGAACCAAATGAGAGAGATATATCTGGCTTTGGGCCCTGCTAATGGAATCTGTGCTGGCCCCGGCACCGGTGCACCAACCGGACTCGGCACCGGGCACTGTGTCCTCGGTGCGGAGCGAGGCTCCCTCCACCAGCCAGCACCGCTCACTTGCTAAGAACCAGGGAAAGACTCAGCGGCGCTGACAAAAGGACAGGGATGAGGCCGAACCCAAGTTGGGCAGCCCACAATCCCGCTCGGGACCCAGACCTCTGACTAACGCTGAGCGGAGTAGCCCGGTCCCGTTCATGAGTGCCTCTCCCGCGGTGAGAATGCCATCGACACCGGAGGCTGCACAGGCTGCACGTGACATCCTCTCCCTTCCAGTGCCGGGTGCGCCGCTTGAGATGGGATCCTGGTCCCGAGGGAAGCCGCTGTTGGGAGCACACCAGCCCTCCCCGGCAAGACACAGCCCGCGCTCTGAGGACTGTGTGCTGACCTGTTCGACGAGGTCCTCACATAGCTCGCATCAGCCCTCCACTCCGCTCAGACTGGCTCACTTGCCCGCACGGGAGTCTCAAGAGTCCTCCACACCCCAGCTGGGGCACAGGCACCGAGACAAGCGGCGTTGACGCTCCTCCTCGAATCGTAGCTACAGGAGCAGATCCCGACGCCATCATCACAGACGCTCGGGTTTGAGTGCCTGCTCCGCCAGACACCATGCTTGGAGCTCCCCTTGAGTGTTACCAGCACTGAAGCGTTGTAGCTACGACCGCCAGGATGACTACGAGAGCAGCACCTTGGATGAGTACCGCTCCTCATCGTCGAGGTCCAGATCTCGAGGTTGGCACCAACACGACCATAGAGGCTCCCACCGCTCTTACGGCACCCTGTGGTCAACGGCGACCTCGGCACCCAGCTGCCCGTTCCTGAGCCACCCCGCCCCTCAAGAGCAGCCTGCACCGCTCAGCACCCAAGCCGGTGAGTGGCAGGGGGCACCGTGGCAGGGGCAATGGTGTCAATGGGCACTGTGGCCACAATTGCCCACCCAAGCGAGACCCCGGTCGGTAGCCGGAGCGTCGCAGGCCCATTCAGTGTTCCCCCTTCAACAGAGTCAAAAGTCGACGGGTACCAAGCCGGCAGCACCGGGCCCAGATTCAGTCTTGGGGGTCGAACCACCGGCACCTCCCGACGCCCTGGGAGCCGGCCCGGCCCCCTTGCTGGTGCCGGAGGAGACCATAGCGGCCCCTCCGCCCATCCTACAGGAGGACTTTAAAGCTCCTCAAGAGCTCCTCAAGTGGGTGGCCTCAAATCTCCAGCTCCAGGCTGAGGAGATGGAGGAGCCATCAGATACCCTTTTCAATGTGCTGTCCTCCTCGGCACCGGGCCGTATGGCCCTACCTCTCCACCAAAGGGTAACCAACATATCAACTGCCCTATGGCAATCCCCAGCTTCCTTGGCGCCAATCTCCAAGAAAGCAGAGAGGAAGTACTTTGTCCCGGCTAAGGGACATGAGTACCTGTACTCCCACCCAGCACCCAACTCTTTGGTGGTGGAGTCAGTGAATCGGGTACTGCTAAGGGAAAAACTTCCGGCACTGGTGCACGTAGCGAGCACACACACCTACTGTGGAATACACATGAGCAATCACTCAAAGAAGAACTGGGCTTGTTTAGTCTGCAGAAGAGAAGAGTGAGGGGGGATTTGATAGTAGCCTTCAAGTACCTGAAGGGGGGTTCCAAAGAGGATGGAGCTTGGCTGTTCTCACGGTGGCAGATGACAGAACAAGGAGTAATGGTCTCAAGTTGCAGTAGGGGAGGTCTAGGTTGGATATTAGGAAACACTATTTCACTAGGAGGGTAGTGAAGTACTGGAATGGGTTACCTAGGAAGGTGGTGGAATCTCCAGCCTTAGAGGTTTTTAAGGCCTGGCTTGACAAAGCCTTGGCTGGGATAATTTCGTTGGGGTTGGTCCTGCTTTGAGCAGGGGAGTCTTAGGGTGACCAGATGTCCCGATTTTATAGGGACAGTCCCAATATTTGGGGCTTTTTTTTATACAGGCGGCTATTACCCCCCCACACTCTGTCCCAATTTTTCATACTTGCTATTTGGGTACCCTAGCTGGACTAGATGACCTCCTGAGGTCTCTTCCAACCCTAATCTTCTATGATTCTAAGGGTACGTCTATACTTACCTCCGGGTCCGGCGGTAAGCAATCGATCTTCTGGGTTCGATTTATCGCGTCTTGTCTAGATGTGATAAATCGATCCCGGAAGTGCTTGCCGTCGACGCCAGTACTCCTGCTCCATGAGAGGAGTACGCGGAGTTGACGGGGGAGCCTGCCTGCCGCTTCTGGACCCGCGGTAAGTTCGAACTAAGGTACTTCAACTTCAGCTACGTTATTCACGTACCTGAAGTTGCGTATCTTAGTTCAAAGTGGGGGGTTAGTGTGGACCAGGCCTAAGGGGAGCTCCGGGGCTTGACAGTTATTAGCCTGGAGCAGAAATGACATCAGCTTTTCAGCCTAAGAGGGAGAATTCCTTCCCCTCCTTCCATCTGCAGCGTTTCCCCTGCAGCCAGCTATGTTATTCAGGCTAGGGACTGTAGGGAAGAGTTTAGGCACTACTTATTACACGACAGATATACCTCAAACACTGTTGATAATCCACACCCGTACTAGACCAGAGACACTGTGGCAGTTACAGCCAATCCAATCTCTCCTTTTACTACTATGGGTAGCTTGGAAGTAGATAAGTGTACAAAGGACTTCGAGAGCTAAAAACAAGACTTGGGAGAATGCCACAGTGTAAGAGAGTGGAGAAGTCATGTCATGTAAAGCAACAAGAAATATAGTTCCTTTCATTCAATTTTTGCAAGTTCATCACTATGTGACTGCAATACAAAAGAGGATGATTCTTACAGCACTGAAAATGAATGTAAAATACAGGGGAAAAAATCTATTGAAAGAGGCTCATTAAAGCTGGTTTTAAAGCAAAACAATTGCATTTAGAGAACTTTGAAGAAGAGTCAGGGAAAATGTTTATGATAAATCTGCATACACATAAGGAAACACTCTATTACTAGTTCTATTAAATAAATACAAGATAAGTTACTCAATGCTAATGGTATATGGCCCACATGAAGTGACACGCTAGCAACAATAGCTACCCTCATGTGCGGAGGGATATTGCAGTCAGTTATGAGAAGGTGAGTAACCGTTTTTTCTTCTTTGAGTGATTGCTCAGATCGATTTCAATGAGGTGACTCCCAAGCCTTTCCTAGGCGGTAGGGTTGGAGTTATGGAGTTGCTGATTGAAGCACCACTCTGCCAAAAGCTGCATCATCTCTGGCGTGCTGGACAATGGCGTAATGAGAGGTGAACATATGTATTGAGGACCAAGTTGCTGCCCTGCAGATTTCTTGTATTGGGACCCGGGCCAGGAACGCCACTGATGAGGCCTGAGCTCTCATGGAGTGTGCCGTAAGTACCGGGGCTGGTATTTTGGCCAGCTTGTAGCACGTGTGGATGCATGACATGATCCAGGGAGATATTCTTTGAGATGAGACCGGGAGTCCTTTCATCCGTTCTGCCACCGCTATGAAATGGTTCGACTTTCTGAACGGCTTAGTGCGCTCGATGTAAAAGCCTACTGCTTGCTGAACATCCAGGGAGTGCAGCCTCTGCTCACAGCTACTGGCACGAGGCTTAGGATAAAAAACAGGTAGAAAAATGTCCTGACTAGTGTGGAAGTGTGACACAACCTTAGGAAGAAAGGCTGGATGAGATCTGAGTTGCACCTTATCCCTGTGGAAAACCGTATAAGTTGGGTCTGAGGTAAGCGCCTTTAACTTAGACACCCTCCTTGCTGATGTAATGGCGACCAGGAAGGCTACCTTCCACGACAGATAAAGAAGGAAGCAAGTCGCCCGCGGTTCAAATGGGGGCGCCATTAGCCTGGAGAAGACCAGGCTATGGTCCCACATGGGGACAGGCTGTCTGATCTGGGGATGTAGATGTTCCAAACCCTTGAGGAACCAGCAAACCATAGGGTTGGTGAAGACAGAGCTCCTAGATGCTCCCTGGTGGGAAGCTGAGATAGCAGCGAGATGTACCTTTATGGAGGATGCTGCCAGGCCTTGCTGTTTCAGGTGCAGAAGATACTCTAAGATGAGAGGTACTGGTGCCTGAAGAGGAGGTGCACGACGCTGGTCACACCAACAAGTAAATCTTTTCCACTTTGCCAGCTATGTGGCTCTAGTGGAGGGCTTCCTGCTGCCGAGTAGGACCTCTCTTACCTGTTCTGAGCACAGAAGTTCCATGGGGTTCAGCCATGAAGCTTCGAAGCTGTGAGGTGGAGGGATTGCAGGTCGGGGGTGATGAAGACAACTGTGGTGATCAGTTTGGGAAGGAGTGGCAATGTGATTGGGGCGACCACTGACAGTTCCAGGAGTATGGTGTACCAGTGTTGTCGAGGCCACGCTGGTGCCACCAGAATTATCTTTGTCCCGTCCCTGTGCACAAGAGGGAACAGGGGAAAGGTGTACAGCAGGTGGCCTCCCCAGGGTAGCAGGAATGCGTCTGTGATTGAGCCTGATATACATATTTAATCTTAATATGGTTTTCACATTTTTAATGTTTGTTGCTGTTCAATCATGCGCTGGATGTTGTATGTGTGTGGGGGGAGGGGTTGGAATTGCAACTTTAACTGTAATTTAACCAGATAATTTTTTGTGTGATAAATTACTTCAAGGCTTAAAAGCTACTTCGTAGTGACAATAGCTGAGAATGCAAGGTTTGAGGCCTTTTTCTGCAGCCACATTAGGACCATAAGCCAAGAAGCAGAAAGTCACATTCTCACATTCCATCTAAATTATATTAAAATAATATAATATCAGGCTTGTGACAGTGTGCAGAACAAGAACTGCTGACTCATTCCTCTGTCATGCAAGCTCCCATTAAGGGAAGTAAATTGGAGCTGGCTAGAAAAAAACCTGTGCCTAATTGGTGAATGGGAGACAGCTGCCAGTGTTCCCTCTAATTTTTTTACATCCACGTGCAGAATGAATTTTATGTGCACCCATATGGAGGTGATGTGTGGTAGGGGTGGGGCCAAGGGGTTCGGAGTGTGGGAGGGGGCTCAGGGCTAGGGCAGAGGGTTGGGGTGCGGGGGGTGAGGGCTCTGGAATGGGGCCAGGGATGAGGGATTTCGGATGCAGGCTGCCCCAGGGAGAGAGGAATCCCCACAGTCCTCTCTCGCCATAGAAGCTCAGGGCCAGGGGAGAGGTGCCTCTCCCAGGCCGTGGCAGTTCCAGTGGGCCTGGGCTGGGCCAAGCTGGGGCAGGGGCGTACGTGCTGTATATAAAGATGTACTTTATGGTTATTGCCCTTCCGTCTATGGCCATGATGAACTCCTGTCCTATGCCAGGTCTTGGTATCTCATCGATGAGTCAGAACAGACAAGGCAGGGATGAGTGGGGACGGGGGAGAGACTGCTGAACTGTACGTCAGGGGAGACATTCAACAGATACTCGTTCTACCCTTGGCCGGTGGCAGTTAAAGGACCCGTGGAACTTTTCCAAATCATTGATCCTGGGCATCTCATGCCTCCCACCCACAGAGTGCACTGGTGTACTACAACCACTGTCCTTCTGTCCCCACTTTACATAGAGTAGTCCCACCCGTGGAGACAGACTACTTGGAAAGGGGACTTATGCTGCAGACTCATCTCCTTATCTGATCGACTTTAAATTTGGAAGAGAAATCCTAACTCAGATCTACCCTGTGTACTTTGAGGCAGGCCGTGGATTCTTCTGAGTGACCCAAAGAGTGGGCTTGAAACAGACGCCTTTCCCTGGCCGCAGCAGCTCCAGTCGGCCTGGGCTGAGTCAGGCCAGAAGAGGGGCACCTCTCCCAGCCTGTGAGGCCCTTTATAGCCTGCTGTGTGGCCGCACAGCTTACAGGAAACTTAGCTGCCCGCCCAATTAGCCTGGGGCTTGATAAAAGGCTAGGCAGAAGGAAGCTAGGGAAGGGGCAGTGGAAGCAGAGTGATAGCTCTTCCCTTCTGGGTGCAGACACTAGAACCCAAGCTGTGTATGGTGAAAACATAGTGGGAGCACAACCTGTAAATAAACGGCACCAGTGGTTACGGAACCCCAGGGTCTCCGAGTAACTTTGTCAGCACAGGAGGGGTAGGAACCAAGAGGGCCCTGCAGCGACCCTGCTACAAGGCTGTTATAAATGTGCTCCTGTCTTAATAGTATCCACCATCACTGGATAAAGAAACAGATCTTAAGATGTTTAAACAAAACTTTGACTGCATTCTGTCTGGCAAGGAATCACTTATCAACAGTGTGCATGTCAAATCTAGACTTTGTTTTACCTTTTATAGCCCCTATTTCTCTATCGTTTATTTGAATGGCTTCCATCTGATTCTTTAATTGTCTGTTTTTGCAAAATTTAAATAAATTAAGATGATGGGGTCTGATGGGTTAAAGAATTATTTTGTAATGGGTTAGGATGGGTGAAAAATATTGTTTTGTAGGACTTTAGTTTACGATGACTGGTTAAAGTAGAGCTAATCAGGACTCAAGTTTCACTATATAAAGTGGGGTCCAAAAGGAGAACCAACTCCAGGACACACCCCAAGATCAGAGCTTCCACACCTCAACACCCTGCCAACTATATTGTGCAGAAGCTGGAGTCCCGGGATGACCGGATCCTAACTGGCCATCAGGGAAAGTTCATCTGCCTTATTGGGAGTAGTGAGCATTGTCTGCTTAGTGTGTGCATTCTGTTTTGGTGATTGTTAATAAATAGAGGTTAAGGACATTACTGTGTAATGCTCTTTGGGTAAAAGGTGCACAAACCTGCAGGTTACACCCCGAGCCCAGGATGGGTAAGGGCTGGTGCCTTATACCCCGAGCCCTGGACGGGAAGGGATAGGGTGCCTGAATTAACAGGGTTAGGCCTTGAGCCCACAGAAGGATAAAGGTGGGTTCCCTAGAGTGTGCAGGTAACAAGCAGGATGAGAAAGCAGGCCTCTTGGATGACAAAACACCCAAGTATTCTTTCCAAGACAGAATTGTTAGTAACTACATCTGATTCCATATTTGCACCTGTACAGAGCCCTATTGAAGTCAATGGACCTCTGCAAAAGTGAATTTGCTTACATGAATACTGTTGCAGGACTGCAAGCTATGAGTTCATTCTTCTCACCCTCGCTCCCATGACAAGCTAAACCACATGCACACTCTCAGATATAAAACAGACTTCATCTGGATGTCTATTTTTACAGTTGTGGGCACAGGAACTGATTTAGTGCTGGTGGCTGTTTTTTGCCTCATTTCAGTATTTGGATACTTCACTTAAGGCACATACAAAATTAAAATGGGGGAGGAGGGGAATCACCACGTGACACATAAGAGTAAAGATATTATATGAAGCCTAAAGGAGAGCTCTGCAACAGGAACTTAGTAAGCCTGGTCATATCAAAGTATGTAACTGAATCTACAAAAGCAAAATTAGTCAACTAATTTCTTGACCAAACACTGCCAATACATTTACATGTGTTGGTAATTATGATTTCCTGCAATGCATGGTTTGTAATACTTTGGTTCCTATACCCATCAAGTCAGGTTACTGAGTGACAGAATTCTTCTGCAAATGTTTTTTCGAGGGGACTGTTTTCAATGCTAAGAGACAACCACAAAAAGTTAACAGTTGCAAGACACAAGTGAAAAGGAAAAAATGAGTGCACGGGGTGTTGTATTACAGACTTGAATCAAATCTGCACCACAATACCCAGGTTTTGTGAAGGGAGTCATTTCTTGGGGACAGACCCATGCAGATGGAAGGAATTCAATCTCACCAAGCTGCTGAGTAGAAGCTGAATCACTGTGCAGCCATTACTGCAACCTTAAGGCCATCGTTAATCCTGCTGCTGCTCCCACATCCCTACTCTACATGGAGTGATGACTGGTGGGTCCACATTGGATAGTGGATCTGCCACTGTCTTGCTCCTCCCCATATCTACCTCTCTGCCTCCATACCCCAAAACCTTGCTGCATAGGGATGCAAAGGGAATCTCAGAGAATGGGGCTGACGCTGTGCAGTGGTTGCAGATCCAATCAACAGAGCTGACACCCATCCCAAAATCTGCCCATAGCCTATGCAGCAGAACCACACGAGGCTTACTACAAGTGGGGCTTCCGTTGTAACAGAAGGCAGAACTGGATTTTCTCCCTGAAAACAATTATATAAGAGTTTGAGTCAGAAATCACAGGAGATAAGATCAGGGACAGTAAGGCAGATGCAGGGGTAAATTAGAGTCAAAGACATAACATGAGAGGCTATTACTAAAGGATGCAAAAGCATGCAAGGTAAGAAGCAAATGGATGGCCAGAGTGTGTGTTTGGATCCCTCGCTTAAAGTAGGAGAGGACAAAAAGAAATTCTTCAGTCTTCAGTAAAAAAAAAAAAAAAAAATACTAACAGAAGATTTAATGCAGTACTAGTTAACAGGAAAGGGAAAAGCCACAGGGCAGAATTACTTAATACATTCAATAAGCAGGGCTCAGAGAAACTCTCAACCTGGTAACTGGCAGAAGCCGTATTAGAACTGGCTATTATTTTTGAGATCTTATGGAGGACAGGCAAGGCCCTGCTAAATTGTTGGAAGAATTAGGCAAGCAGAGGGTTTGTAGGCACCTAAGGGGAAAAAAGGGGAAAAATGGTAGGCAACATGAGTTCATTAAACAAATCATGCTAAGTTTGTGTGTGTGACTGGATAACAAGTTTAGTTGCTAAATAAAAGGCAGAATGGAACATATCTCCATTTTAGTAAGGCATCTGATACAGTTCCATGTGGCAGTCCCTTAAAAAACAGATTAGATGGAATTTACATAAAATGACTGAACTGGATGAAAAAACTGAACACAAATGATCAATGATTCAATGTCAAGTTAGGAGGAGGTGCTGTCTGATGTTCCTTAGAGGTCTGTTCTGGGTCCAGCACTATTAATACTTTCATTAGGGACTTGGAAGATGGCAACAAGAGCAAGTGAAACAAATTCTGATTATATGACGCTGGGAAGGAGTGTAGATAGTTTGGAGAATGGAATTAAAATACTCTATTGATAAACTGAAAAAAGGGCTAAAAATCAGTAAAATGAGAGAGAGATAACTGCAGAGAAACACGTCTATGAAGGATTAATCAACTGCACAAAAACAGAGCAAAGATACACTGCATATAGGCACAAGACAGCATCTAGTCGCCATAATGGATGATAAATTAAACAAGTCAACAATACAATGCTGTTGTAAAAGAAGTTGTATTAATAGCAGTAATAAATGTAAAACATTATTCCACTTTCATCCGCACTGATTATGGCTATGGTTCAATTCTAAATACTTTTCCCCCAGCACCAGGCCTGTGGCCGCCAGGGGGAGAGAGCTCTCCTTCCCAGCCTCAGCTCTGTGGCTGCTGTGGCGGGGGAGAGATCCCCCCTCCTTCCCAGCCCCAGCTCAGGGGCTGCTGCGGCAGGGGAGAGAGGGCACATCCATCACATTAGAAAGGTAAGACTACTGATATTAAAATATGAGTTGTGTGCTTGTATTTTTAGAACAAAAAAAAATATTAAGTTTTTTATATAGCACTTTTATCCAAAGCGCTTTACAATAGTTAGCTAATGGTACAAACAATATTTGAAGAGATCATTAAGTGGTCCGCCGAGACTCTCAGCAATTTTCTAGTGATCCGCAGAAAAAAAAAGTTTGAGAACCACTGGGTTAGAGGGATGGTCTAAGATTCGTTGTCATTAGTTCATGGACCACAGGATAAGTAGTGAATTGGACTCACACAGCATGTAAATCGCACATGTGCTCATGGCCCCACAGTGTGGGGGTATAAATTGCACAGTTCTTTCCATATCCTGATCATTATGAGATTTACAGGAGTAAGAAATACCACATCTGAAATGATGTTTTTGCCAAGACCACTAAGATGGTCATCGTTTAACAGAAGTGAACTCTGTTTGATGGAGGGGAAGGGGAAAAGCTTCCTGAAATTTACTATGTTTGAGGCATATTCACTTGAAGGGGGAATGCTTTATCACTGAAGTTTCATAAGGCATAACCCCTCTCCCCAGATATTAATCTATCATAATTGCCTCACTGGAAAAATTACCTGTTCATAAAAGCTGGTCATTTACCAGTATCCCCGATTTAAAAAAAAACACCCATCTTAATGGGAGGGATAAGTGCCTAGCGAAATAAAAAGCCTTTACAAAAATAATACTGAATATGTGGAATTAAATTCCTGAAATGAAACAAGCTTAGGACACCTCAGTTCAGCTTCAACAGGCCTATGTTCCAAGTCATTTGGCACAAAGTGTAATACTTTTTTGGTTAGAAGGAAATTACACTGAAAGCACAAAGAGATTGAATTCTTCTCTGACCCCAGACTCTGAAGACGGTGTCTCCAGAACAGGGCCCTCTGCTGAAGTGGTGTGTGTGTGTGTGTGTGTGTGTGTGTGTGTGTGTGTGTGTGTGGGGTGAACTCAAGCCTGATCAGAGACTGACTGTCCTCAGACCCCATGAAAGGAAGGTCTCCAAAGTCAGAATGAGATACAAGATGAGCAATTCCTCTTGCGTTCCAAGACAGAGTCTTCGGAGACAGGTAAAAGTCCCTACCATCCAAAGCCCAAGATTTGTTGGGAAAATAACACAGCGGGGCACAGACTATCCAACAAATTCTTGGACTGCATTGGAAACAACTTTTTATTTCAGAAGGTTGAAAAAGCTACTAGGGGGGAAGCTGTTCTAGATTTGATTTTAACAAATAGGTAGGAACTCGTTGAGAATGTGAAAGTAGAAGGCAGCCTGGGTGAAAGTGATCATGAAATCATAGAGTTTGCAATTCTAAGGAAGGGTAGAAGGGAGAACAGCAAAATAGAGACAATGGATTTCAGGAAGGCAGATTTTGGGAAGCTCAGAGAGCTGATAGGTAAGGTCCCATGGGAATCAAGACTGAGGGGAAAAACAACTGAGGAGAGTTGGCAGTTTTTCAAAGGGACACTATTAAGGGCCCAAAAGCAAGCTATTCCGCTGGTTAGGAAAGATAGAAAATGTGGCAAAAGACCACCTTGGCTTAACCACGAGATCTTGCACGATCTAAAAAATAAAAAGGAGTCATATAAAAAATGGAAACTAGGACAGATATCAAAGGATGAATATAGGCAAACAACACAGGAATGCAGGGGCAAGATTAGAAAGGCAAAGGCACAAAATGAGCTCAAACTAGCTACGGGAATAAAAGGAAACAAGAAGACTTTTTATCAATACATTAGAAGCAAGAGGAAGACCAAAGACAGGGTAGGTCCACTGCTTAGTGAAGAGGGAGAAACAGTAACAGGAAACTTGGAAATGGCAGAGATGCTTAATGACTTCTTTGTTTCGGTCTTCACCGAGAAGTCTGAAGGAATGCCTAACATAGTGAATACTAATGGGAAGGGGGTAGGTTTAGCGGATAAAATAAAAAAAGAACAAGTTAAAAATCACTTAGAAAAGTTAGATGCTTGCAAGTCACCCGGGCCTGATGAAATGCATCCTAGAATACTCAAGGAGCTAATAGAGGAGGTATCTGAGCCTCTAGCTATTATCTTTGGAAAGTCATGGGAGACGGGAGAGATTCCAGAAGACTGGAAAAGGGCAAATATAGTGCCCATCTATAAAAAGGGAAATAAAAACAACCCAGGAAACTACAGACCAGTTAGTTTAACTTCTGTGCCAGGGAAGATAATGGAGCAAGTAATTAAGGAAATCATCTGCAAACACTTGGAAGGTGGTAAGGTGATAGGGAACAGCCAGCATGGATTTGTGAAGAACAAATCATGTCAAACCAATCTGATAGCTTTCTTTGATAGGATAACGAGCCTTGTGGATAAGGGTGAAGCGGTGGATGTGGTATACCTAGACTTTAGTAAGGCATTTGATACGGTCTCGCATGATATTCTTATCGATAAACTAGGCAAATACAATTTAGATGGGGCTACTATAAGGTGGGTGCATAACTGGCTGGATAACCGTACTCAGAGAGTTGTTATTAATGGTTCCCAATCCTGCTGGAAAGGCGTAACGAGTGGGGTACCGCAGGGGTCTGTTTTGGGACCGGCTCTGTTCAATATCTTCATCAACGACTTAGATATTGGCATAGAAAGTACGCTTATTAAGTTTGCGGATGATACCAAACTGGGAGGGATTGCAACTACTTTGGAGGACAGGGTCATAATTCAAAATGATCTGGACAAATTGGAGAAATGGTCTGAGTTAAACAGGATGAAGTTTAACAAAGACAAATGCAAAGTGCTCCACTTAGGAAGGAAAAATCAATTTCACACATACAGAATGGGAAAAGACTGTCTAGGAAGGAGTACGGCAGAAAGGGATCTAGGGGTTATAGTGGACCACAAGCTAAATATGAGTCAACAGTGTGATGCTGTTGCAAAAAAAGCAAACATGATTCTGGGATGTATTAACAGGTGTGTTGTGAGCAAGACACGAGAAGTCATTCTTCCGCTCTACTCTGCTCTGGTTAGGCCTCAGCTGGAGTATTGTGTCCAGTTCTGGGCGCCGCATTTTAAAAAAGATGTGGAGAAATTGGAAAGGGTCCAAAGAAGAGCAACAAGAATGATTAAAGGTCTTGAGAACATGACCTATGAAGGAAGGCTGAAAGAATTGGGTTTGTTTAATTTGGAAAAGAGAAGACTGAGAGGGGACATGATAGCAGTTTTCAGGTATCTAAAAGGGTGTCATAAGGAGGAGGGAGAGAACTTGTTCACCTTAGCCTCTAAGGATAGAGCCAGAAACAATGGGTTTAAACTGCAGCAAGGGAGGTCTAGGTTGGACATTAGGAAAAAGTTCCTAACTGTCAGGGTGGTTAAACACTGGAACAAATTGCCTAGGGAGGTTGTGGAATCTCCATCTCTGGAGATATTTAAGAGTAGGTTAGATAAATGTCTATCACGGATGGTCTAGACAGTATTTGGTCCTGCCATGCGGGCAGGGGACTGGACTCGATGACCTCTCGAGGTCCCTTCCAGTCCTATAATCTATGAATAAATCCCAGCCTTCCATGTAACACTGTACCAGGTGCTCATGACGATGGTCATTGCTGTCTGGTCCTCTTCAGGAAGATCTCATGCATATAATCCCAAAATCTTCCCTGATGAGACTCGTTGTGGTGAATCATGGTGGTGAGAGCCTCACCCTGGTCAAGACTCTGCCAATAATCCTGTAGCCACATCTCCTTCCAGCTGAAACATAGAAGAGGGAAAGCACAACAAGCCATTAGAAAGTGAGGGGGTCTGAAGCGGAACCAAAATTAAGACTGAATTCCTCTCTCACCTAAGAGGGGACTATGAAGGACAGAGGTTGGGGAAGCTCATTATTAAATATTGGCATTACTGAGTCACCATGCTCTCTCTCAATCAGGAATTCTCAAACTTTTTCTATTGGTGACCCCTTTCACACAGCAAGCTTCCGAGTGCAACCCCCCCCCTTATAAATTAAAAACACAAACTATTTTTAAGTGCTAAATGTACCACACATTTTTATTTAAATTATTGTTATAAGCAGAAAAGTTATTTTTTTAACTAGTTACTGTTTAATACTGGGGTCAGGGCACAAAGAAACTTTGTCAAAGCAGACTTAGTGCCCCATTGCCACCCTTACTTCTGTGCTGCTGCTGGCAGCAGGCATTGCCTTCAGAGCTGGGTGGCTGGAGAGTGGCAGCTGCTGGCCGGGCACCCAGCTCTGAAGGCAGCACAGCCACCAGCAGCAGTGCAGAACTGCAGAAGTAAGGGTGGCAATGCCACACTATGCCACCTGTACTTCTGTGTCACGTTTGATCTTTGCACTTGGAGACATGGCTATGGGGGGCAGGGACTAAAGCAAATTTTAGGGTGGCTATAGCCCCTGCAAGCCACCCCTCCTAGCACCACGCCTGCCTGTATGTGTGTCTGTTAAATTATAAATTACCCTTTTTTTTTTTTTCCCCATCTCAGTGTTCTGATTGGTCTGCAGTTTAATGCAGCTCTTCAGCTGCTGAACAATCAAGCCCTCTAATGTTGTCTCAAGACAACAAATCTGTGCACATGATACTACAATCCCCAGAGTCCCAATTCCTTAAAGTATAAAAATATACTTTGTTTAGGAACAACAATCACTGCATTATATGTTTACAATACTTCTGAAGTAAATACAGTACATTGTAACAGAAAGGTGTGTGTAATTTTCTAAAATGCTAGATTTAAATTATATATTGTGTAGCAGTTGCTCTGTTTCATGCAGGTGTTTGAGACCCCCATGTAATAACCGCATGACCCCGTTTGAGAACCCCAGCTCTAAATGTATTCAAAGAAACCTGAAGGGAATTTACATAGCAGAAACTACGACACCTTAGTACTGGCTTTGGAACTTGCTTAGATTTTGTGTTTGTGAATTTAGTGCTAGGGTAAGATAGAACATCAACAGCTTTAAAGAATGAAGTCCTCTAATAAAATAAACCCTTGCACAGAATCCTAACCTGGAACAACCACCTCTAGGAGCGTCAAAGTAGCTCTCCATGGCCCATATAGTGATAACTGGAGATGGGGTGAGACCACAACTCATATCATAGTAAACACTAAACAGCTATCAGATGGGAACAGCTTTTGGTCATAAGAAGCCTAGGCTGTATTTGAATCAGTAATCAAGAGAGGAAAGGCTTTGGATCCCATCAATCCCTTGAGCCTTACAGTTACTCAGCTTTTTTTTTTTTTTTTGGGTGGGTGGGAGATATACTAAGGTTCTCAAACTTTGTCATAGCATGGACTACATCTTAACAGAAAGTGTGTGTATGGCAGCTCCCTTCCCATTCATGGTCATATGGAGCACCTCCTCTCCCATTCATATTGTGACAGAGTACGCCAAAGCTTCATGTAAGTAATCACGGAGGTTGTTCCATGACTAGCTAAACCTGGCAGGTTCGTGATGATCCCTAACATTCAGCCTCTCATGGAATATGTTCCCTCCTCAGCCAAGCAAGAATATCACAGATTCTGGCCACAAAAACTGAGTGGGATGCCATTTCAAACCTGTCCATATCAGCTACACAGTACTTATTGCTCATCCATGGTGCCAAGCTCATTTGTCCCTCCCTCCCCCCCCCCCCCGCTGCCAAGATGATGAGTACAGCACTTTTGGCACCAATTCTACTCATCACAGGATGAATAAATCTTCAAGCCTGTGTTGTCCAGAAGCAATCCTCACATATATAGTACAAGAGTCCCAAAGGAATTGTGCAGTTTGGTCAGAGAAATATTCTTTGTGAACATTGAAATGTGTATGTACATTCTAGACCAATAGAATTAGTTTTCCCATTATCAGTAATGCCACTTGAAGTGGAAGGTTTCTTCAGAGTATATCTGTAGGGATCCCAGAACTTACCTTTCAGAACTGATCAATAAGCACAGGATTGGGGGCAGAGAAGCTTGCTCTTGCAGTCAAACTGCCTCAAATCTCATTAGGAGAAAGCAGCATTCAGATGTGCTGTGAGCCCTCTTCCATCAGTCCAGAATAGATGTCTTTTGTGGAACTGAACGTGTGTGTGGAAATAGAGAACAATCATTTGAAATATTTCCCCCAAGCCCTGAGAAGTGGTGGAGGGATAATGGAAAAGGAAGCATTCTGGGCCTGAATTTTGGGGAAATGAGGTTGTAAGTTAATCAGGTATCAGAGTTAATGTTTCATCCTCTTTCAAAAATGACCCATGGATCATTTTGGTTTATGATTAGGATTAAAATATATAAATTTAGATACTTTTCATGGGTAACATCATTTTATCAGCAAACTGCTAGTAACAGTTTTTCAAGTTCCAAACTGAAGCTGAGACTCGATGAATATCTCATGGGCTTCCTATAGGAATTACAGCCTTGATAAGGACAACCTGGCATTTTTCTTTTTACATCACCATTAACGGTTTTTGAGTGGGGAACATAATAAATTTCATTCTGACCTTCAACTCTCTCCTTTCGGAATACTAAAAAGCTTGTGACCCGAAATGAAGGAACTAGCACTGAACTGTACATATACATGAGCTGGAGGATGGTGTGGACTGCATTCTCAGCAAGTTTGCAGATAACACTAAACTGGGAGGAGTGGTAGATATGCTGGAGGGTAGGGACAGGATACAGAGGGACCTAGACAAATTACAGCATTGGGCCAAAAGAAACCTGATGAGGTTCAACAAGGACAAGTGCAGAGTCGTGCACTTAGGATGGAAGAATCCCATGCACTGCTACAGACTAGGGACCAAATTGCTAGGCAGCAGTTCTGCAGAAAAGGACCTAGGGGTTACAGTGGATGAGAAGCTGGATATGAGTCAACAGTGTGCCCTTGGTGCCAAGAAGGCCAACGGTATTTTGGGCTGTATAAGTAGGGGCACTGCCAGCAGATCGAGGGACATGATCATTCCCCTCTATTTGACATTGGTGGGGCCTCATCTGGAGTACCGTGTCCAGTTTTGGGCTCCACACTACAAGGATGTGGGAAAATTGGAAAGAATCCAGCGGAGGGCAACAAAAATGATTAGGGGGCTGGAGCACATGACTTATGAGGAGAGGCTGAGGGAACTGGGATTGTTTAGTCTGCAGAAGAGAAGAATGAGGCAGGATTTGATAGCTGCTTTCAACTACCTGAAAGGGGGTTCCAAAGAGGATGGATCTAGACTGTTCTCAGTGGTAGCAGATGCCAGAACAAGGAGTAATGGTCTCAAGTTGCAGTGGGGGAGGTTTAGGTTGGATATTAGGAAAAACTTTTTCACTAGGAAGGTGGTGAAGCACTGGAATGGATTACCTAGGGAGGTGGTGGAATCTCCTTCCTTGGAGGTTTTTAAGGTCAGGCTTGACAAAGCCCTGTCTGGGATGATTTAGTTGGGGATTGGTCCTGCTTTGAGCAGGGGGTTGGACTAGATAACCTCCTGAGATCCCTTCCAACCCTGATATTCTATGATTCTATATGTAATGAACACAGCAGCTGGCACATAAGTAAATCCATTTGTTCATGACTGAATACCAGTGATATCATAGAAGAAACAGCACATAATAAATTAAATTACTTCTCTTTACATAAGAGCATTTCAGAACATAAGATACTAGATCATTCTTATGGAGCCCCAGCATGTATCAAGCCCTAAATAAATTCTTCATATAAAAGTACCCCCTATTCTCTCCCCAGAGGCAGCTACACTGCACCAGCAGCAACCTCTTTAGTCTAAAGGGGGTTTCAGAAAGATTAAAAGTGATCAGCCTCTGGAAGAGGGAGCATCACCACCCAAACTGGTGTTTAACCACATTTTCATGCTGGCGACTCCTTCTTCAAAGCCAAACATTTTCAGTCACCTTACATTAAAAATGTTTGTTATAGTAAATATATCAACAACAAGCCTCTCTCCCTTGTGTGTGCGCAGGCACGCACGCTTGGAGCAGCTCACAGACAATACTCCGTGCCCCCCGCCTGCATCCACAGATTCCAGGTCAGGAGGGAGCCCTGTGAGCACCTAACCTAGCCGGGCCCCAGGCTGGGTGACACAGGCCAAAGAAACGGCCCACAAAAATTCCTGGGGCAGAAGCCCGGTCTCCAGCCTGCCAGGGCCTGTTCCGGGGGAGCGAGGTTTGCGCTGCTTTGGATTGTAAGCCACTGCTCAGTGCCTCCCCCCCCCCCCCCCGGGGGTGGGCAGCCGGACACCTGGGTCCCGCCGGCCCCGCACTCACCTCCCAGGCGCAGACGGCCAGCACCAGGGGGCGGGTGGGGCTTTGAGCAGGGGGTTGGGCTAGTTGACCTCCTGAGGTCCCTTCCAACCCTGATATTCTATGATTCTATGATTAAAACAAATTAAAACCTAACACACCAGAAACTGAAACCAGAACAGCATTTAAGTCAAAGAAACCTTTGACCACCGGTAAACACCTTTATAACAAGAACAATTCTACTAGGCTAAATTATGTTATATCTATACTTGTGTGGGTTTGAAATTGTTCTGGTCTGTGCTTTTCCCGTCCTGAATTAAATTCTAGTGTGTGCATATAATGAGACTAGTGTACGTCTCCATCATCCCACTAGTATATTTCACTTCCACCTGGAGTATCTTATACTACCAAACATTTGTAACCTTTGGCTCCTATCCTCTGCAATCTAAGCATTTTCCCCATGACAGACATAACATTCAAAGACATTCAGGTAAGTAGGAAGGTGTTGTCACTCACCCTCCTAAACATGTAAGTTTTACAGTAATTTTGTCAAAAGCCCGATTCTGGAATATAAATCCATATCATTAGAACAGATGTGGCCCATCCCCTCACACAAGAATTATGGGCAACAACTCTCCATTATATGCTCTTGAAAGTACTATACTACACAGCTCAAGAGTAATTTCAGGTTCTGGTTCCTAGTAAACAGGACCCCTCATCACAAGCAGATAGGTCACTAAGTCACAGTCAGAGTGGCCAAGGATTCAACTGTCTACAGAAACTGAACCATCCTCTCATACCTAGAAATAGTTTCTCTACGGGGTATGGCTACACTGCAATGCAAGCTCACACTGCAAACTTGGACTCAAGCCTATCGGGCCCCTTCCATCTATGCACAAATCACGCTAACTCAAGGCTCGGACCCCGAGTCGCAGGAGTCCATGGGGAGGGTCTGAACCTGAGTAAAATCAGGACCCCGGGTTCAAGCCCTATTGCTTTGCATTGTAGATGCAGAACCACTGGACTCATGCTCTAGGAGTCCATCAAAAGTATTCCACAATCCCATGTGGCCTCCTTGTCTTCTGGACAGTCAAGTTTTCCCACACTGCACCACGAACAAAGGGTTAGAGCAGTTACATTGCTAGGATGCTAGGAAGTCTGGGATACGGGCGGTTGGACTTAGACCCACATAATGCAATGTAGGCACTGGAGCCCCAGGTTGGGACCCAGGGTTTAACAATTCCTATTCTATGAAAGGTCTTGAGGCAATAGGGCTGCCAAGCCAGCACCTTTCAACAGCACTAAAGTCACTGTATTCAAGTGTTTAAAAAGATAAATGTATACCAAGTATGATTGTAAATACAAGCCTCACCCTTGTATATAAAGGTTATTGCACATGCAGACACACATTGTATGGTACAGTAATAGGGTAGAATCCCTTTAAATAGTTTGTGAGCACTCTAGTTGCTCTCACTGTTGTTTATGTTCAGAAGTCATCAGATCCTGCCAGGGCAGCAGCATATATATGTAGCTAGGCTTTGCACATTGTATATATAGTTAGTAAACAGCTATGAGGACCCAATTGTGCTTTTGTAGTTCCTACTTATTACATACATAATAAGCAAAAGACAACATACACGTTCTGACAGGCACAATAGGGTATCAGCCAAACTGATTTTGCTGGCTTGTGACACTATAGTCAGATTACGAAGCTTCATAAGACTGTAATTATGAAATTACACAACCATGGAACAAAACTAAAGTTTGGCACAAGACAGTGGCAATTCTGAGTTTCTGTCACTCCACTGATAGCTCTTTACTGTTCTTCTCTATTTTGGTGGCACAGATGGTTAAAGCCCAAATTCTCATCGGGAATCCTGCTGGTCACCTCATGGAAGCTGGACTGTATAGCATACAGATATCTTTCTACAGCAGATGGCCAGGAAGCATAGAAGTATTGTGTTGTGTGATCTCACCATTTTCCTCTGGTCTGATGGCCTAGATACAAGTTATCTGTAAATAATGGGTGAGGGGTTTACTGTTGGTCAGCGAGACACTAAGGGAATATCTACACTACAAAATTAGGTCGATTTTATAGAAGTCGATTTTATACAGTCAATTGCGTACGTCCACACTAAGCGCATTAAGTTGGCAGAGTGCGTCCTCACTAACGCGGCTAGCATCGACTTACAGAGCGGTGCACTGTGGGTAGCTATCCCACAGTTCCTGCAGTCTCCGCTGCCCATTGGAATACTGGGTTAAGCTCCCAATTCCTGATGGGGCAAAAAATTTGTTGCAGATGGTTTTGGGTACATGTCGTCAGGCCCCCTCCCTCCCTCCTTCTGTTAAAGCAATGGCAGACAATCGTTTTGTGCCCTTTTTCCGGGGTCCCGTCCGCCAGACCTGCTCAGCCTGCTGCCTGCCTGGATGATCGGAACCCCAGGCAGGCAGTGGGCTGAGCGGGGCCGACAGACGGAGTCCCAGACTGGCAGCGGGTTGAGCGGCTCAGCCGTCCGCCGGCTCCTGCCAGCTGGAGTCCTGCTCAGCCCCGCTCAGCTGGCAGACCTCGGTGAGGTAGATCAGGGGTGCCTGGACAGACATGGCTGTCCTCCTCTTAGAGCACCGAATGGGAGTGACTCCAGGTCATTCTCTTCTTTAAGTTTCGTCTCATGGAGATTCAGTCCTGCCTGGAATATCATGCAAGCTGGAGGCTTCTGCCTCAGGCTGCTCTCCCAGCCGGCCTTACCGCACGGTCGCACCTACCCCAGCCTGCCCCTTGCTCCCATGGGTCATAAAGCCTGGACAGTAGTAAGGAGCAGTTCAATTTGTGGAATGACAAATCCAGAATGAAGGATTGCACTCTATGGACCACGTTAAAATTATTTCAGAGTCCTAGATAGCATTTAGTCCCTATAAAAGGCTTCATGAAAATTTCCCCCTGTCCCTAACAAAAATGTTAATTTATCAGAGCAGCTGAAAGGGTAAGGAACCCGGGACTATAACTTAGAGAGAGCTTCCATATTATTTAACTCATAATTGATATAATTCAAAGTAAAATTTCACAGTGCAGTCTGTTCTAAGACTTAAAATGCAGGATGGGAGTCAGAAAAAGAACAGTGACCTGTTTCCACCCGGTTTTGAACCGGGGACGTTTCGCATGTCAGGTGAACATGATAACCACTACACTATGGGGCTTCTCTTTTTTTGCCACAGACTTTGCTGAATGCACAGGAATGTTTTCTCTAGCTACAGAAGCTACCTAATGCAATGTCTACATCTATGGCCTTCCTGTTCACAAAGCAGTCATGCCCCCGCCCAAGGCTGACACAGCGCGGAGTGCATGTGACACAGCAACCTGGCTCGGGCAGGATCGCTAGCGAGGCATGATACTTTTGATGTTAAGCAAACACAGCAATTCTTTCCTGGGCTCTGCCACTGAATGCCTCCATGCATTACGCTGTGCTCTATCAGTGCGGGAGGACTGCATGAGCTCGTAAAATATGTCATTGCAAGTGCGGGTTTTTTTGCCTTCTAATCTTCGATAACCTCAGGGATGGAGATGATAGGGGGAGCATAGAAACATTCTGGGGGTACTGCAAGCTGAGTTCACCATGCTGGCCAAACACAAAATGAAATTCAAAAGTTCCTGGGGCTTTTCCTGTGTACCTGGCTAGTGCATCTGAGTTCAAAGTGCTGTCCAGAGCAGTCACAATGGAGCACTCTGGGATAGCGCCTGGAGGCCAATACCATCGAATTGCGTCCACAACTACCCCAAATTCGACCCGGCGGGTTGATTTCATTGCTAATCCCCTTGTCGGGGATGAGTACAGAAATCGATTTTAAGAGCCCTTTAAGTCGACAAAAATGGCTTAGTTGTGTGGATGGGTGCAGGGTTAAAATCGATCTAACGCTGCTAAATTCGACCTAAACTCGTAGTGTAGACCAGGACTAAGAGACCTCTGTGTAAGAGACCTACAACTTGGAATATGGAGCTACTGTATACACATCCACGCAGATTGATGATCCCCTGACAGAACCATACATTACCCTAACTTGCATCCAGAAAATCTCTCCATGTCTATTCAATAGCAACTGTTACTTGCCTAAACTAAATCTCTTCTGCCACCTGCTGCTCAAGATGTCACCCTAACAAACAAATACAAGAAAAGAAAAAAGACCACCACCAAGGAAAGTAGTGAGTACTCATTCTATTAACAGTCATCTTGTATAGCTTCTCTTGACAGCTGTTTATAATGGGGGAGTGAATCTTTCTACTAAGAAAACACATTCCAAAAGCCTCTCAAAACAAGCAACAGAAGATAAAATCGTTTCAAAGCTTTTTGGAGCTCCTTTACTCAGGAGTTTGCTTTTGCAATTGGTCCATACATGGATCACTCGTGGTATTCTGAAAACAATAATGAAAAGGATATTAAATTTAAAATGAGATTTTTGTGTGCAATGAGTTTCATAAGGAATTATTATGACCTCAAGGTGAAATTTTGGGGGAGGGGAGACAGGACAGGGAGAAAGACATTTGTTAACATTTAATTTGGCCACTTTTAGTAGTATTCAAATGTAGAAAAACAGGTTCTTTTGAACAGTTAAGAAATTTCGAACACTTCTTTTGCACTTGGATAATTTAAATGCTTCTTTTTAAAACTTCAGACTTGCCTAAGACTTTCTCCCCGATGACAACACGTACCTCTGACACGTTAAGAAACTATTTTACAAATAAGGTGATAGAGTTCTTCCTAGGGAGGGAGTCTTCTGATATTTGAATCAATCATTCTGTTTTGTTACATTAATAGTTTATACAGTGGAAATGGCAATAGGATATGGACATTTTCAGCAGCAGGTCGTGGTTCAAGAACAGCCACTGCCGACATTGGCTGGAAGATTTTACTATATGATGGCTGGCAGCTCATGTCACACGGATTGGGTAGACTCAAACCATTTCCTAAGGGGCAGGCATCTACAACACAAATCCCATCATGACAAGTGCCTAACTGACCTCTTTATTAGCCATCTTAGAGACACAAAGGACTAAATGGACAGTGAAAATTTAAATGTTTCTCAAGACTAGAAGTGGTTGCTTCAGAACAGATCTGATGTACATTGCTGGTAAAGTGGAGGGAAGCTTACACTGCCTCTGCCCAGGCTGAATCTGGCCTCTGGACAGAAGACTCCAGCCTTTAGGACTGTCAGTCCAGTATCTTTCACCAGCATTGTGCAAAAGCAGGGACAGGGCCCACTCATCCTGTTCTGAGAGTCAATCCCTTCTGAACAATTGAGACTAAGAACTGAGGTTCTACACAGACATTAAAGATCTTACTGTACTTTATATAAGAGTAGGAATTTGTCCCAGTGTCAAACACAATTTAGGGTGGGATTTTTCAAAGTGCTCAGGGTTGGCACAACTGCTCCAACTGAAGTAAGAGGGAATTTTATTATTGTCTTCAATGGGAACAGAGTTAGGCCAACACAGAGTACATTTGGAAATCACACCCTTAATGCAATAATAATCTTTTGTACTAAGTTACATAACATATGTCATCCAAGGACCTCAAAGTGCTTGGGAAAAGTGGGTACTGTTATCATTTTACAGATAGCTTGACATGCAGAAAGGTTAAATGACTTACTGAAGTCACAGTACATTTCAGTGGCAGAGTCAGGAACAGAATCCAGTTCTCCCAATCTTTTGCTTTAACCCAGGGGCGGGCAAACTATTTGGCCTGGGGGCTGCATCAGGTTTTGTAAATTATATGGAGGGCCGGTTAGGGGAGGGGGTCATGGCCCGGCTCCCACCTCCTGTCTGCCTCCCCCCCCCACAACTCCTGCCCCATCTGGCCCCCCCGGGACCCCTGCCCCATCCAACCACCCCTTCTCCCTGTCCCCTGACTGCCCCCTGCCGCCCATCCAACCCCCCCTGCCCTTGCTGACTCCTGGGACCCCTGCTTCCATTCAAACCCCTGTTCCCCCCCCAACCCCTATCAACACCCCCGCCCCCTGGCCACCACCCCAAACTACCCTGCCCTCTACCCAACACCCCCTGCTCCCTTACCGCGCTGCCAGGAGCACCGGTGGCTGGCGGCGCTACAGCCACGCCGCCCGGCTGGAGCCAGGCCATGTCGCCGTCGCCACCACGCTCAGAGCACTGGGTCAGGCCGGGCTCTGTAGCTGCGCTGCCCTAGGAGCTCACAGCCCCGCCGCCCAGAGCATTGTGCTGGCGGCGGAGAGAGCTGAGGCTGCAGGGAAGGAGGGACAGCAGGGGAGGGGCCGGGGGTGAGCCTCCCGGGCCCGGAGCTTGGGGGCCAAGCAGGACGGTCCAGCGGGCCAGATGTGGCCCGTGGGCTGTAGTTTGCCCACCCCTGCTTTAACCACGAACCAATGCTCTCTACAAATTCCCCCCCCCTTTTAAACACATGGCTGTACACAGCAAACATGACTCTTGCTTCCACTTAAGGGATGTCATACATTTCAGCGCTGCTCTACATATGTAGTTTGAGAAGCATTTTGGAATCCTTCAGGATGAAAAGTATTAGACAAACCTGTATTAACTGGGCTTTTATAAAATGATTTTGTAAAAACAACATTCATACAATACCTGTCTCCTGCAGAGAGATCCTCAATGTTTCCAAAGCCAGGGGCTGGCATGGGACACCCCATGTGTGTGAACTGAGCTATGTGGGGTTCAGGAGCTGGCACTTTCCCACGAGATTTCTTATGATCCCTCTCACCAGCGACTCGGATGTTCTCCCTGTCACAGATGAAACACTCAAAGCCGTTCAGGTAATTGGGCAAAGTCATGTCATTCACTCCCCACTCACGCCTCTCCATGTTCTCCAGCAGAAACTGGTTTGTAATGCCTCCCGGCTTCTTATACTCTAGGTATTTCAAATACTCCTCTCCATTCCTGTCCAGGAAGTAAAGGAACTGTGCAAGCTCTTGGGGGCTTCGGAAATCATCCACGAGGATGATGGAGAGTTCATCAGGCATCCAGTCCCGCACAGATGGGGAGCCTCGGTATACAGGGATGGCGCCCAAATGCATTGGACGCCACAGCTTCTCGGTCATGTAGTCATTGCATATGGCATTCTCCATCGCAAGATGAAACTTGTACCTGGAGATAAAGGTCATGAATTCAGAATCCTCTGTTGTGGCTGTAGAAGTGTCCCTCAGCCTCTCACTGGGAAGCTCTCGGTTATTCAGGCATTTACCATAGGAGTCTACCTAAAATAGTAATAATCATCTTTACAAAAAGATTTCTCTGTTTTAAACTTATTTTCAGTGGAGAGTTCCCTTCTCCCTTATTTTCAGTGGAGAGATTCCTTCTGACCAGTTCCTAAGAATCTGAACTTGGCCTCTCACTCCAACATCTTCCTTCTCAACAAGTGGAGTCAGCCAAAAAATTCTAACACATCTAATATTCACTGGAGAATATTTACATTTCAACCCTTCTTCCTCTTCCAAGCACTCAATTCCTTTCCCAACAGGTTAAGAGGAATTCCCCAAGTCAATTGCAGCTCCTTGTATCCAGCAGCAGAACTGTGCCCTAGATGTTAACCATAGCTGACAGACACAAGATGCAGCACCTCATTCCCTCCCTCACCAACTCCTGTTCTGCATTGCCCACTACATAAATATAGCAACAGGTTTCAGAGGGATAGCCGAGTTACTCTGTATCAGCAAAAGCAACGAGGAGTCCTTTGTGGCACCTTAGAGACTAACACATTTATTTGGGCATAAGCTTTCGTGGGCTTCATCAGATGCATGGTGAGGAAAATACAGCAGGCAGGTACAAATACACAGCACATGAAAAGTATCAACATTTTTGTAGTGACCCAGTCACCCTCAGTCTTTATTCAGGCCTAATTTGATGGTGTCAAGTTTGCAAATTAATTCCAGTTCTGCAGTTTCTCGTTGAAGTCTGTTTTTGAAGATTTTTTGTTGAAGAATTGCCACTTTTAAGCCTGTTATTGAGTGTCCAGGGAGACTGAAGTGCTCTCCTACTGGTTTTTGAATGTCACAGTTCTTGATGTCTGATTTGTGTCAATTTATTTGTTTGCCTAGAGACTGTCTGGTTTGTCCAATGTACATGGCAGAGGGGCATTGCTGGCACATGATGTCATATCACATTGGTAGATGTGCTGGGTCATTACAAAAAATAAATTTTCCCTCTGTTGATACTCACATCTTCTTGTCAACTGTTGAGAATGGGCCACATCTACCATGATTGAATTGGCCTCATTAGCACTGACCCCCCACTTGGTAAGGCAACTGCCATCTTTTCATGTGCTGTGTATTTATACCTGCCTACTGTATTTTCCACTCCATGCATCTGATGAAGTAGGTTAGAACCCATGAAAGTTCTAAGGTGCCACAAGGACTCCTTGTTGTTTTTGCTGATACAGACTAACACGGCTATCCCTCTGAAACCTGTCGCTATATTTATGTAGTGGGCAATGCAGAACAGGAGTTGGTGAGGCTCATTTTTTTTTTGTAATTTTCTCTTAAAATAATACTGACACAGCACTTCACAAAGGCTATACAGACATCAATTAATCCATATCAATCTGTAACCCACTAACCCCCCTTTTTTACCCTATGACTGCAGGGATGTTAACGGGGCACTCCACCTTGAAAGGTCCCTTAGAATATGTGCTAACTACATATGCTAAATAATCGGTTCCAACTTGTATTTAGCTGTGCCTGTGACACTAGTACCTTTCCCACACTTGAAGAGCTCTGTGTAGCTCGAAAGTGTGTCTATCTCATCAACAGAGGTTGGTCCAAAAGTTAGTCTCTAATCTTCTGGGACTGATACAGTTACAAGAACACTGCATACAGCCTCAAAAACTGAGTTAACAGCAGATCTTTGGTCTACAATACAAGCTGTAACCCTCTCCGAACAGAGTTGTTAGTAATTCTATAACTGAACAAGTGCTGAACATTATTTCTCATTTACAAGTACAGCTAAACTGTGTTCAGCTAACATGATTGCTAGCAAGAGTGTTTATACATTATTTAATCTCCTAAGGGTAGCCCTGATTTTGACAATAAGACAAATAGTTATACCCTCAGGCTAGTCCTCATTCCCATTACAACCCAATTACCTCATCAGTATGAGGCCAGATATAGGATGCTCCAAACCAGGTAGGCTAGACCCGTTTTCATCAGCCTGAGGGTGTAGATTGCTCCCCCTCATGCCAACCAGGTTACTAACTCACCCTTACTCAGTCCCCAAAGACAGTCATAGTTATCAGCCCCTCTTGGGTCTCCAGTGCTTGACTTGTCATGAAAGGGGTGCTGGAGCGCAAGCAATTTTTACACATTAGTAACTTGTGCAGCAAGCTCAGAGGTGCCAGGGCTATGAACGGCCAAGCCTAGAGATATCGGTGCTGAACTCTGGTTAAAATTAAGCATAACGTGTCTCCCCAACTCCTCTCTCTGCCTTCCCCCAGTAGCCCGAGCAGTTACCTGGATGTACTTCATCAGCTCCCGCACGTATCTGTCCCTGTCGGAGGGGACATCGCAGTGGGACTGCACGTACAGCACCGGGGCATAGCCCCGCTTTCGCCACCGCTCCTTTTCCGCCAGCGGCAGGGCGGCCCGGCGCAGGTAATCCAGGCTGGGCAGCCACTGCAGGGTCAGGGGATAGTCCGACTCCCTCCGGAAGGTGGCCGTGTAGTTGAAGAGGCTGATGCCGGGCCGGTGGGAGAGCAGGTAGTTGTTCATGGGGGATTCCTCGTGGAGCAGCGCCCAGGTCTGGTGGGGCAGCCGCGGCAGCGGGGCCTCGTAGGCCCGGAAGTCCGTCCCGTAGAAGATGATAGCCTTAGTGCGCTGGTGCAGCGCCACGCGCCGGCGCCGGGTCACCAGGCAGGAATGGCGCGCGCAGTCGATGCGCTCCGTGTCCCCTGGGAAGTGCGGGAAGAGGCCCGGGCTCCACCACAGCAGGATAGGCAGCTCCCGGTTGCGGCGGGTGTCGCCGTTCCCAGGGCCCCGGTACGAGGCCGCAACAACCGCCCCGAACTCCACCGGGGGCAGGCCGGTGCTGGGCTGGAAAGGGGAGCGGCCGCGGGGCTCGGGCGGCCCCTCTGCGGGCTCCCACTCTCCAGTTGCGAGCGGCCCGGCCACTGCGGCCAGCACCAAGCTCGCTGCAAGGCAACAGCGCGGCCAGCCCACCCAGCCCTGCCCGCCGCCCCGAACGCCCATTGCTGGCAGCTCCGCGCGAGCGCCTGCCAGCCCTGTGTCCAGCCCCGCCCCTTTACAAGTCCCTGGCACTCCAGCCCCTCCCTGTGCTGTGGCTAGAGTTGCCAACTGTCCAATCACACAAAGCCAAACATTCTTGCCCCGGCCCCCCCACTTCTCTAAGGCCCCGCCCCATTCCCCTCTCCCTCCAGCGCTCGTGCTTCCTCCACCTTAACTCATTTTCACCAGGCTCGAGCAAGTGGTTGGGGTACAAGAGGGGATGCAAGCTCAGGGAGGGGGGTTGGGTTGCTGGTCCAAGAGGGGGCTCAGAACTGGGGCAAGGGGTTCCGTGTGTAAGCTGGGGTTCCGTGTGTAAGCTAGGGTTACCATATTTCAACAAGCAAAAAAGAGGACGGGAGGAGCCCCGCCCTAGCCCCGCCCCTGCCCCTCCCACTTCCCGCCCCCCCAGAACCCCCAACCCTCCCCCCGTTCCTTGTCCCCTGACTGCCCCCTCCTGGGACCCCTGCCCCTAACTGCCCCCCAGGACTCTACTCCCTATCTAAGCCTCCCTGCCTCTTGTCCCCTGACTGCCCCAACCCTTATCCACACCCCCACCTCCAGACAGACCCCTGGGACTCCCACGCCCCATCCAACCACTCCCCACCCCCTGACAGCCCCCCCCCAGAACTCCCAACCCATCTAAACCCCTCTGCTCCCTGTCCCCTGACTGCTCCGATCCCTCTCCCCACTCCTGCCCCCTGACAGCTCCCCCCCAAAACTCCCAGCCCCCACCCTCCCCACTCCTTGTCCCCTGACTGCCCCCTCCTGGGACCCCTGTTCCTAACTGCCCTCCAGAACCCCACCCCCTACCTAAGACTCCCTGTTCCTTGTCCCCTAACTGCCCCCTCCTAAGACCCCCCCCAACTGCCCCCCAGGACCCTACCCCCTACCTGTACCCTGACTGCCCAAAACTTTTTCAGGGGGTAGCCCTGTTAGTCTGTATCTACAAAAACAACAAAGAGTCTGGTGGCACCTTAAAGACTAACAGATTTATTTGGGCATAAGCTTTTGTGAGTAAAAACCTCACTTCATGCATCCGAAGAAGTGAGGTTTTTACTCACGAAAGCTTATGCCCAAATAAATCTGTTAGTCTTTAAGGTGCCACCAGACTCTTTGTTGTTTTCAAAACTTTTTCCACTCCCCCCCCCAAAAGCCCCCCCCCGTTTCTTGACTGCCCCCTCCAGAACCTCCCTGGCCCCCTTACCCTGCTGCTCAGAACAGGGTGTTGGGCTCTGTGCGAGCCGGACACATGGCTGTGCTCCCCAGCACAACAAAACCCGGTCCCTGGCCCTGCACAGTGCTGCCGGACCGGGCTGCAGGAGGAGGAGCTGCCGGCCTGCTCAGAATGCAGGGAGGGAGGAGGAAGCTGCTCCGGAGTCCAGCCCGGGACTTTCCTGCAGCCCTCCCAGCCGCTCGCTCTGCTCTGCCGGGGGAGGGGGAAATCCCGGACATTGTTAGTGCTTTACAAATTCCCCCCGGACGCTATTTTTAGCACGAAAAGGAGGACATGTCCGGGTAAATCCGGACGAATGGTAACCCTAGTGTAAGCTCCAGCCAGGTGGCCCTTATTTGGGGCACCTCCTGATTGGTGGCACAGCAGGGCTAAGGCAGGCTCCCATACCTGTCCTGGCCCAGCGCCACTCCCAGAAGTAGCTGGCCCATCTCTGTGGCTCTTAGATGGGGAGGGGCTCCGCCTACTACCACTACCTACAGGCACCACCCCCACAGCTCCCATTGGCCACAGTTCCTGACTACCAGGAGCTGCAGAGCTAGTGCTCAGGGTAGGGGCAGTACACAGAGACTCCCTGCTTCCCCTCCCCCCAGGATGTGCTGACTGCTTCCAGGAGCAGTGGGGGCTCAGGTAGGGAGCCTGACTTAGCCCCGCTGGACTTCTAGCAGCCTAAAATCTCCCACTTGGCTTGTGTGGCCTCTGGGAGATAGAGCCCCATATTGGGAGACTCCCAGCAAAACCAGAAGGGTTGGCAACCTTACCAATGGTGCCTGCTTGGGCGTTAGGGGCAGCCCCACCTTGCCCATCTCTCCCTCCCATCTGTCCATGCTCCGTTCAGCCGGTCAGTTGAGCCATCGCTCCCTGAACAGCCTGCAACTCACACTGCCCTGGCACAACAGTGCTGAGGGATGGCCCCTTGTCCCCACAGGATAAGCCCAGCTAGGCCATAAGAAGCTGGATGTAGGCTTCCCCCCCTGTGAATTAGTCTCTCTTCAGGTGGCTTTCCTTTTCAAAAGAAGGTGCAGCCACCTCCATCCTCTTAATTGGCCCTCATCGGTCCAGTGGGTCTCACTCAAGGCTGCAATGTCAATTTTGAGTCTTGCCAGTTCTCTGGCAATTATAGCAGTTCTTTCTGGGCATTCACTGTGCTGAAAGTCCAGAAGGGTGTGGATATTCCAGATAGTGAAATTCATTGTCTTCTCTCTCTTGTTTTGGCCATTGAGTTGAGTGATCCCACTGGATACGGCCATCCAGTCAGAAGCCTGCAGCTCGCTCCACCACTTTGCGCACACACCCAGAGTAAGCAAAAGCAGTTCAATGTCAAAGCACTTCAAGACCAAGCCAGCTGTGAGACATTCCAGCAACACCTGTCCGAGAAACTCTCCAACGGGCCTGACAACATCATTGACATTCAAGAGCACTGGGATCAATTTAAAAATACCAGAGTGCATGTGCTGAAACCATAGGATACTCCACTCATCAGCACCAAGACTGATTTGATAAAAACAATGAGAAAATCCTAACATTAATTCAACAGAAAAGAAATGCATTCTGTAACTGGCAAAATGATTCCCAAAATGAAAACAGAAGGCCTAACACCTGTTCAAAGACAAAGTCCAAAGGAGGCTACATGATATCAAAAATAAGTGGTGGCAAGAGAAGGCCTCTGAGATCTCAGGTGTGACATTGTTGACATGAACTATAATTGTATAACTGTATAGATCATTGTTCCAACTAAGATACTATAGTTGCACTAAATCTTGTACAAAGGAGGTCAAGTAAGGTGTCTATGAAAAGGTTATGATTTGCTGGTTATGATTATGCTATCTGTATGAGTTTGTGTGTTTAAAGTTATAAGTATTGGCTCTATATCTGTTTCAAATGTTGGCTCATGGGGTAACTCCCACGAAGTAAATCAGCCAGATATGCCATGTAAGATATCTGCAAAAATGTTATAATTTGCCAGATATGTTAATCTTGTTTGTATCACCTTTGTGTTATGAGTTATAGATATGTATGTATTTCAAACTATTTCTGAGCGACACCCCAGGCAGTTTGGCATCAGCACTGTCTAGCCTGATTGATGGCCCATTAAGGACCATCAGCTATACAACTGACCCATTGAGAGAAGGCAGATACACCTTATGACTCAGCCTATGGAGAGACTTCCAAGCCATGTGCTGGGCAGCTTGTATTTGAAACAAAGAAAGCACAGGCAGCATGGCAAGAGACTATAAAAGGCAGCAGCATCTTCTCCATTTGGTCTTCAATCCTGCTTCTGACCTCTGGAGGAACTATGCTTGAAACTGAAGCTCTAAACAAAGGACTGAACGACCCATCCAAGCTGGGATGTTTGTACTCCAGAGACTTGATTGGTTTAAAATCAGCAGTAATCCCATCAAGCCTGATACAAGCCTGAACTAAGAACTTTGCAATTGTTGTATGTATTTGATTCAATTTAACCAATTTTAACTCTCATCTATATTTCTTTTTATGAATAAACTTTTAGATTCTAAAGGATTGGCAACAGCCTGATTTGTGGGTAAGATCTGACTGGTATATTGACCTGAGACTGAGGCTTGGTCCTTTGGGATCAGGAGAACCTTTTTTCTTTTATTGGGGTAATGGTTTTCATAACCATTCATCCCCATAAGGAGTGGCGCTGGTGGTGATACTGGGAAACTGGAGTGCCTGAGGGAATTGCTTGTATGACTTCTAGTTAGCCAGTGGAGTGAAACCGAAGTCCTCGCTGTTTGGCTGGTTTGGTGTGCCTTAGCAGTGAAGGAAACCCAGCCTTGGGCTGTGACTTCCCTGCTCTAAGCAATTTGTCCTGAATTGACTCTCAGTAGTGTCCTGCCAAGGGCCGCTTTGTTACACAGGGTTTCGTAGACCAGGATGGCACGAGAAGCTTCTTTCAAACAACAAAAGCTATACATGGGCCAAGCTCCAAAGGCCCAACCCTCTTACGTTTCCAAGATGGCTCCACCCTCAAGAACAATGCAGCCATTAAACAATGCTGGAAGGAGCACTTTGAGAGCCTACTAAACCATGAATCCACAGTCTCTGAAGACACCATCGAATTTATTCCACAACATTCAGCAATGGAACACCTTGCTGATCCTCCATCTTCTGAGGAAGTCCGGCATGCCATCACCCAGACAAAAAAAATCACAAGACACCAGGCCCAGACAGCATCCTCAATGAGGTTTTTAAAGCTGGTGGAACAATGCTCCAGCACAAACTTTGCCAACTCAACAAAATCTGGACCTGCAAAGAAATTCCACCTGACTTTAAAAATGCCAATATTGTTACAATATTCAAGAAAAGTGACAAATCTGTGTGTGAGAACTACAGGAGAGATCCTTGCCCAGATCCTACTAACCCGTCTCCTCCCGCTTGCCAAGGAACTCCTCCCCAAATCACAGTCTGGCTTCAGGCCATCCTGAAGCACAACCGACATGATCTTCGTGGCACGACAGATTCAGAAGTGCAGAGAGCAACACTAACTAGGAACAGTTCATGGCATTCATTGACCTAACCAAGGTCTTTGACTCTATCAATCTTGATGCCCTATGAAAAGTGCTGTCTAGGTTTGGCTATCCACTGAAATTCATTTCCATAATCAGATTCCTCCATGATGGGATGACTGCCACCACTCTGTGCAACGGCTCAGAGACCGAACCATTCATCATTCGCACTGATGTCAAGCAGGGCTGTGTCATTGCTCCAACACTTCTCCATTTACCTTGCCATGATCCTGATTCTCATCCGCAACCGCCTTCCTGACAGAATCCTCCTCAATCTCCGATGTCTCCAAACAAAATCTAAGATCATGAGAACTGGCATCACTGACCTTTAGTATGCAGATGGAGTCATTTTTGCACACGCAGAGGCCGACTTGCAAAGCACTCTAAATCTTTTTGCAGATGCCTATCACAGCCTGGGTGTCTCTCTCAACATCGGGAAAATCAAGGTACTCTGCCAACCCTCACCTGCACAAACTACTCTTTGTACTCCACAAATCACCATCAGTTGAGAACCCTTGGAAAATGTGGACCATTTCCCATACGTTGGCAGCCACGTCTCCCAAACAGCAAGCACTGACACAGAAATTGAATACAGGATCCACTGTGCCAGCACATCCTTTGGAAGACTACTCAAATGAGTCTTCAATGATAGGGATTTGCAAACAGGCACCAAGATCTTGGTTTACAAGGCAGTTGTCATCCCCATCTTTCTTTATGGATGTGAGACCGAGGTAACCTACAGAAGACATTCCAAGCAGCTGGAGTGGTTCCAGTAACACTGCCTCAGGAGGATTCTCAGGATCAGCTGGGAAGACTGACACACTAACATCAGCATTCTCTCTGCAGCCAACATCAGCAGTGTAGAAGCGGAGGTCATGAAACACCAACTCTGCTGGGCTGGCCACTATGTACGTGTGCCTGACACTCGCCTCCCGAAGCAAATAATCTTCTCAGTTAAGTCAGGGAAGAAGGGCTCTTGGAGAGCAGCGGAAGCACTTCGAAGACATACGGAAAGTACACCTTAAATAGGGAGGCATCAACCCAACAAACTGGGAGGACTAGGCATGGAACAGAACACAGTGGCACCACACCATACACCAAGCCAGAGTTCACTTCGAAGAGAACACACCTCTTTCTGCCCATTATGCAGCTGCTACATGTGTGCCTGAAGTTTCTTTGGTGTCAATTCAACAGTGATGAAATTTATGGCTAACCAAGTGTGGTAGGGCAACAAACACACAGGAGGACAAATCCAAACTGCAACAATTAAAGCAGTGGGAAGCTACAGCCAAGGAGAGATTTGGTACTAATAAACAGAGTTCTAAGCTTATGAAGAGGAAGCAAAACAGCAAAGATACAGAATTGGTAACAGTAACTGAGCAGTAGTACTCATGAAAGCAAATGCATTTTCAGCCTCTTGCCGTGCTACTTTCCTAATATTACTTTGTGACCATACACTCTAGGTGTTGCAGAGAAAGACAGAGGGGAATGTGTCTACAAGATCTTCATCTTCTGACATGATCCACAAAATGGGAAAAAACATACAATTATTGCTTTAGGTAACAAAGATTAAAAAAATTTCGCCAACCTGTATGGTTTATGTTTCCATACAGCTTCTTTCTTATACCAACTTGAAATGATATAGGATGTCATAGGATCAGATTGATACGACTCTTGTCTGCTTTTTAACCAACACAACTGAGTTAGAAAGGGAGGATAAGATTCAAAGGAAGGCTGAAAAAAGACTGCAGAGGTGTATGAGCTCATGTCAAACTGCCTATTTGTATTGCCATTATGCCTAGGAGCCCCAGTCATGGACCAAGGCTCCACTGTGCTGTATAGACAGAATAAGATGACTGTCCCTGCCCCAAAGAGCACCTTGCCTTTAAAGAAAGAGTAGATACACTGATCAGAACACTTGTAGTGATGAGAAATCCAATGTCATAGTTTAGGATGTTAACTTAGCACCTGCACAAGACAAGAAAAATTGTCTTTTACACCTACAGCAAAGAACAACAGGCTAAAGACACAGTGGGTTCTTTTTTGCCTTCCTTTGAAGCACAAGTCCAGTGCAGTAAATCTTATGTGCTTATGCCATTTTCTTCTCAGGAACCCATCCACTCATTGCACTGATATGCAAAAATCCCAGCTAAGTACATTCAAGATGGTAGATGTTGGTTCAGCTAGGCAACTTCCATAAACATTGAAAGGGGTAATCTCAACATTCCTGCAGGCACAATTTATTCCAGATAATTAATGCACAAAGCCCATCACTTATCTCAAAGTATCAGTTCAGCAGTGATTTTGGACATAACAAATATAGAAACATGCCCTCAGTAACAGATTGGAATCTCTCCAGAAAATGATGGATATTTAGCAATGTTTGGCTTGTGTTTTCATATACAGATTGCTGAAAAGATTATTTTTATCAGTGTTAAATGTACAATATCTATATTTTAGGCTACAGTCAAGTGTATAGAAGAGACAATGAGATTCAAATTAAAGTGCAATGCACAGATTACAAGTTTAGCTTAGACTTGCAAAATGCTGTTGCCAACTGCTGTGTTTAATTTGAACTTTATTTTTGGATTCCAAGAAAATCAGTAATTCCCTTGCCATATTAACGATGGGGTACTCTGAGAAAAATGGGGTCCTTGAGATTCTAATTGTAGCTAATAATAGTACTGTCAAAATATCAACTAGAATGGTTATGGAAATAGACCAAAAAGAAGTCGTAATTTAACCCAAGCCATCTCAGCGGAAAGGGAATGTTCTCAGCAAAATAAAGGTTCAGAAGAGGTGGAAAGTTAAACACATCCAAACAGGAAATATTAAAAATACAGAATTTGATTGGCAGCAGGTTGGATTGTGATTACTCACCTAGACCCCAGTCTTTCCCCTTCCTCCCTCCCCCCCCCCCCCCCCAAAATACAGGGTTTGGAAAAATAATCAGCAGTATTTATTTACTAACTGACATAAAATACATCTTAATATATTTTTTTATTTCTTTACAAATTAAAAGATGCATTAGGAAAAAACAAGAGTGAAGAAAATGAAAGGTTCACTTATGAGCTTATTTTCCCCTCTTATATTAACACTAGAAATTAGTATTGTGGAAGTCTGTAGTTGCCGAGCATTGTATTCTCGGGAAGCTCTCTTCAGCCGTTTAAACAACAACCCTCTACATTTTTGGTTGGAGGCAGTGTATGGGGTAAAAAAAAGCCACATACATACAAAAAATGCTGAAGAATTGTCTACTGCATCTTAAAGGAGTTTCTTCATTACCGTTCTCATATTCCCCTCTGTGTGTAGTGATACGAGAGAAGACAAAACTAGCGGCAGTAGAAGAAAAACAGATTTACACACACTGTAAATGGGACTAAAACCACAGAGCCAAGTTTTGTTTTAAAACAAAACAGGTCTTCTGCACAAGGATCCTATTTTGAAAAGACAAGTCCAGCTAAAACATGTCCTCTAACTGCATCCAATCTGTTCACCCATTATTCTGCATATTCTCCTATTTCTCCCTCACATCTTCACTGCTGCTGCCCCCTCACTAAATCCTGGGTATTGTAAGAGCTCTGCCAATGTTAAAGTAAATTACCCCCCTTTCAAAAATTAATAAACAAGCCCTTAGAATTTTGAATCTGATTTAGACGCATCACTCCCCTTTGCAGGAGTCCTCTCTTCCATCCTTACAGAGTGGAGAGGCAGAGTGGCCAGCCACAAAGTGGATGGGCTAATCTGTCTGAGGTATCTTAGGTTAACAAACAGGCTTATAAAAAGTTTTCTATGCAGATGGATCAGTAAGTAGAACAGGGGGTATAAACATACAGCGTTGAAAATATTCTTTCCACTGCGGCACCTTCCCAACAACTGAGGTCAAATACTTGGTATTATCTTAGGCAGCGCAGTTTAAACTCTATTCTTGTTCTTTTGCATCACCTTCCTTGTACTCTGGGTACAAAGCAGCCTCAAGTTTGCACTGGTAAAATTCAGATCCTTGCTTATTTGCTGTGATTCAGCCTAGTCTGAACAGAAAATGGCCACCTTGCCATCCAGATCCTGTTCCCTACAGCCCATGTCACCTTGCTAAAAATATTTCCTATTTAAACTGAAACAGGGAGGCGGCGGGTATGATCACCATGAATAGAACAGTGTAGGTAGGCTTTAACAAAACGAGTGACAAGAGGCCATAGAACATGGAAGGGGTAAGACGATGCTACACAGAAAAATAAGATAGGGGAGGTTGCTCTTCCCAAGGAAGGGAAGGTGGTTGTGAGGGTGCCATTCATGCCAATAGAAGGCACTGATTCTACCCCTCTCCCATTCAGCAGCTGTTGATTGTTGCTCACTCACTTTTAAAAATTATTTATTCTACTACAGTTCTGCACTGCAACTCTTACTACAATAAAGATGTAGAGATATGGGAAGGATTTGTCCTGCTAGCCCCTGGCTCACAGCTCAGCTGATAAGTTGTTTGTTTGTTTTTTTAAATGAAGACTCCTGGGTCCAGAGGGCCACAAGCTGCAGTTTGTGCTCTGCATGTTGTATTTTCCCCTAAACTAGGAAGGAGATGTAAAAAAATGCTTAAGTGCTCCAACTCCCACCATCTGGCTGGATGGCCTGCCTCCTGTCCTCCCCCTCCTGGCTTCTCTTCACTCTTGGAGCATGCACGCACGCACACAAACACACAGCAACGACTAGTAGTTTTGAAGAGTTATCGCTTTTTCACCCAATGCTGAATCATGTACAGTGAACTACATTCATTACAATAGGATTAGCGAGCATGGGGGGTAGGGGGGGAGGTAGGTGGGGGGGGGGGGGGGGGTGTAGATTCCTGCCAAGTACAGGAAACTTAGAGACAGGTAAAAGACATGTTTCAAAAGCCTTTTCTCTGCCCTCACCAGGAAATTTTGCATCTCTCTCAAATGGGGCTGGGACAGGTTGAAAGAATCTCTGCTTATGCAATGTGTATTAAAAATTACGGAATTGTACAGGTTTCTATGTTGTCCTTCTTGAGGGAGCTGGGCCCATGGATCAGGTGGTTAGTGGAGACTGAAATGTCACTGCTGGAGTCCAGCACCACTCCCTCCTCTAGCTCAGTAGCTGCCGAATCTCCTTGTGCATATGACAGAGGAAGTCCACATATGAAGCCCCACCACTCATGCTCTTGTCCTCCACCAGAAAGTGTTTGAATAGCATCTCCAATTTATCTTCTTGCTTCACAATTATTAGCTATAAGCAAATAAAGATTTGATTAAGCATCAGCTAGTGATTTTGGTACATAAGAAAACATCTAAGTGAGATAAGAAGGTTGAGCAACTAAGAACTCCAGAACAAGAAATCACTGAAGCCACCTACTCAGAACATCTTAATTTCTGTGACTAAGGTTAAACCTCAAGCAAGCTTGGAAGTATTAGAGTGTCCAGGGTTGCCTGTACATTAAAGGGGTTCTAGAAATTCCAGTTTTGGCTAGATGACCAGTAAAGCAGAGGAATTCTACTTTTAATCAGTGGTCCAGTGAACAGAGCACAGGACTGGAAGTTCAGGAGACCAGAGTTCCATTTCCAGGTCGGCTACTTTAAGAAGTCACTTAACATTTGGTCTTCAGTTTCCCCATCTGAACATGGGGACAGTGATGTTTAGTCACTTCACACAGTATTTTGAGATCTGTGGATGAAATGGACTGTATAATCAAAATACAAAAGTTATACCCAAGTGACTAAATATCCAAAATACAGGAGGACAGTAATATTAAAAAAACCCTTTTCTGTGGTCATGGAATGTTAAGCCAGTCAGTTGTCCAGATAGGCTGAGCATCAGGGCTTTTTAACACAACACCAAGCAACAGCAGGGGTGCAGCATTAGCAAACTATGTGCATATGGTCAGGTGTGGTGCAAGGTAGGAGGCTGAGAGCAGAGCACCTCCAGCCACCTGACAAGTGCATCTCTAGCTCAATGTACAACGGCTGTGTGCTACTAGCAGTTGGCTTCCTAATATTGTATTTCTTGTTTCAGAAAGCCTTTTAAAGGTTTGTTGGGGGAGGAGCAGTAACACATAGAGCCCTGCAAATCTGTGGATATCCACATCCGCGGATGCGGTTATCTGTGGACCATGTGTGTGGTTCATGGATGGACGCAGATCCAAATTTTATATCGAGAGCCCTGTGACTTAGCGGATATCCACGGACCATATTTGCAGATTGCATGCGGATAAAAAAATTTGTATCCGCGCAGGGCCCTAGTAATACAATATGTTTTGCCTCCACTAGAGCCAGAGCAGAAACAAACAGGGAAAGGTTATAAACCCCCTTTTAAAATGAATTATTTAATTTCCCCCTTATGGCTTGCGTGGAGTAGTCAGGCCCTTCTGCCGCCCCTCATGAGTTCTGATGCCCTTACAACAGCACTGAGACCCAACGGCTACTTCCACATCTTCCTTTCTATTACAAAAGCTAAACTGAGCACCTAGTTATTTTTACAATAGTACAGTATATAAATTTTAGCAAACCCAAGACTGGAAATCAAACATTAGTAAAGGCTCAGGCAGTCTCTCTAATGGGGAGAGGCTGTTTAACTTGCCCTTTTCATTTCCCCTCCAAGCTTATCTGTACTGGGCGTCTATTAACTTTTTATCTTAAAAATAGGTCAGGATTTCTACGACCGCTCTTAATTCTTTTCCTTAAGACTGTGAAGGCAGCCCAGGTGCCTCTGGGCTCAGAGTTCCACAGCTGAGCTGGAAGTAGAAGTGATGTCCTCCTTTTGATACATCACTGCTATCACTGCTCCAGCAGCAGGGCTTCACAGGAAAATCATTGCTTCACCTCCATGTAACTGATGGGCAGTTTATACCATCACTACCAAATACGGCCTAGTTACTTCCATGGGAACTGCAATAATTTACTCCATCTGACCCATGAGGCATAATGGTTTTGGAGATGAGGTCCCAGCCATGTTCATTTGAGAGTTCATGTATGGCTAGACCACCACCAAAGCGGTCCAGGCTACTAGTGTCCAGTGCCATATATACAGAGCCCATAAAATCTGTAGATATCCGCAGATTATTTTTGTGGATTGCAGCTTGGATTCGGATACAAATTTTGTATCTGCACAGGGCTCACCCGAAGGAGCGGCTGTCACTCAGCCCTCAGGCTCCAGTTCGGCTCTCTGGATCACACAGCAGTGGCAACAGTTCACTGGGCATTCTGGAAGTTGTAGTCCCCAGCTTGTGCAGACTGAGGAGGTAAGCTACAACTCCCAGAAGGAAGCATGACTGTGTGCTCCTGCGCAGTGAGCCAAGCGCAGCATGTTAGAGCTGCTGCAGCTGCAGAGGGGTGTCCGAGTCCCCCACTGGGAGGTGGTGCTGCACCATAAGTGCTCAAGATTGTAGCTTTCCTGCCCAGAGTAGGGAAGGAGGTATGATGGGGCGGAGCAGGTGGTGGGAATTCTCTAGGGAGAAGTGGGGGGCAGATGAGGGTTTGGCACAGCCCTGCACCACTCTTGTGCAGTGACATGTGGAGCTGTTAGTACAGCCTTTCAAATCCATGGATATCCAAGGACAATTTATGCTGATCATGGATTGGATATGGATGCCAATTTTTGTATCCGCGCAGGGCTCTACATATTTGACTACCACTTGGGACACTGGAAGAAAGTAGAGCCCCAGCCTAACGTTAATAGTAAATGCATTGAGCCAGAAATGCAAGGTAAGGTTCCAGCAAAACAACAGCTGTTATGCCACAGAACCTCACTGCCAACAGCATGATGATACAGACATGTTAATTTCAAGTAACAGAAGGCTGAGAACGGGTTTGATATTACAGATTAGTGTCACCTGCTCAGGAAAGGCAGTGGAAGGAGATTAAAGAGCCACAACTAGGAGCCAAGTTCTTTACCTTCATGTAGCGGGATCTTTGTGCCTGGAACATGTCAATGATGGATCGCACTCTCTTAGAGAAGGGGTTTTCCAAGACTGGCAAGGTACTCTGGAATGTAAAAGACCAGATCCCCATTACACACACAGAATTACAGTAGTGTCAATAATCAATTTTGCTGCTTTCCTCATAACACACAGGTAAAAGTCCACGCTTTCAGGCCAGTCTAGCTACTAGCTAGCCAGGAATAGGTGAAGTTATTGGAAAGACTATTTTTAAAACGAGATTGTTCAACAGAGGATAGAAATACAGAACTATTACCCCATTTGCCTAGCACATACTGGCAGTGCTCTCCTCACTGAATGGCTTGGTCAGATAAGCTACAAGAGTAACTTGCCCAGCTAGGCAAGTGGCTAGAAATCAGACTGAAGGAACTCAAAGTGAATAGTTTAGGTATAACTAGCCTCTTAACTGTCCTTAACGTCACCGTCTAGGTAAAACAACAGAATAACACGTTAGCCAGAAGGAAAGTCCTGGGTTTAAAGACAGTGGAATGGGCTTAAGGTCTCACCTAAAACACAGCATATGACCATATTATTGGCCATATTGTGACCACCTTGCTCCAGGTATGGATGTGTTCTTCCTCTGAGTCCAGATCAACCTCCACCTATTTGTGCTAAAAGGGAACTCTAACCACCTCAGAGGCACTGTCTCCCCCAGACTCCAGAGGTCTCTGTGCAGTCCAGGGAAGGAGTGGGCAAGCTACTTATTGTTCTTCCTTTGGCCCAAACTCACCAGGAAAAGCTAATACATTCCTCGGCACTAGAACTTCACTGCTAGGGAGCCAAGGAACAAAGCAGGGGTACAAGTTATATACAGATGGCCCTGGCCTAGCACAGCCTCCTAGGATCTGCCAGATTGGAGGGTGTGGGGACAGGCCCTGCTGTTAGTAAGCCCCTTCCTACACTCCTCAAGGGATGCGGTGGGAGATGGGAGAATCTCTGCAAAAGACTCTTAAGATTTCTAAATAAAAAACATCATCTCTCACAGTCTCATGCATGTGGCAGCAAGGGGACAATGAGGCCCCATGCTGGGCTTTAGCCAGCTTTTCCAAACTTGCTTTCGTGAACAGGGATATAAGTAGAGAGTTCTGAAGTTGATGTTCATGCCAGCTAAATCAAATGGATAAAACATTCTTTCCTATGGGCTACAATGAAACTACTCAATGAGATTTTAGGATGACAACCTTCTGAGTTGGATGCTCATTGCTCCAATTATTGCGAGCCCTGCACACATCCTCCCCCTAGCCTGCTCCACCCTATCCAGCTCACCAGAGTGCTGCTGATGTGGTTGAAGGATGATACTCCAAAGAGGTTCTGGATCAGGCCCTGCTGAACATTCACTCCTACCCACACAAAGATGTTCAGTCCATTCTCTAGCAGGTACATGTCGCCCTTGGAGAGTCGCTCTTCAGAGTTCCGGATTGCCGCTGGCAAGGTGTCGCTGTCAACATCTACTTTGGTCTGTTCAAATATTAAATTAATCGAGCCCCTCGTTAGACATTCTTACTTAATAATGTTTAGCTGGGAATTACAAATGTTACAGAGCAAGGACTACATGGATGCCCCTAAGTCTTACGAGCCACACCAATTTCTGCCCTAAGTTTCTCTGACTCATAAGGTAGCTGCTCATACATTTCCTTCTTCTAAAAAAAAGGACATCAAATCATGTACCAATCTGCAATGCTGCACCAATTGGGAATGAATTGCACTATTAGCTATAACATCGTTCCTGTTGAGTATGCTGTGAAATAAACTAGAGACGATTTACTGCTAACGAGAACAGATGGGCCTCATGGCCCTAGCAGCAATACTCCGCAATCTCAATACTGACCCCTGCGGTGGGAGTGCATTCTGCAGCTAGTGTTATTTCAGGTGTCTTCCCATTTAATTAAGGAGCAGCATCAGAAAAATCCCAATTCATCCTCCTAGGCTGGAAGGATTGTGGTTGTCATGTAGGATTACAAGGATGCAAAAGAGGATTTTCCAGGCTGCAAAAGAGCACATAGGACCCTGCTCACCCATTCCCACCGGGTAGGAGGAGGATTAAAAACCTTGTCAAATCCACAGTGTGTGGTAATAAACATAAAATTTATGGTATTAAAAAGGTACCTGCTGGATGGCACATCTCAACTCCTCTCCCATCGAGCTCTTACATCTCACAAGGAAATGTTACTCTTCTGGGGCAGGGGACGGGGGGGGGAAGAGGTGAAGTCTCTGGAATGAAGACTACTCATGGTGTGTAACAAGGCTCAAATGTACTCGGAACAAAAGTACTTACCAGAGGCAAAAGCCTGGGGTAAAAGAAAACGTTTGTTTCTGCTACATCCATGGAGCTGACTAACTGGCGGATGTAGGCGCGGTCATCAGTGGTGACTTCTGCCCCAGGCTGCAGGACATCACTCTTCAACACACAGTTCAAGTACACAGGAAGCAACTTCATGCATTCAGGAAGGATCAGCTACAAATGGCAAGATGAGGAATAAAGAGATAGAAGTTAATCAGCCATCTCACTGAATGAGATAGCAGGTAATTTCAATGACCACAAAAAAAGAGAGAGGGGGAAACTTAGAAAGGAAATCGCAATGGATCACAGTTACAATTCCTTAGAATTCTGGAGCCTATTAGTTTTCACACTGTGTAGTTCATTCAGACAGGAACACACTTTGGTTCATTATGGCATCCTTAGTTCTTTAAGATATCTGATGCTGAGATTCAGACACTCACCCTGTGGTTCTCTTGCATCATAATAGTGCTTGAGAAATACTGTAGTAGCAGAGCCATACAAAGGAAGCTTGCCCAACACTGGAATAAATCTGAAGAGGCTCCACCCAAAACATTTAAAAGATCCATGATTAAACTTTAACATACTGAAGTGTTGTGCATTCAAAGAAACCTAGTATCTAAGGAATGGGATTCCCGGCTATGGAGGTCTCTATTTAAGAGGTCAAGTATCATGTAAGGTACCGGCTCCTAAGAATCACAGGGCACGTGATATTATAAGTTTCTCCTGAGGAGATGGTGACTGGTGTGCCTCAATGTCAGGAAAGTCTACCTGAGAAGTCGCTCTGAGCAGAGCTTCTCTTCCAAGCTATCTGGTTATATTTCTGCCCCCAGCTGCTAAATAAAGCACTCCACTCAGATTAAATGGGATGGGAGGAGTTCCCTTCTCAAGCTGAACCTCCAAAAGCTGCCATCCAAACCGAACCACAAGCAGTCACCTGGCCAGCAGAAGAGGGGCTAGCGCAGTTTTTTCGGTAACATGCCAGAATCTGTGCGCACTGGTTGATCAGCGTGTCTCGCACTGTCTTGACTGGATTATTCAGAACCCCACGATACGCTGCACAGGAAGACACGAAAGAAAAAAAAAATCAGCAGGGATGTTAAATGTTGTCATTAATAATGATTTAACTTATAAAGTGATCTAAAATCTTTACTGTAGCCATGTGTAGAAACCTAGAGCAACCTCAGATGGTTTACATTATAGAATTAGTTATACTTCATTTTTTTCCTTTGTGGGAAAGAGTCTACACATTCCTACCGGAAACTCAAACAATCCCCATTTACCTTGTTTGAATGCATACTCTCCATCTCTCCCACCCCACACACACCTTCAAGGCCCTGCAGCACGGCCAGCCACACTTCTGGGCAAGGACAACTGGTGAGACTCCTTGTAGAGCCTGGCAATGCCATTCCCTAAGGGGACAGGAGGGGTCACTGTGGAATGCAAGTGACCCTCTCTTCCTCTTGGAGAGGAGAGCACAGATGACTTCTGCAGTTCCCTGAACCCTATTTAATTCGTATACTTTTAATATACACTGGTTTGGCACTATGAGGATGTTCATCGGTTTAACTACTGTGACGTCGGTGTGGGAGCAACTTTGTGTTTTTCCATGCCTGGAGCAGAGGAACTCAGGAACATTAAAGGGGGAAAAGCGCTTTGGTTCCAGGAGTGGACATATGCAGGTAGCAATAGCTACACACATACACATGCCTCCTTTTGTTCAGCCAGTCCACCGACCAGTCTTGGCATCTGACTCAACAGGCAGCAAGGCTGTGCCTTCTGTCTGCCCCTCAGTCCAGACAAAGAGTACTATGATCACAGCTATCTGTGGGAGGGAAAAGACTGTAGGAACACAAGGATTTGAAAACTCCAACCACCAACTGTCAAGTCTTTGGTGGAAGAAAGTAAAAAACAAGTGCCACTAGCTGTGAAAGAGAACTATAAAATAATAGTAAGACTAGCACTGTCTCCAAGACAGTCTCTTACCAAACTTAGCCAAGAAATTGATGAGTGTATCTGTCTCGCAATTCCGGTAGAGGTCAGCAAGTTGCGTGCAACAGTTCAGGGAGAGGTTGTGAATGCGGAGTCGTCTCTGTCCTGCGCAGTTTGTGTACAACAGAGCACACTATAAAAGAGACATGTACAGAATGACAGAACAGTTAAATAGAACTCAGTCCTGCTACAGTAAGCAAATCAGCACAAACCATTTTGTTAACATCCGACCCTTTGATCTGGAGTGTAACCTCAGGTTAGCTACCTGAGCCTGAGAAAGGGGAGGTGATTTAGGGTTTGGCCTGCTGTACCCCAGAGCTAACTGTCCATCATTCCTTTTGTTGAAAAGCTAGTGGTTTTTCAACCAACACACTGTGCCTCTTCCTTCCTATAGAAAAGCCTTCATATGGTGCATTAGAAGGCATTTAACACTATCAAGTCCCTCCCATGTGTGAACTTCCACTATTCCAAACAAGGCTTGGATAGCTGGACAGACAATTAGGATGATACTGTTCTAGTTTTAAAGGATTTACAATCAAAGCCAAGAGCATATAGACACAGAATAGGGGATAGGAGGCAATAAACAGAAAGAGACTGAGCTTCTTTATAGTTCCACATATGGGGAAAATGTCTCTGTAGGGAAGACTGGCTTAGAGAGTCTTGGAAAATTAACTGCCTGGAGGGCTTTGAAGAGGAGGTGGAATGGGAGAAGGACCCAAGGGAAACATCTAGTTGTGTGACTTGGGCAGAGAGGAAAGGAAATGCTTGTGAAAGTTTCACCACGAGCCAATGAGGGAGGATGGAAGACTTGTTCTTTCAATAGGCCATCAGCATTCAAGCTGGAGGGCGCCTCAGTCAAGTAAGGAATCTAGCAGAACCCCTCAGCAATGCAGACATATAACCCAGTGTATGAACAGCTGAGAAAGTGATTTTAATTCCAAAAGAGGGAACCTTATAGCAAGTTACACAGGTGGATGCTGTCAACTCCAAAGATCAATGGTCCTGTATCTCCATCTGGAGAAGGTCTGGTAGCGTGCGATAACATTTTTTAGTTTGAAAGTTCTCACCCACTCCCTTCCCTGCAGACTGTCTTCTGCCTCACCTGAAGAAGCGCCCCACTATCTTCACTCAGTTTGTCATCATGTCTGAATTCCACTGTGATGGTTTTATCACAGTCCAGACCCGCCAGTTCCACATCCGTCGTGTTGCTCATGTAGAAAGCTCCAAAGAAGTCCGTTGCTCGAATACCTGAAAGGAAGAAAAGGTGAACAAGCCACATTTTATAGCAGAGTAGTCTAGCAGGCAGCATTTGGGAAGGTGCGGCAGACCTTGTCTATCAGGGACACTAAGTTACATTGAGATCTCTTGCTTCAGCTTTTCATTCAGTTTTGCCATAATCCCATGGACTTTAGAGCTTTACAAGGGCAGAGTCCGCAGCCTAACCTCGGTATGTTCCAGGCTTTGTGTGTTTATGACCCTTCCCACTCCCTACATGTTTACTGGCCAATTTATTAAGTCTAGGCAATGCAAATACCCACCCGTGCTTGTGCGCACCCTCATCACAGCATCAAATCCCACTTCCTTTTGGACATCTTTGCGCAAGTCATTCAGGAACCGTTCTTGGTCTGTCTCCAGCTAGAACACAAAGCTCCAAGTCAGGCCTGACACACCAAAAAAATCTGAGTTGCCCTTCAGGCCTCAACACACACAGACCAAAGGTATCTCAAATCCTCTCTTCCCTCCCCCCAAAGAGCCTTCTCTCAGATCTCAACATCCCATTCCCCAAAATGCCCTAGGAGCCACTTCTTTCAAGGTAGGGAATCCTGCTCCATACAAACTGCTGGAGACCACTGCACCAATGACTGCTAGTGAGAGGGATTCAGAAAACCTTTACCACAGAACACCATTGGGGATATCTACACTAGGTGAGAGGAGCAGAACTCTGGCTAAGAGTTTCTGCAATCCGTTGTGATGGAAATAGAAATCTCTGGCCACTGTACACACATATAGAGGATTACAGTCAGTTTCTGAAGTGCTGAACCCTGATATTATGTAAAATGAGATTTTCAGGACATGGCAGATTTAGGCCCAACTACAGACAAGTTTCATGATGTGAAGCCTGAGACATTGTATACAACACTCATTTCAGAGAACAACATTTGATCCAGCTGATCTTGACAAAAGAAGCCATTAAGTGTCTATTTGGAGACCTGCTAAAACCCTTTTCAGTTTCCCTCTTCCTTGAGAGCTGCCTGAAGAATATGAACTTGTTCCCTATACCTCCTGTGCAGTTTGCCTTCCAGATTCTCCCTATCTCTCCCACAAACATTACATCCATTTGGAATGAACATCTATTATGAATGAAGCAGAGGATTGGGCAGAAAAAAACCTGATGAGGTTCAACAAGGACAAGTGCAGAGTCCTGCACTTAGGACGGAAGAATCCCATGCACTGCTACAGACTAGGGACCGAATGGCTAGGTAGCAGTTCTGCTGAAAAGGACCTAGGGGTCACAGTGGACGAGAAGCTGGATATGAGTCAACAGTGTGCTCTTGTTGCCAAGAAGGCTAACGGCATTTTGGGCTGTATAAGTAGGGGCATTGCCAGCAGATCGAGGAACGTGATCGTTCCCCTTTATTCGACATTGGTGAGGCCTCATCTGGAATACTGTGTCCAGTTTTGGTCCCCACACTACAAGAAGGATGTGGAAAAATTGGAAAGAGTCCAGCGGAGGGCAACAAAAATGATTAGGGGTCTGGAGCACATGACTTATGAGGAGAGGCTGAGAGAACTGGGATTGTTTAGTCTCCAGAAGAGAAGAATGAGGGGGGATTTGATAGCAGCCTTCAACTACCTGAAGGGGGGTTCCAAAGAGGATGGAGCTCGGCTGTTCTCAGTGGTGGCAGATGACAGAACAAGGAGCAATGGTCTCAAGTTGCAGTGGGGGAGGTCCAGGTTGGATATCAGGAAAAACTATTTCACTAGGAGGGTGGTGAAACACTGGAATGCGTTACCTAGGGAGGTGGTGGAGTCTCCTTCCTTGGAGGTTTTTAAGGCCCGGCTAGACAAAGCCCTGGCTGGGATGATTTAGCTGGGAATTGGTCCTGCTTTGAGCAGGGGGTTGGACTAGATGACCTCTTGAGGTCCCTTCCAACTCTGATATTCTATGATTCTATGATTCTAAGCCTAATTTAACCTCGGAAGTAAGCCTTAGACGTACATTTTCATGATGCAGAAACTTCACCGCTCATCTTAACTACAGAGCATTCTGATGTTTTAACTTAAAAGCAAAGCTTTCTCCATCTGGTAAGTTAAGGAAGATACCTGAACTAGCACAAGTTGGAATGCTAAGTGTCTCTATGTAGCCAGCACTGCTGGGAGATTCTGCCCTGTAGGTAATACATTGGGATGACTGTTATAGGGCTGATAATGCTCTTCACTTTTCATTAGCCTTTTCTTATTGTTAAACTATATAGCACAGGTTCATTTTTTGCCCTTGGTACCAATAAGTCAGAAATATAAAGCAAATAAAAGCACGTAAGTTATAATCTTGAGTTTCAAGTATAAACTAAGATCCTCACTGATGGCCCATATCCCATGAAAGAAAACAGGCAACTAAGTGATGGGTTTTGTTCACCTGTATAGAACAGGTGCTAGCCTGACCCAAGAAAGCACTTACCTGGAAATAGGCGTATTTATAAATAGTGCCACCTGTCTGGTAAGGAACCACCCCCAGTGTCGCCACATCCAAATACTGGTTTGGAAAAAGAAACAGATCTACACAGCAGCCCTGGGCCACACAGTCCTTGGCCAAGTTGCTGTAGAAGCTCGTCTGAGGCTGAAACAAAGTCTATGGAGGACAGATGGAGTACAGAGATTGAAAGGGAGTGGAAAAAAAGGGAACATGAGACCAGTGTAACTGCTACAGACAACATACATATTTCTTCAGCATATTAGGATATGTGAGGCACCTTTCCACCTAGGATTAAATAGGTACTAGGTGTAAACCTTCTGATGGTGCAGAACTTCTTAGTTATACAATTATTCTCCCCCCTCCTTGGTTTCTGAATTCTAATACTACCCACTCTTGTCCCCGACACAGAAGCGTTTTCTGTCCTTATAGTTAACACATACTCAGTTCCAGATGGCAACCCAAGGGGAATAGCCATTAGATAGAAGATTTTCAGTTAGCTACTATGGAGACTTTACATCTCTTCTTGATTCCTTCTAGGTTACCCCAGAGCAATACAAACTCTCTTCTAAGCAGTACATCAATTGTTACCTTTTCCTTATCTGTGTTGATTAGCTTCCTGTCATCTCTGTTCTTCAGCTTCCCTGGAGCCTCTGCAATGGGCAGTGAGGTGTGAAAGATGAAGAGCTTGCCAGCACACTCTGCAGCCTACAGGGGAGGGGATGAAATTGCTTAGGTGAGAAAGAGCTGATGAGGAACAGTGGATTTCTCAAGAAGAATATCTCTGGGACTACATTAAAAGCCTATATTATCACTGGTTCCTCTATACTAGTTAGGTACTTAATCCTTCACTGATGTGACCAAGTAGTTGATGAGCCTACCTGTCTGAGATTAATAGCTCCCATGTTTTGTGGGTGAAACAGAAGTACAGTTATAGGGAATGCAGTGGATTTTGGAAACAGCTTCCTCAGCTTATTATTTTTAAAACACTATCCCATGCCTAAAGTATCTTTTTAATGGCTCAACTGCCAGCAGGTAGATCCCCCAGTCCTTAGATACCTCATGAGTGGGATACCGAATGGCTTGTCTTTGCTTTTCCTCTCAGTGTAAGTGAATATGGATAACAATTCTCATGAACAGGTAGCAGTGTCTTCTAGGGAATTCTCACATGATTAGCCAATGGATCAACACATACAGGTTTGAGCTGGGTCAGGTATTGGGATAGGAAATCTTTAGAAATTGTCTAGGAGCTTTGCAAAAGTGATGTTGGCAAATTAGTGGTGGTGTCCTCTCTGAATCAGAACTAATGCAACTGCCAGAGCAATCTTTCAGAGGAGACATAAAACCAAGGTCCTAAACCATTTACAAGTTCCCATGGCACTTTTTGTAACAATGTGCATATCAACCCCAGGGACCTGACCAATTTTCATCTCAGGCAATTATTCTAAACTACAGTTAAAGTCCTGTGCAGTTTCAGTTGCATAGGGTATTCTTCACTTTCTATCCTAAACAATTAATTGAGCAGGTTAAAGAGCTGCTAACTTGAACCACACAGGTGGCTGCATTTCATTGATGGGTTAAGCATTCCCTACCAATTGCACACACACCTGAGGGGAACAACAACTTTGTTTATGAACAGCACTTAGATTCCCTAAACAAAGGTGCTTCTGCTGTAAAAACAGAACCTTTAGCAGAATTAACCCACTCCCCACAACAGCATGTCAACAAACCTTCAGTGCCTCCATTCCTGCCTGAATCACTGGGGCAAAGACAGTTTCTGTTTCTCTTGTGTCTGCAAACATTTCCGGGATCTGGTCCAGCAAACTGCCAGGAAAGAGGGAAAAGGAGAACATCAAAAGGGATTCAAAGCTCACCTTCTAAATCCACAGCTGGTGACCTTTGGGACTGAGGTGCATTGTAAATAGTGATTATTAACATGACTAATCCTTCTCTAACCTGCATGCTATTGAGTTTCTTAAACTGATCTTTAGTCATCTCTCCATCCACTTCCTCTGCCTGCATTTGCCTCCTCAGTGCACATTCTAAGGCCCCAACTAATGCTTCTTCTAATAACTTCCTCTTCTCCTTCGAAGTTATGATCTGAGCTTCCTATTCTTTGTCCCTCAGGAACATCACATGCAAGACAGTAAGAAAACTCTAGTTTCTAACTTAAAAGTTCTACTGTCTTCTGTTCATTCCCCTTCAGTTGCTTCACTGTGCTGCTTTCTAAATTTCTGGGTAATAAGAATAAGTCCCGGTCTCACTCAGTCGGCCAAACATCACCTGTCAAGTACTCAAAGCTTAATATGCTTATTAGTTTTACGTAAGCCACTCACTCATTTTTCCCCACAGAATCAATTTAGTCAGCAGTCACCTCAACTCTCGGCTACTAAGCAGTAACCTCAGATAAACCGACTTTGTGAATTCCGTTATGATCTCCTGCTCTCAGTGACAGTCTAACAGATTCTTGTCTAAAGAAGCCTTTCTCTTAAGGTCCCATTTTGCAGCCTCCTGCCAGTTCAGTCACAGTTCTAGTTGAGCAAGCTCAGACAACCCCGACAATGAAGTGAAATACAGCTGTATTCCAAGGTGTGCATCAGTTGCTAGCATACCATGTTCTGGTTATTGTCTTTTAGCATTTTCTAACAAACTGGTGCATATAAAACTTTGTGGAGGCTATTAGAGTTGCAGCATCCTGGCAACATAAGGATACCCCCAATCATAGTGCACTTCCCTGTTCTTTGCCAGCTCCATTGTGGGCATACTTAACATTAAAGTTATACCTAAACACTATTACATGTATGATTCAAATACTATAGCCAAGCATTGTACAACTGGGCATTATCAGAGTTGGATCCTATTTCGACACAGTATGGGTCCCTTTGACAAGCCATTTACTGCACATTTCTACCCCAGTCCCTGTTACCTGACAATAACTGTCCTGGACTCATTCACGTTCACCAGGAAGCCATCAAGCAGCGGCACAAACATATCAGCTACGTCCGACACAACCATCATTTGCGGCTGTGCCAATGAGCTCTTCACATTATAGAAGTGCAACACTTTGTTGTAAGTGACGAAGCCCACCCGAATGGCTGACTCTTCCATGTTGCCTTCCCTGTAAAATAAAGACACTTACTGCATCACAGGGGTCATTGAAAGCACAACTGCTGCAATATGCTGAATCAAATAGAACAAACCAGGACTAGAGAACGGGTAACTGTACCATCGTTCCTAGTGGATAGGTAACCACAACTGGTACTAAGCTGGCCACAGCTCCTTTGCTGGGCACAGACTGAATGAGCCATGAAGGTGGCCACTCTCAACGCCATCCCTTCAGGACAGAGCTGAATCACACTGCTGGGCCAGGGTATGTAGGCTTGCAGTGCTACTTGCCAGGCTCATGCATGCTGTCAACCTTCACTTTTCACCAGCAGTAAAAGCATTCTAAAGGGAGTGTCCCCTCTGCAAAGGCATAGAGGGGTAGCAGCTTTGCTGCGGTTGCTGGCTGCGACAGTACAGAACAAAGGAGCTAGTTACCTGGGCAGGTAATCCAGGAGTGACTTCAACTCTTCACAGATCAGCCTCACCAAGCCACTCTTTACAGCATTGTAAGACACATCAATCATGAAAATGAAAGCAGGTGGATTGGGAAACTTGTTATTCTGTGGGAAGAGGGAAAGAAAAACATTACACCATGCTTAAGAAGAGATCATACAAAGGCTCTGCTACCCAGACAAAGTAATGCCATCAAAACCCCAATTACTTCTATTTAGTAATCAGTTAAGAGCAGAAACTAAGATACTGGCATTTAATTTGCTTCTCCACTCCCACCCAATTAATTTAAGTATGTCTGAATCCTAGTGTCTGACACATCACAATCATGCATGGAAGGGCTCTAATGTCACAAGCCCTAGATGGAATGTAGCATCGCTGAGCGACTGAGCAGGAAGAACAGGCTTGGTATAAAGCAAGCTCCTGTTTACATGGACCAGGCCTGATGGTGTGGGCAGCAGGCAGGCAGGATTTCCCAGAACTCTCATGCTCTAGAAGACTTTGGAAGCTAGTGTCTTGCACTGGGAATGAAGACCTTCCTCCCGCAGAGCTGGGAGTCCTTATTTCTCAGAGCACTGATTCTGCTTTGAAGAGGCTGGTTCCAATCAGCACTTCCTTTCTTTGCAAGTCTACAGTCAGAATGGAAAGTAGAGCACAGGACAGACAGACCACTGAAACAACAGGGTAGCAAGTGCCTCACTACTGGCATACATGGAATCTTAAGCTATAGAAGGAGAGAAAGGACTTTAATAGGGTGGCAGAACTGGTGGCAAGTTGTGAAGAATCAGAGAGGAATATGGAGAATATGGAAGAGTGTGGGGAAGGCCTTCTACCCCACAATCCCAGTTGGCTGTTTTGCCTGAAGTGTGGAGATGTGTTTGAAAGCTGTGCTGCCAGCTCTCAGTAAAATCAAAAATATGGTCATGGTCAGTAAAAAGCTGCAACATTTAGAAAACTATTTTCCTATCCTTTTCAGCAAACAGATGAGTATTTTTAATATAGAACTCTAATACATGTGTCTTTCCCCAAAAAAGGGTCTGAAAAATTAGGATATTGTTTAAACTGACTAATGTGTAGAATCTGAAGCAGGTGAGTTTTCCAGACTATTCTAGTGTTTCAAATATGTGATCAGATTTACCGGCCTTGCATCTTTGAAACCCTCTTTACAAAGTGTGATTACTGCCAGTAACTGCTATAGGGGCTTGCTCTATCCCATTAGTTCCCATCTCTAACTGCTCAATTCCCAGTGACTATCAGGCAACAGAAACTTGTCTTCTCTAGCAGATGGCAGGCAAGGTGCAGCTGCCACTGTGGACAGATAACTAAAACCGTATCTAGGAAAGTACAAGCTACTGGTAATAATTACTGATATTATGGGATGTGCAATATGACTTACTTTACAGTGGAAAGCAAGTATGTAAAATCTGACCTGATTCAGATGTATAAGGAGCTGCCATCAATGGACTTTACCAGCTAGAAAGTCAATCCAGCTGATTCAGCCTCCACTTAGCTTCTCAGAGGACATGGGATTTATTTAACATCATAGCAATGCACTAACTGTACACTATTGTACCTTACAGTAGCTGACTGTTGCCAAAAACTCATAGGAGCCCAACGATAATTCAGGTCGATCATAGAAATCCACTCTCTTGCCGGTATGATCCAAATGCTGGAAGTAGTGAGGAGGCACTAGGGACAAAGACATCAAATTTTACAGACACATACTTTGTTTACAACAGTTAATACTTTGACTGTCAACAGACAGCAAACCTGGTGACAGCTGCAGTGAGTGTTCGACTACACCAAAGGAAAGCTGGTCAGTGCTTTGCACTAGTGTGCATGTGACCATAACTGGGGAATCTTAACTGGCAGCCTAGGAGCAGCATTAACAGACTCAAGAGCTGTGCTCAGTCAGAAATGTCACTACAAAAAATCACCTTGTACCAGAATCTGGGTTGTTTCAGAGGATTTCCCCCGAATATAAGATTGAGTTAAATGGTAAAAGGGGTGCTGACATCAAGTGATTCAAAGAGGATTTTGAGATAAGTTAAAGGTTCACCATGTGCATCTCCATAAGAAGAGGGATAGCCCCACCATGCTGCACATACAGCCTCAGAGGGCAGAGTCTGCTACAGCGATGCTGCTAGCACAGGAAGGGCAGTTATGGTGGGCCAGAGCCATTATGGGCAAAGCACTGCTTGTGAAGCAGTCTGCCTAGCCTTTGCTACTCACAGTGTGCCACTAAAGGCTGCAATATACATGCAGGGCTAATTTAGCTGCAAACTAAAAAGTTCAGATGTACATGTCTGTGCCCAAATGCACTTTGGAAATAGTTGAGCGGGTACCTAATGTGTGTTTGAGGGGGTAGATGAGAAGAGAGGAGGTCTTCTCCTCACAGACACTAGCTGCAGAATTGTGGGATGCTCTCTTTTCTTAAGGTTCACAGGTAAGACAATCCCCTGCACTATTCCTACAGTGACCAGGACAGTGTGTGCAGTGTGCAGGACAGAGATACCTAGTCAAAGGGCTGCAGATAATGGAATTTCTTTTTTCTATTTTTATTTAAAAACTATATTGAGTATTTTGAGAATTTTAATGTAGGACAGTTCACGACTGACAGAAATAAAGTTACAAAGGCTGCCTGAGCAACCTTACTCTGCCCCTTTGAGAATAAACATGACCACTATTTCTCAAATAATAAGACATGTAATTTGTTTTACAACCTTAAATACATGTGTAGCATCTTGTAGTTCTATGCACTACTCTGTGCATGCTAGAGCATGGAAGTCATTTATATGACAAGTACACAGTAAATTATACTATTTAACCTGGAGTATATTGTGTATCAACTTAGAGTAACAGTGAAGACTAAACAGTCAATAGACCATTGCCATTTACAGCTGTTAATTGCCTCGCCACTGAATGGCACCTAAGTAGGCTGCAATGTTGGTTGAAAAGAAGCTACAGTACATGCTGTTGACTAAATTGTTGAGAGAAAAACATTAATCTATTTAAATGCAAGTCATAAGAATGTAAGAATGGCCATACTGGGTCAGACCAAAGGTCCAACTAGCTCAGTATCCTGTCTTACAATAGTGGCCAATGCCAGGTGCCCCAGAGGGAATGAACAGAACAGGTAATCAAATGATCCATCCCGTTGCCCATTCCCAGCTTCTGGCAAACAGAGGCTAGGGACACCATCTCTGTCAATCCTGGCTAACAGCCATTGATGGACCTATCCTCCATGAACTTATCCAGTTCTTTTTTGAAACCTGTTACAGTCTTGGCCTTCACAACATCCTCTGGCAAAGAGTTCCACACTTTGACTGTCAAAAGTCAAAAGCGTTCTGGACAACGGAAACAGAGTAAGTAAACAAATTAACAAACGTAAGATACTACGTGTGTGTTCAATGATGAGAAATGTATATTCTAGTTTGAGAAATAGTATGTGATCATTTAGCTAGACAGGCAAACACACAAGGGGTATGGTTCAATTTACTTGTGCAATCAACTTTAGCATTTCAGACTTGAGCACTTAACTGTGTGCCTCAATGTACTTTTGGTGGAATATTTTGAAGAATAAAGAACTGCAGCGCAGAAGCCAACAAACTGTGCTCTACTCTGCTCTAGGGTTTTCTATGCCATGAAGACACCTCTAATGAAATCATTTCTTTGCACCTCCTTGAAACATCTTTCAGATTCTAGAAAAAAGGCTTACCCTCAGTGACGCAGCTGCAGAAGCAACACTGGAATCTCCTTCCACCCTCAATGAACTGCATAAAAGGGCACATGTAGGCCTTGCACCGATTGCACCGTATAGGACCAGGTTCTCCATGGTCTACCAAATAGGGAGGGGTCTGAGGAGCAAAAGACAGGTCATATAGTAGTGGGAGGGGAAGTGTATATAGGCATCAAAGAACTTGAAACTTCCTCCTGGTAGACTATGCAGGCCGTAGCATTTTAACAGCGGTGGAGTCCAAGAGTTTGGAATACATTTCATAAATGCCTTATTGTCTCAAGCTCCTAGTGCAGGAGCTCTTCAATGGGCTGCGGTTGTTAACAGTCAGAAGAGTGCAGTGAATACCAGATGCAGTGGAGAAAGATTAAGTGCAGAAAGCATTTCCTTAGATGCTTTTGTGCAGTTGTGGGAATTCTTTTTGTATACTCAAATTAGCTGGCTTGTAAGTGTTTGGACTATGGATCAGTGCTATTTAAAGATAACTTTTTTCTCCACCCCCTAAGTTCATGTGCTGATATCTAACAGCCTGCCCTCTGCACTTTACCCCAATGCCCATAGCAGTAACATGACAAGCCTCTTTCTACACCAGCCCAGTAAGATCAGTTATTTGAGACTTTCTCAAATGCCATATTTCCATTCTCTCACAGAAAGTAACTCTAGGGAAACCCACTGCCAGATACAGAAAGGCTTACAACTGCTAGAATTAATTCCACTCCCAAAGGTGTAAATATCAGCCACTTCACTTTATGAAGCACACTTAACCTCTGAATTCTTTGAGAGAGACTGGGGGAAAATTCTGATCATGTATCAAGCAACCGCATTTGAATTTAGCTGCTCAAGGACAAGAAAACATGGATGCCTCGATTTTCAGGCTGCAGTCTCATTATCTCAAATTAAATTAAACTAAACTATTGTTGCTGCTGTGATTGTCTAATATCTCTGCATTCTGCTTTGGACTACTGGGCCAAGTGTACTCATTTTTCATGAGACTCTTATATACTCAGCTTTGTCCCACCTTTAATATAAAATTAAAATACCACTGCCACCACCATTCTGAGAGTCCGCACAGAGATAATTTCAAGTAAATAGCTAAATCAGTATACATCGGGGATGATGTCCATCTGGTTTGAAACGTAGGTCCGATCATGCTGAATAGCACTAGTTAAGCCCTCCCCTACTGCTGCCTGCTGTTGCATGCTCACTGTGACTATGCCCACAAATCTTTTGTTCCTGATTTCTCTTCAAGCCAGCAGAGAATTTCTTGACGGGGCTGGAAAGCAACTACATTTGGGCCATTCGCTCATATCTGCATCAAATCCTGGAGCGTGCCTCGCTGCAGATGGGTGCATGAGCTTACTTTGGTGGAAAGTGGAAAACCTAACCTTGTCTTTTGTAGTACTTAGTGGCCAATGAAAACAGTATTTCCATAGCAATGTATCCCAAAAGGCAGGTGGTCTAGTGGTTAAAAGTCAATGGCTTGGTCTATACTTTAAATTTAGATGGATGTAGCTACACTGCTAAGCAGTGTGAAAAATGCATACTCCTGAGCATAGGCACCAACTTCGTGGGAGTTCCAGGGCTGGAGCACCCATGGAAAAATAGTGGGTGCTCAGCACCCACCAGCCACAGCTGTTTGGCAGCACTGCGAGGGGTTTGAGGGAGGGCAGAAAGCAGCGAGCATGCAGCCCTGGGGAAGGGGGTGGAGTGAGGGTAGGGCCTTGGGGCACAGCAGGGGTGGAGCACCCCTGGGGAACAACAGAAGTCAGTATTTATGCCCCTGAGTGCCAGGGCTATGCTGACCTAATCCCCACTGTAGACATGGATAGGTTGACAGAAGAATGCTGAACTCCTGTTCAGGGAGGTGGGATATCTCGTGACAGAAAAACCCTATTATCCTGGTAGGATGCATCTACACTATGGCACTATAGCAGCATAGCTACAGCACTGGAGTTGTACAGCTGCAGTGCCCGTAGTGTAGACAAGCCTTCTTAAACATGTATGTGCAGCATCATGGTTTATGGATTTAGTAGTATTTAAGTGTAATCTTAAAGACAACCACTGATGTATGGCTCTCTGCTTTTCCTCCTCATTCATTCATTATCTGTGTAAAGTGGTCTAGGAACATTGATAGTTTGTATATTGTAATAGCAGCAAACTATATCACCCCACTGTGTGAACTCAAAACACTGAAGCCATGCAAAAAGTGGTTGCTGTTGCCTCTTGAATCTGACATCCATATGTTCAACAGCAACTTCAACACAGATGTGATTTTTCTGTAACTGAGGCTTTAGAGAGAGACATTTTCACCCCTTACTATGTGCCAACTTATTCCAAAGGATATGTTTTCTGACATAAGGGCCAGGATTGTCCTCCACTGCTTTGAGTTCCTGCATAGTGCTTTTCAGATTGGCGGAGACCCTGGAGGAAAATTCCTTCCCGACCCCAAATATGGAGATCAGCTAAACCCTGAGCATGTGGGCAGGACTCACCAGCACCCAGGAAAGAATTCTCTGTAGTAACTCAGATCCTATCCCATCTAACATCTCATCACAGACCATTGGGCATATTTACCTGCTAATAATCGAAGATGAATTAATTGCCAAAATTAGGCTATCCCATCATACCATCCTCTCCATAAACGTATCAAGCTTAGTCTTGAAGCCAGATATGTCTTTTGCCCCCACTACTCCCCTTGAAAGGCTGTTCCAGAACTTCACTCCTTTAATGGTTAAAGACAAGTAATGCAGGCCTGCAACTACAATGTGTATTCATAGCACCTACCTTTAAATTGCTCCACAATCTTTAAGCCTCTCAACAGCTTTGTAAGGTAGGCAAGGATTAGTCATGTTTTACAGATGCAAAGTGAAAGCAGCAGAGGAGTAATAGACTAAATCAGGGCAGAGACATGGACAGACCTCAGGCGTTCCTGGCACTCAGTGCTGTGCTCCATACACGGCCACATACGCACGCATGCATGTCACAAACAGCTAACTCAGTACTATTTGATATGCAATCTTATTTGATTCCACAGCTTCATCTGCTAGAAAAGATTTATCTTCAGTGACTTGGAATGATTTTAAGTAGCTATGGCAGAACAAGCCAGGTGGGCCGGGGAGAGGGTGTGAAGGGGAGCGGGAGCCAGGCGAGTGAGCGGTGCTGTCAATGAACAGTTTAGCCACACAGAAATTGACTTGTTTGGCGAGAGGTGTGGGGAGGGTTAAAAAGAAACTAACTGAACTCTGCTGATAAAGTGGGGAATCTAAAGTTATTTACTTGAGGGCATTCTGCGCCAAAAATTTAAAATTTCTGCAAATTTTATTTGTCAAATAAATGTGGAGGCTCAGCGGAAGGGTTTGGGTATGAGGGAGTGTGGATGCATGGGGGGTTGGGAGGATGGGGGAGCAGCTCCCTGTACAGTGATCCCTTCCCCCTGCAGCTGAGGAGCGATGGGTGCAGGAAACACATGGGGAGGAGTGGGGGAGAGGGAAGAGAAGGAAGGGGGCCAGTTTGCAGAGCTTCCTGCAGCCAGGGGAGAAATTTGGGGGTGGGTCTGATAGCCCCAGATGCTGTGCAGGGGAAGAGGAAGTCCTGCCCTCCCCCTCCCAGCCAGGACTAGCAGCTGAGCCCAGCGCAGGGTAGGAGGCACCAGCCAGGTCTTCCCCAATCCCACCCCCTGCACCACAGTGATTTACCTCTCTGCCAGCTGCCTTGGGCACCCGAAACATACTGCTGGGGAGGGTTGTATGAACAGTCTTGTGGCTTCCCTTTCCTTCCCAGTCAGAAAGTCATTTTTCTGTGGGGAAGCAAAGAAATCTGCGGGGGACATAAATTCTGTGCATGTGCAGTGATGCAGAATTCCCCCATGAGTAAATAATATTGTAGCGGTCAAATTCTTCAGTTCCTTCATAGAACATAGCATAGCCCACTCATGCCTAACAATTACTTGACAGTGTACATTTGTTGAGAACTAGTGCTTGCTTAATCTTCATCCTCTAAACTCTCCTTCCACAAAAATTTAAATTATCTAGCTCCCATAGACAGACATATACTGAATAAACGAGCTGCCAGGAGTTCAGAGTCTCTTAACTGCAGGTCCAGGATGTTGCTCTCACCTCATCTGTGGGTAGCATAGCCAGTGGTTTTATGACAGCAGCTAGGGGAACCTGGGATTGTTTGGCCATATCTGAGGTGCAAGGAATATTGTAAGATGTGCATCTTATGTAGCGAGGGCTCGCGTTACCTGGAGGGGATAACAGAGATAAATGCAGAGCTTTAATAAAGGTTATATTTCTATATTAACATAAGAATCATGGGCAACATGTCAAGTCATAATGCAGACTTTCCGGCTCTAAGGGTTGTAGAGATTCCATTTTTAATGCAAACAGCCTCTGTATCTGGCAGTACAGAAAAAGTGACATGACTGTAGAATAAGATTCTATAGTTTAAACGGGAATTTATACACTTTTGAAAATGTGGGAGTGATAGCTGTCCCTGTAATCAGACATAATGCAGGCAGATATAGGGAAATCTTTCCCCTTCTCATCCAACCCCCAGATCAAGCAATGCCTCTCATTCATGAGATAAACACCATAATTAAGGTTTCCTCACCACCCTGGTGGCTGGGAGCTGTGGGGTTCCCCCTTTGCCCACGGCAGCTGGGAGCTGCAGGGTGACCATATTTCCCAAAGAGAAAATGGGACATCCCAGCTGCTCGCCCAAGGCATCCCCCTCTCCTCGAGCAAGGTTGTCTCCCGTCGCTGGAACCCTGAGGAGGGCCCCCTCAGGAGTCTGTCACCTGTCGCTGGAACTATGCAGGGGGCCCTGTTGCTTGTTGCTGCTGTCACTGGAACCCACTGTCTGTCAGCTCAAGAGTCCTGCAGCCCCTGAGGCTGAAGCAAAGAATGTCATGGAGGTCTCCAGAGGTCACGGATTCCGTGACTTCCATGACCTCCGTGACCTAAACGTAGCCTTAACCATAATGCATTTCTATTCCCAGAGCTCTGTGTTCCAACAGATCCAGTGGATATAGTGTATTTAGATTTTCAGAAAGCCTTTAACAAGGTCCCTCACCAAAGGGTCTAAAGCAAAATAAGCAGTCATGAGATAAGAGGGAAGATTCTCTCATGGATTGGTAACTGATTAAAAGATAGGAAACAAAGGGTAGGAATAAATGGTCAGTTTTCAGAATGGAGAAAGGTAAATAGTGGTGTCCCCCAGGGATCTGTACTAGGCCCAGTCCTATTTAACATATTCATAAACGATCTGGAAAAAGGGGTAAACAGTGAGGTGGCAAAATTTGCAGATGATACAAAACTACTGAAGATAGTTAAGTCCCGGGCAGACTGCGAAGAGCTACAAAAGGATCTCACAAAACTGGGTGACTGGGCAACAAAATGGCAGATGAAATTTAATGTTGACAAATGCAAAGTAGTGCACATTGGAAAACAATCCCAACTATACATATAAAATGATGGGGTCTAAATTAACTGTTACCACTCAAGAAAGATCTTGGAGTCATTGTGGATAGTTCTCTGAAATCATCTACTCAATGTGCAGCGGCAGTCAAAAATGCAAACAGAATGTTGGGAATCAAGCAAGGGATAGATAATAAGACAGAAAATATCATATTGCCTCTATATAAATCCATGGTATGCCCACACTTTGAATACTGCATGCAGATATGGTTGCCCCATCTCAAAAAAGATATATTGGAATTGGAAAAGGTTTAGAAAAGGGCAAAAAAAAATGATTAGGGGTACAGAACGGCTTCTGTTTTAGGAGAGATTAATAAGACTGGGATTTTTCAGCTTGGAAAAGAGGCGACTAAGGGGGGATATGATAGAGGTCTATAAAATCATGAGTGGTATAGCGAAAGTAAATAAGGAAGTGTTATTTACTCCTTCTCATAATACAAGAACAAGGGGCCACCAAATGAAATTAATAGGTAGCAGGTTTAAAACAAACACAAGAAAGTATTTTTTCACGCAATGCACTGTCAACCTCTGGAACTCCTTGCCAGAGGGTGTTGTCAAGGCCAATACTATAACGAGGTTCAAAAGGGAGCTATATAGATTCATGGAAGATAGCCATTGATGGACCTATTAGCCAGGATGGGCAGGAATGGTGTCCCTAGCCTCTATTTGCCAGAAGCTGGGATTGGGTGACAGGCCATGGATGACTTGATAACACTGGTCTACAATTTTTGAGAAGTCGTCTGCTTCAGAGATAAAATGTGCTATTTATTATGTATTTTGATGTGCTGAATTCAAATATGACAATTAAATATCTTAGAAACAGTAGCCAATCAGTTGTTTTAAGTTTTTACATTTTATGTCTATGTATATTGTGTAGATAGTAGAGTTTTAATCATAAATTGTAAACCTAGGTCTTTTCATGTGTTTATGGTTGCTTTACATGATATTTCACCTGTCCTGTTTATGTAACACATTAAAAATCAGCAAAAGGGTTATATAAATAAAATTTATTATGAAACAAAAGGCAAAAAACTATTATGTACATAGTTTAGTCCTATTCAGTGTCTACTCGGCGCTTCTTGGTTTGTCTCTTGTATTCATTAAATGGAGCATCTCTTGTCACTGTCCAGCAATAGTCTGCAAGCATTGATGGGCTCCATTTGCCCTGATAGCGTTTCTCCATTGTTGCAATGTCCTGGTGAAATCGCTCGCCATGCTCGTCGCTCACTGCTCCGCAGTTCGGTGGAAAAAAATCTAGATGAGAGTGCAAAAAATGTATCTTTAGTGACATGTTGCAACCAAGGCTTTTGTAGGCCTTGAGGAGGTTTTCCACAAACAACCTGTAGTTGTCTGCCTTGTTTCTGAGAAAATTTATTGCCACTAACTGGAAGGCTTTCCATGCCATCTTTTCCTTGCCACGCAGAGCATGGTCAAATGCATCATCTCGAAGAAGTTCACGAATCTGAGGACCAACAAAGATACCTTCCTTTATCTTAGCTTCACTTAACCTTGGAAATTTTCCATGGAGGTACTTGAAAGCTGCTTGTGTTTTGTCAATGGCCTTGACAAAGTTCTTCATCAGACCCAGCTTGATGTGTAAGGGGGGTAACAAAATCTTCCTTGATTCAACAAGTGGTGGATGCTGAACACTTTTCCTCCCAGGCTCCAATGACTGTCGGAGTGACCAATCTTTCTTGATGTAGTGGGAATCTCTTGCTCGACTATCCCATTCGCAGAGAAAACAGCAGTACTTTGTGTATCCAGTCTGCAGACCAAGGAAGAGAGCAACAACCTTCAAATCGCCACAAAGCTGCCACTGATGTTGGTCATAGTTTATGCACCTCAAAAGTTGTTTCATGTTGTCATAGGTTTCCTTCATATGGACTGCATGACCAACTGGAATTGATTGCAAAACATTGCCATTATGCAGTAAAACAGCTTTAAGACTAGTCTTCGATGAATCAATGAACAGTCTCCACTCATCTGCATCGTGAACGATGTTAAGGGCTGCCATCACACCATCAATGTTATTGCAGGCTACAAGATCACCTTCTGTGAAGAAGAATGGGACAAGATCCTTTTGACGGTCACAGAACATGGAAACCCTATCACCACCTGCCAGGAGATTCCACTGCTGTAGTCTGGAGCCAAACAGCTCTGCCTTACTCTTGGGTAGTTCCAAATCCCTGACAAGGTCATTCAGTTCACCTTGTGTTACGAGGTATGGTTCAGAGGAGGAGGATGGGAGAAAATGTGGGTCCTGTGACATTGATGGTTCAAGGACTAGAAGTTTCATCCTCTTCCTCGTCTGACTCAAGTGAGAATGATTCTGGTGCATCAGGAACCGGCAGTCCTTCTCCGTGGTGTAGTGGGCGTATAGCTGATGGAATGTTTGGATAATGCACAGTCCACTTTTTCTTCTTTGACACACCTTTCCCAACTGGAGGCATCATGCAGAAGTAACAATTGCTGGTATGATTTGTTGGCTCTCTCCAAATCATTGGCACTGCAAAAGGCATAGATTTCCCTTTCCTGTTCAACCACTGGCGAAGATTTGTTGCACAAGTGTTGCAGCATATGTGTGGGACCCACCACTCATCCTGATCTCCAGTTTTGCAGCCAAAATAAAGGTGATAGGCTTTCTTAACCATAGTGGTTATACTGCGCTTTTGTGATGCAAAAGTCACTTCACCACAAACATAGTAGAGGTTATCTGCAATGTTCACACAAGTACGAGGCATCTCTGCTCACTTTGGCTAAACAGAAATGTGTCCCTTTGCAAAACCAAACACTGACAAATAAGAGAGCACGACACTGATTTCTAGAGCTCTTATAGGACAATTTGTTCAGCAGAGTGATGTAAGCTTCGTTATGATTGCATCATCCATGACTTCTAGGAATAACATGATGCAATTCATACCATGTATGATGCAATACCAGCTTCAGATTGCATCATTCATTGTTTTGCCTAAAAAGCAAGTACTGTCCAAACCCAGTCATAGATTTATTCATAGATCCAGTCAGAGATGTATTTATTGTCATTTCTGGTCTAAATTGAGATCCCTTCCCTTTAGAACTCACTTATCCAACGCCATTCCCAAGTCAAGGGTCGTATCTAGTGACCCAATAGCATATCTTGAAAACTAGAGCCAATCAACAATTTTAAGCATCATTTTCATTCTCAGTGACCCAGAATTAGTAAAGTTTGACTACATTTATTTCAGAAGCATTTTGGCTGTAGAGCAGTGTAACCTGTCTGTTCATTCCCTTTGGGGCACCTGTCATTGGCCACTGTCAGAGGACAAAAAGAACAGGAGTAATTGTGGCACCTTAGAGACTAACAAATTTATTAGAGCATAAGCTTTCGTGGGCTACAGCCCACTTCTTCTGATGCATAGAATGGAACATATATTGAGGAGATATATATACACACATACAGAGAGCATGAACAGGTGGGAGTTGTCTTACCAACTCTGAGAGGCCAATTAAGTAAGTGGGGGGAAAAAAAAAAAACTTTTGAAGTGATAATCAAGCTAGCCCAGTACAGACAGTTTGATAAGAAGTGTCAGAATACTTACAAGGGGAGATAGAGTCAATGTTTGTAATGGCTCAGCCATTCCCAGTCCTTATTCAATCCTAAATTGATTGTATCTAGTTTGCATATCAATTCCAGCTCAGCAGTCCCTCGTTGGAGTCTGTTTTTGAAGTTTTTCTGTTGTAAGATAGCCACCCGCAGGTCTGTCATTGAATGACCAGACAGGTTAAAGTGTTCTCCCACTGGTTTTTGAGTATTATGATTCCTGATGTCAGATTTGTGTCCATTAATTCTTTTGCGGAGAGACTGTCCGGTTTGGCCAATGTACATGGCAGAGGGGCATTGCTGGCACATGATGGCATATATCACATTGGTAGATGTGCAGGTGAATGAGCCCCTGATGGTATGGCTGATGTGATTAGGTCCTATGATGATGTCACTTGAATAGATATGTGGACAGAGTTGGCATCAGGCTTTGTTACAAGGATAGGTTCCTGGGTCAGTGTTTTTGTTCAGTGATGTGTGTTTGCTGGTGAGTATTTGCTTTAGGTTGGAGGGTTGTCTGTAAGCCAGGACAGGTCTGTCTCCCAAGATCTGTGAGAGTGAGGGATCATCTTTCAGGATAGGTTGTAGATCTTTGATGATGCGCTGGAGAGGTTTTAGTTGGGGGCTGAAGGTGACAGCTAGTGGTGTTCTGTTATTTTCTTTGTTGGGCCTGTCTTGTAGTCTCTAAGGTGCCACAAGTACTCCTGTTCTTTTTGTGGATACAGATTAACACGGCTGCTACTCTGAAAGCTGTCAGAGGACAGGATACTGGGCTTGATGGACCTTTGGTCTGATCCAGTATGGCCATTCTTATGTTCATAAAACTGCCAATGCACCTCAGTTCTGATGTGTAACACGCCTGCTACTCCAGTATGGGTGCACCTCTCAGTTGTACCCATGAAACTGAGTTCTTCAAGTGCTCTCACATGTCTATTCCAACATAGGCTTTTGCATGCCCTAAGTACAATTGCCAGAATTTTTTCCCTTTGTGGTACCCATCAGGTCAGCTTTAGCGCCCTCTGGTGCCATGTGCTCATAGCGCTGGTATAAAGGGCCCCACTGACCCCACGCCCCTTCAGTTCCTTCTTACCGCCTATGACGGTTGCTGGAACTTCCCTCATTGCTCAGGTAATTTCTCCCAGTGTTTTTTTCTTCTCTTTTCTAGTGCATATAGTTATTGTAGTTTACTTAGTGAGTTTTGGACACCTCTATACTTGGTTGGAGAGACTTGTCTGCGCTCCGGTACCAGGGCACGCCTCAGTCACCAGGCCTCAAGTCCTTTGCTTCCTGCGGCAAGTCGATATCCTTAAGTGACCCGTACTCGAGCTGTCTCAAGTGCAGAAAGACTGTTGCCAGATCTGCAGGGACATTAGACCCCCACCAAGAAAAGACCAGGAGGCAAGGCTGAAGGTCCTCCTCATGGACGCATCCCTAAGACTAGCATTGGAGCCACACTCAGACTTGGCACCAAGCACCTCAGCTTTGATGCTGAGTGCTCTTCTCACCAATTGAGAGTTCTGGCACTGATTCTCCTCCCTGGCACCTCAGAAGCAGCATTGTAAGCACCAGGAGAAGAGTTGTTCCCCAGTGCTGAAAGGAAGCAGGCCAGGGGATCTTGACAAAGTGAGACCTGTGTCGAGCTGCTCTCCCTCTCCAGCACTGCAGCACCCGCCTCCACAAGTCTCAGTACCACCACAAGTGCCGCTAATTCCAGTGCGGAAAGTGTCATCCTCCAGCAGACACTGTACCAGTCAGTTTGTGATACTGTTAATCCTAGAGGCATTTGCAGCTGCTAGAGACCTGCTCACTCTCCCGGTCCCAGAGATTCAGGACTGCACTGCTGGTACCGATGAGCAGCAGAGAACTGTCCTCCAGCTTTCATGCGGCACCACTAGGGGAGCCTTGGCTCAGACTTCTCCGCGACACCGTTCACCAGCATAGAGAGTCAGCACTGCCTTCGTCTCTCCCCACAGCCTGTCTTCCTCATTGGAGTCTAAATTGGGGCCCTACTCTCCCCACTGTCAGGACCACCCGCACTACTGCCCACACTATTCCTATCCTGCTGTGGCCTCAGATGCTATGGTGCCCAAGGGCAAACCTCAAGAGGAGGTCCCACAGGTCTTGGAAGGGCAGAGGCCCCTCAACCAGCCTTAGCCTCTTCCTTCTCTTCCCCAGAAGAGGCAGTGGTGGCTATCATGTGTCCCCACCTCAAGATGACCACAAGGCCCACCAGGACTTCTTAAAGCAGGTGGCCTCGAACTTGGGTCTCTCCACGCTGATGTGGTCAAAGAGACGACACACTATTTATTGGACATTTTGTCAGCAGCGGGTCCCTCAAGAGAGGCTCTACCCCTTAACAAGGCCATCATGGACCCGGTTAGAGCGCTTTGGCAGACCCCCCGCTCCCCTCCTATGGCCAAAAGGACAGAGCGCAAATATTTCATATCGCTCCCCTCCTATGGCCAAAAGGACAGAGCGCAAATACTTCATATCAGCCAAGGGGTATGAATTTCTGTTTTCACACCCTCCTTCAGGGTCTCTAGTGGTGGCGGCCATCAACGTGAGGGCCTGTCAAGGTCAAGCAGGGCCCACATCCAAGACAAAGGACTCCGAAAGCTGGGCTTGTTTGGCTGAAATGTCTATTCGACGGGTGAGCTACAACTTTGAATAGCAAACCAGCAAGCATTGCTAGGTCGCTATGATTTTAACATGTGGGAGATGCAAAAATTTAAGGACATGCTCCCCCAAGAGGGCAGACAGTAGTTCTCTTCACTAGTGGAAGAAGGGAAGAATGTAGCTAAGGCCTCCCTGCAGGCAGCCTTGGATACCACTGATTCTGCATCCAGATCGATGGCTACAGCTGTTCTAATGCAAAGAAGCTCATGGTTATAGTCTTCGGGGTTTCCTCAGGAGGTACAGCAAACCCTCCAGGACCTCCCATTTGAAGGGCCCTTGCTCTTTTTATAGCAAATAGACACCAAACTCCACAGACTTAAGGACTCTAAGGCGACCCTAAAATCTGAGTCTGTATTTGCCGGTAGCATCCAGAAAACACTACAGGTCTCCACAGACTGGACACTATTTTGCGCAGCCTGCCTTGCAAGATCAGTGGAGAAGGAAGAACAAAGGGTACAGGCGTAGGCCCCTTCTCCCAGCCTCCTCCTCAGGCCGGCAATCTTCCCCTGCCACTTGGGCAGCTCAAAGCACTCATTTTGATGAGATGCTTGAGGAAGACATCTCAGTCCCCTTGTTTTCTAACCGACTCTCCCGCTTCCTCAACGCCTGGACCCACATTATCTCAGACTGTTGTGGTCTAAGCACAATAGAATTAGGTTATACCCTCCAATTTTTATCCACCCTGCTCTCCTCCCTGTCCCTCTTCAGGGACCCTTCTCACAAGCAACTGTTGGAACAAGAAGTCCAATCCCTCCTTTGGATGGGAGCTTGGAAGAGGTTCTGCACCATCTAAGAGGAAAGGAGTTTTATTGCTGTTACTTGCTAATTCTGAAAGCCAAGGGGAGCACTCAGACCAATCCTAGACCTGCATCATCTCGACCACTATCAAGAGCTAGAAGTTCCACATGGTCTCCATCATTCCTTTGCAGAATCCAGGGGATTGGTATGCTACCCTTGACCTAAAAAGGACATACACTTCTACATATCTATTTTCCAAGGACACAGAAGGGTCCTAAGATTTGTCATGAACCAGACTCATTATCATTTCATGGTTCTCCCATTTGGTCTGTGTGGCAAACCCAGGACAAACAGCTACAAAAGGGGGGGTAGTAATCAGTCCCAGGGGGTTAAAAAGGCCTCTCCCAAGCCACTGAGGTGAGAAAACCAAGGGGAAATAAGGTTCAGCTGGGCAAGGGGTTACCAGGGAACTAATTAGGTTCAGCTGGCTCCAACTGCTTGGGACCTTTTTAAACCCTCCCCGGCGTGGAAGGGGGCGGGGCGAGAGAGAATGAGAGACGCAGGGAAGCTGCCAGTAAGCTAGGAGCAGCAAGGCTCTGAACCCTTCCTGCAAGGAAGGCCGCACTCTATCCCCAGAAGGGAAGATAAACAAGCACAAGGGACTGACTGAGGGAAGGAATAGCCAGACCCTGTGCTACCTACAAGGATTTGCTTTGCCCAAGCCTGTGTCTCCAAGGCTAAAGGACTGAGCCTGCTGAGGAGAAGAAGGTACTTTGCCACACCTGTCAGCCGCCCCACAGGTCTTCTCCAAATATATGGTAGTAGTAGCAGTAGCAGTTTTCCTCAGGAGAAAGGGAGTTCACATATTCCCGTATCTCAACGACTGGCTAATCTAAGGCCGGTCCACAGCTCAGGTGGAATCAGACATCCATTTCATCCGAACGACTTTCCTGGCCTTAGGTCTACTAATGAATGATCAGAAATCCACCCTTATACCTGTACAAAGGATAGAGTGCATAGGGGTGGTTCTCAACTCCGTACAGGAAAGGCCTTACTTCTGGAGGATCGTTTTCCCTTCAGACACATCTGGTCACCACAGTCTGGATGTGCTTGAGCCTCCTGGGTCATATGGCATCATGCACATATGTGGTGCAACATGTGAGGCCTGGCTGTCCACTGTATATTCACCTTTGTGACATCATCTGGACATGGTACTCACCCGTCCCACCCCAGAGCCTTGATTCGTTGACTTGTTAGTGGAACCAATGCAGTGTCTGTGAAGGAGTACCTTTCAAGGCCCCAACCGTCGGTGTCGCTGGTCTCCGATGCCTCAGCGCTGGGTTGGAGAGCACCCCTAGGGTGCCTCAGGACTCAAGGCCTATGGTCCCACTAAGAGGTCTCTTCATATCAAGATCAGGGAATTTGGGGGCAGTCCACCTAGCCCGCCAAGAGTTCCTGCCCCACATTACAGACAAGGTTGTTTCGGTTCTCACGGACAATACAACTGCCATGTACTACATCAACTGCCAGGGCGGAGCGCATTCTTCCCCTCTATGTCAGGAGGCAATCTGACTGTGGGAGTTCTGCATCACACGCTCCATTTATCTAGAGGAGAGGGTTACTCACCTCGTGCAGTAGCTCGAAGAATCTCAGTTGTCTCTCCTTGTGGGTGCTCCACTTCAGGTGATTGTGTGCCCTGCACCTCTAGTCGGAGAATTTCAACAGCAGTACCTGGTTAGGCCGCACATGCGCTCTCCGTGTCTCACGCCTGTGTTGGCAGTTCGTTAGTGGTGTGTTGCTTCCCCCATCTCAGTTCCTTCTCTACCAGAGTATTGATAACTCCGAAGTAGAGGGGAGAAGAGAGGGTAGTGGACCATCCACACAGGGACACATCTCGAAGAACCTCATTCACTGCACAAGATGAGTAACCCTCTCTTCTTCGAGTGATGTCCCTGTGGGTGATCTGCTTTAGGTGACTGTATAGCAGTGCCCCTTGGTGGCAGGAGGGATTTGGAGTTAGTTCTGAATAGACATTCTGAATAGACGTGTCCCAGCCGCGTGTCAGATGCTGAGACCTGATCAATAACATAGTGTTGTTTGAATGTGTGAGGTGATGTCCAAGCTGCATATGTCGGTAATAGGCATGTTGTTCAGGATGGCTATCGATTTGGCTACAGATCTTGTGGAGTGTGTTCTAACCCGTGAGGGGGGTTGTAGGTCATATTGCTGGTAACAGAGCTGGATGCAATCTGAAATCCATCTGGAAAGTCTCTGATTAGATATGGGTTTACCTTTGGAACATTTCTCCCACACATCTCGCAGACATGATGGTAACTAGAAAGGCCACTTTCATGGAAAGGTGTCATAGAGAACACATAGCCAAACGTTCGAATAGGGCAGTTGTGAGGGATCAAATCATTAAGATGAGGTCCCATAGGGGCGCTGGCGCTCTGGGATCTGGATAGAGGTTGCATACTCCCTGGAGAAATCTTTTGGTAATTGGGTGAGCAAAGGCTGAAACACTGTCCACTTTGTCATAGAATGTTGTAATGCCAGCCAGATGTGCTCGTATTGAACTAATTAAAAGGCCAGATTTCTTAAGGTAAAGCATATAGTCCAGGACCAATGATATGGTAGAGGTGATGGCATCAATTTATTTGTTTAGGCACCTCGTGTGGAATCTCTTTCATTTATGGAGGTACATAACTCGTGTAGTGGGCTGTCTGTTTAGCAAGAGATCTTCAACATCCTCAGAACAAGTTATCTCCTCGCCTTGGAACCACTGAGGAGCCAGGCTCTGAGATGGATCGACTCCAAGTTTGGATGCAGAGTCTGACCCGCTTCCTGAGAAAGGAGATTTGGAAGAAGCAGGAGAAGACGTTGGGGCATGATGACATCTGTTGCAGTATGGATACTAGGTTTGCCTGGGCCATGCGGGTACTATCAGAATGATTTTGGCTTAATCGATCCTGATCTTATGCAAGACCCTGGACAGCAATGGGGTAGGAGGGATAGCATACAGGAAGGATATATCCCATAGGATGAAAAATGCACCGCCTCTGGATCCTGGCCCCAGACCCGCTCTGTAGCAAAAATTTGGGCATTTGGTGTTCTGTTTTGTGGCAAATAAGTCTAGCAACCATAGTTGAAAAATGCTCTGGATCACACAGGTGTTGGTTTCCCACTACTGATCGTTCGAGAACCTTCGACTTAATGTGTCAGCTGTGACCTTCTGAGACCCCAGGAGGTAAGTGGCTGATATGGTGATGCTGTGTTGGATGCACCATATCCAGAGCTTTATGGCCTCCGTACATAGGGATTGTGACCTCGGTTCCTCCCTGTTTGCTTATGTGGAACATGCAGGCCACATTGTCCATCACAATCTGTATGTTTCTGTTTTTGATCAGAGTCATGAAATGTGGACAGGCATTGCAAACTGCGAGCGGTTCAAGTACATTGATGTGGAGTGTTGATTTAGAAGGAGACCATCTTATCTATACTGTGAGGTTGCCTAAGCAGGCACCCCATCCCAGTAGAAGCATCTGTTGTGATTACCATTTTGGGAGGAAGCTGTAGGAAAGGGACACCTATGCAGATGTTGCGTGGGTGAGTCCACCATTGTAACGAGTCCTTGACCTTTACTGGCATGCTTAGAAGTTTGTTCAAACTGTGTTTGTGTGGGGCATACACTGTCTTGAGCCAAACCTACAAGCAGTGCACCTGCAGCCTGCTGTGTTTCACCACATATGTGGTCATCGCCATGTGACCTTGTAGTTGGGAGACAGGTTCTGGCGGATATCTGTGGGCTGTGCACCAAGGTATTGATGAGGTTCATTAGAGGGGCAAATCTCTGAGGAGGTAATGATGCTGTTGCTTCTAGAGAATTTAGATGGGCGCCAATTAAGTCCAGTTTCTGAACTGGCGTTAGTGTGGGCTGTTGGACATTTATTAATAAACTGAGACTTGTGAAGAGCGACATTGTCTGTTGCACGACTGTAATGTCTTCTTCCCAAGTGCGAGTCTTGATTGGACAATCGTCTAAGTAGGGGGTATATTGTGACCCGTGCTTGCAAAGGTCGGTCACTGCCACAGCAAGGACTTTGGAAAATACCAAGGAGGCCGTGGAAAGGCCAAAAGGTAGTACCGTATATTGGAAATAGTTCTTTCCCAGTATGAATTGAAGACATTTCCTGTGCGTTGGACATATAGCAAGGTGAAAATATGCATCTTGAAGGTCGAGGGCCACAAATCAATCCCCTTGTTCCAGTGCTGGAATGATTGTAGATAACATCACACAATTCAGGATGGTTTTCTGACAAATTTGCTTAGCTTCCCGAGATCAAGGATGTGTCACCATCCTCCAGACTTCTTCAGTTTAAAAAAATGGGAACAGAAGCCCTTCCCTCTGATGTACCGAAACTGGCTTTAGCACCCGCAGGTGTAGGAGATGTTCTTCTTCCAGTTTCAGGAGGGGCTTGTGAGGCATCCCTGAAGAGGGATGGGGAGGGAGGATGGGTGATAAGGCTGGAGGGGGAACTGGATGGCATAGCCAATTTTGATGATTTCCAGTCCTCATCTGTTGTAAGTGATAGTTCGCCAAGTTGGATAGAACGGTATTAGACAGTTGGTAAAAGGATGGTTGGTTGGTTGGAAGTGGTGCTGGCAGCAAGAGTTGGGGGAGGTTTGTCAAGCCCTGGACCAAACATTCAAATCTGCTGTTTAGATGTTGATTGTTGGGATGTAGTGGGTTGGGAAGAGTTTGATCTGCACCTGGTCGGTCTCTCCCTATGTCTCTGGTTATCGTATTGTCTCGGTTGCTGTGTGTACGGGGCCTGTCTGGGACGCTGTGATGTATAATACCTGCCTTGTTGTTTATGTTTTGTTGCAGGTATATAAACACTAAGATCTGAGAGTGGTCCTCGAATCTTTCAATGAGAGGAGTGACTTGTCAGTCTTACCAGCAAACAGTATTCGACCCTTGAAGGGAAGGCATACTTCAGAGCCCCCTACCAGGGAGCAAAAAGGTGTCTGACAGGGAGCCTCTACCCATTCCCCGGACTGAGCAGAATGCGTGGCATTTCCTGTTCTGACGGGACATGAACAAGTCCACCTGGGGAGTCCCCCACTTCTGGAAGATCAGCCTGACCCCCTCTGAATGGAGCGACCACCTGTGGCAAGACGAGAAGGTTCTGCTGAGGCGATCTGCTAACACATTCCAGGCCCCAGGCAGATGTGCAGCTACCAGATGGATGGCATGCTGCACACAAGTCCCAAAGGCAGAGAGTTTCTTGGTAAAGAGCCAATGACTTGCCTCAGTCCTGTCTGTTAATGTAATATATTGTGGTGGTATTGTCTGTCAGGACCTGCACCACCCTGCCCTTCAGGTGGGGCAGGAACGTCTGGCAGGCTAGGCAAACCGCTTCAAGCTCCCTGACACTTATGTGATGGTTCCTGAAAATGTGCCTCTAGAAGGAAGGCTCTGGCTCGAGTGGAGTTGAGAGCTGCCCCAATGAACTCTATTCGTTGCACCGGCTATACGGTCGAATTCTTTTAGTTTACCAACAGGCCCAGGTCAGGGCAGATGGAATGTATGAGCTCGAGGCTCCATTGCACCAGTTCCCAAGATCTGTCCTTGATGAGCCATGGGGGTGGGTATACCAGTCCACCACCTGATCTGGGGAGGACGACGACTACTGGGTTACCAGGGGAGGCCCCAGGAAATCATTCCTCGTTGGGAACAAGGGTTTTGGGGTGGGCGCTTGCTCCTCTACCCTGGAGTTTCCCCATCTGCACTGAGCTCGATGCCGCCGGTTGCTGCTCTGAGGCGGTGGCTGAGGAGTGGATTGATGGAGGCATCGGCATCACAGGCATGCCCCACACGCCCCAGTAGGGCCACTGCACCAGCCACCGGCCTCGCTGCCATGACAGCATCGCGAAGGTGAATGAAGCCTCAGGTGCCCAATTGCACTGATGCTGTTGCAGTGAAGGGCTGAATTCCCTTTCCGTACTGGAGAAATCACCTTCTGGTGACCACAGAGAGGACGTAGAAGCTTGCGTCTGGCAGCTAACCATCGACACGGGAAACCGGGTGCCTCGAGTAGGTGGATCAGGGACGGGGGATCAGTACTGCAACGCAGACCGCTCCCACGGTCCAGGAGACTGAGATCTCTACCGAGGAGACAGCCAGTGGGAGGATGACCAGTGCTGGCGGTACGATGACCGGTGCCTTCCTCTGGCGACCCATGTTGAGAGGGCGGAGACCACGACTGCAGAGCCAGTGATCTAGGACATCCTGTAGAAGACTGAGACCTGGGACGTGGAGATGGAAAATGCTGTCTCAATTCTGGAGACCAGCGTCATTTGCCAACCCTCTTAGGGGTCCTTTACCGCAGGCTTGCCCTTGCCTTTGCCGTGACCCACAACACACGTGGTGCTGGCAACACTAGTAGAGGCACCTGCTCTCTGGGCACTTGGAAAGCCTGTGAAGGCATCGGCCCTGCCACCAGTCTGGGTCTTCTACTGCTTTCTGGAGTCAGTGGTGGATCCCTTGGGGAGCGAGCGGGGGCCTCACCAGGGGAGGGAGATCCCCATGTGGCTCCAGTGTGGGCTGTTGGCCCAAACTGGGACAAAAGTTTTTACAGATGCAACACTTACAGATGCTTCACATATGTGATTCCCCCAAGCCCTTGAGGCAGCTGCTATGGGGGGGTCACTAACAGGCATAGGCCTGTTGCTGTCAGAGCAGGGCTTAAAACCTGGAGACTGGGCCATGCCCTGCTTGTGACAAAGTCGCCATTGGGACTCTCTCTCTCTCTCTCTAACTACACTACTTAACTACTTACTAACTAACTACTGTAAACAAACTATTTGCAAGGCCCTAAAGACTGGAGTAGAAGAACCGCTAATCCTTGCTATGCAAGGGAAAGGTGCTTTGACTAACCACCATGGGTGGTAAGAAGGAACTGGGAGGGCGTAGGGCTGGTGGCGCCTAATATACCGATGCATGAGTGCAGCACTCAAGAGGGCACCACAGCTGACCCTACGGATACCACTAAGGCAAAAATCTCCAACGGCCGCACACGTGGGCGCATGCACACCTAGAATTGAATTGACATGAGCAGGCACTTGAAGAAAAACTGTTTTTTCTGGCTTTTAAAACACACTTTGCTATGCTAGCTTTTATGCCTTCCCCAAAGAAGTGTTAATTGTTTTTACTGGTTGATTAGTTCTAGGTGGACAAAACATCCAATGGAGTCCAAGTTAGGGCTATACTCATTTCACTTGTGACCTGAAACAGAATTTGAACTCAGACCTTTATTGGTAAAAAGCTAGTGCATTGGCCCCTGAACCACAAAGGGAACATTCCTAAAATTTCTCCATTAAGAATATCTGATAATAATGTAATTGGATCTCTGATAACACTGCTCTACAGCCAAAATGCTTCTGAAATAAATGTAGTCAAACTTTACTAATTCTGGGTCACTGAGAATGAAAATGATGCTTAAAATTGTTGATTGGCCTAGTTTTCAAGATATGCTATTGGGTCAGTATATACAACCCTTGACTTGGGAATGACGGAGGATAAGTGAGTTCTAAAGGGAAGGGATCTCAATTTAAACCAGAAATGACTAAAATACATCTTTGACTGGATCTATGAATAAATCTATGACTGGGTTTGGACAGTACTTGCTTTTTAGGCAAAACAATGAATGATGCAATCTGAAGCTGGTATTGCGTCATGCATGATATTAATTGCATCATGTTATTCCTAGACGTCATGGATGATGCAATCATAACGAAGCTTACATCACCCTGCTGAACAAATTGCCCTATATCAGCTCTAGAAATCATAGAGTGTCGTGCTCTCTTATTTGTTAGTGTTTGATTTTGCAAAGGGACACATTTCTGTTTAGCCAAAGTGAGCAGAGATGCCTCGTACTTGTGTGAACAGTGCAGATAACTTCTGCTATGTTTGTGGTGAAGTGACTTTTGCATCACAAAAGCGCAGTATAACCACTATGGTTAAGAAAGCTTATCACCTTTATTTTGGCTGCAAAACTGGAGATCAGGACAAGTGGTGGGTCCCACACATATGCTGCAACACTTGTGCAACAAATCTTTGCCAGTGGTTGAACAGGAAAGGGAAATCTATGCCTTTTGCAGTGCCAATGATTTGGAGAGAGCCAACAGATCATACCAGCAATTGTTACTTCTGCATGATGCCTCCAGTTGGGAAAGGTGTGTCAAAGAAGAAAAAGTGGACTGTGCATTATCCAAACATTCCATCAGCTAATACGCCCACTACACCACGGAAGAGGACTGCCGGTTCCTGATGCACCAGAATCATTCTCACTTAAGTCAGACGAGGAAGAGGATGAAACTTCTGGTCCTGAACCATCAATGTCACAGGACCCACATTTTCGCCCATCCTCCTCCTCTGAACCACACTCATAACACAAGGTGAACTGAATGACCTTAGTCAGGGATTTGGAACTACCCAAGAGTAAGGCAGAGCTGTTGGGCTCCAGACTACAGCAGTGGAATCTCCTGGCAGGTGGTGATAGGGTTTCCATGTTCCGTGACCATCAAAAGGATCTTGTCCCATTCTTCTTCACGGAAGGTGATCTTGTAGCCTGCAATAACATCGATGGTGTGATGGCAGCCCTCAACATCGTTCACGATCCAGATGAGTGGAGACTGTTCATTGATTCATCGAAGACGAGTCTTAAAGCTGTTTTACTGCATAATGGCAATGTTTTGCCATCAATTCCAGTTGGTCATGCAGTCCATATGAAGGAAACCTATGACAACATGAAACAACTTTTGAGGTGCATAAACTATGACCAACATCAGTGGCAGCTTTGTGACGATTTGAAGGTTGTTGCTCTCTTGCTTGGTCTGCAGACTGGATACACAAAGTACTGCTGTTTTCTCTGCGAATGGGATAGTCGTGCAAGAGATTCCCACTACATCAAGAAAGATTGGCCACTCCGACAGTCATTGGAGCCTGGGAGGAAAAGTGTTCAGCATCCACCACTTGTTGAATCAAGGAAGATTTTGTTACCCCCCTTACACATCAAGCTGGGTCTGATGAAGAACTTTGTCAAGGCCATTGACAAAACACAAGCAGCTTTCAAGTACCTCCATGGAAAATTTCCAAGGTAAGTGAAGCTAAGATAAAGGAAGGTGTCTTTGTTGGTCCTCAGATTCGTGAACTTCTTTGAGATGATGCATTTGACCATGCACTGCGTGGCAGGGAAAAAGACGGCATGGAAAGCCTTCCAGTTAGTGGCAATAAATTTTCTCAGAAACAAGGCAGACAACTACAGGTTATTGGTGGAAAACCTCCTCAAGGCCTACAAAAGCCTTGGTTTCAACATGTCACTAAAGATACATTTTTTGCACTCTCATCTAGATTTTTTTCCACCGAACTGCGGAGCAGTGAGCGACGAGCACGGCGAGCGATTTCACCAGGACATTGCAACAATGGAGAAACGCTATCAGGGCAAATGGAGCCCATCAATGCTTGCAGACTATTGCTGGACAGGGACAAGAGATGCTCCATTTAATGAATACAAGAGACAAGCCAAGAAGCGCCGAGTAGACACTAGGACTAAACTATGTACATAATAGTTTTTTGCCTTTTGTTCCATAATAAATTTTATTTATATAACCCTTTTGCTGATTTTTAAAGTGTAACATAAACAGGACAGGCGAAATATAATGTAAAGCAACCATGAAAAGACCTAGGTTTACAATTTATGATTAAAACTCTACTATCTACACAATATACTGTGACAAAGTTCCTCCTCTATCTTGGTGGGTCCTGCGCTTATTGGCAGATTTTCTTGCCTCAGAGGTTCACCATGTGGGTTGGGGAACAGCCCAGAGACCTTCCCTTCTGGAAGAACCCACAGTCCAGGTCAATTGGGAGGTTTGGGGGGAACCCGGGTCCGCCCTCTACTCCGGGTTCCAGCCCAGGGCCCTGTAGACTGCAGCTGGTCTATAGTGCCTCCTGTAACAGCTGCATGACAGCTACAACTCCCTGGGCTACTTCCCCACGGCCTCCTCCAAACACCTTCCTTATTCTCACCACAGGACCTTCCTCCTCGTGTCTGATAACGCTTGTGCTCCTCAGTCCTCCAGCAGCACACCCTCACTCTCAGCTCCTTGCGCCTCTTGCTCCCAGCTCCTCACACTCGCACCACAAACTGAAGAGAGCTCCTTTTTAAAACCCAGGTGCCCTGATTAGCCTGCCTTAATTGATTCTAGCAGCTCCTTCTTAATTGGCTCCAGGTGTCTTAATTAGCTGCATTAACTGGTTCTAGCAGGTTCCTGATTACTCTAGTGCAGCCCCTGCTCTGGTCACTCAGGGAACAGAAAACTACTCATCCAGTGACCAGTATATTTGCCCTCTACCAGACTCCTGTACCCCACTGGTCTGGGTCTGTCACAATACATAGACATAAAATGTAAAAACTTAAGTATCTTAGAAACAGTTGTTTTAATTGTCATATTTGAATTCAGCACATCAAAATACATAATAAATAGCACATTTTATCTCTGAAGCAGACGACTTCTCAAAAATTGTAGACCAGTGTAATGTGCTTTTTTTGGGGAGGACCTATGGAGGGAGTGAACAGCATTTTACCTTGATCTTTCACCAGAAAATTGGTAGTAACGAGGGGTGGGACCTGCCCTCTAACTCCAGTGATGAATGGCTCTGATCCACGGTTATTTCTGTCATCTTCAATTACTTGGATCTAGAATGGAAAGCAGCATGTTAGCCACAGCAGGCTCCATTTCATGAAGACACGGATGGGGGAACATAGAATCTGCAGTTACAAAGCAGTCAGACAGGGATTGGGACAAACATTACTATCTCTAAGAACTGAGACGCCTAGACATAGTTTAAACTTTACCAAGCAGTCAGCTCTTATTGTTTACAAATTGGGAATAAAACAAGAGATGGGTTTATTTCAACAACAAAAACCAACATATTTTAACCCCCCTTCCCAGTTTTCTGTTTTAATTATTTTGAAGATTGGCATATTTTACATTTTAAGATCTGATCTGGACTCACTTAAAGCAAAATTTGGCCCATGAAAATAATTTCTAACAGTATTCTGCTCTTTACTGCTCCCCAGTATACTCTGTTGCAACTACAATCACAGCCAGATCTCTGGCAGCTTTGTTATAGATTCCAAATATCTTTCAGCTTGCACTTCCTTTTTTGTCTGCTTTTTCTTTCTGAGCTGTTAAGTTCCCGGTATTTTCACAAAGTGAAGCTGTTCCACTGTATATCTGATTAGACTCTGACCTAAAGTAATCTGAACACTTCTACATAGAGCTCACTCGAGTTCATACTTTGAGCTTTTGGGACCGAGGCCAGTCTGCAACTCAGACTGTTACAGATCATTCAAGCTGAGCTCGACAGGATGGTAACAGTGTTAAATCCACTAGTTACCGTGATAAACGTGTTTAAAAGAATATGTCTAATTAGAGATTATGCATTATGAAGTTCAACAGCACTTTTGGATTAAACATATCCACTGAACTCTGCCACAGAATGGGAGAGTTTAGTCTAGAAAGGGTTAGCCCTTGCAATACTTTTTCAGTACCTATGCCAAATCCAGTTTAAGCATTAATCTAGCACTGATCCTACTGAACAATCCATTCCCCCCAAATTATATCCCTCAATTTGCAACCTATTTTAACATGCAGAGTGTTATACAGCAGAGTTCTTGTTACCCTTATACAGTACATGTTCTAAATTGTGCAAGTGGAATGCTCAACCACAGAATCAGACTGTGATCATTCCAGGAAAAATCTTCTCAAAACTCTACAGATTAGCTGAAGTTGGTGTCATCACTGATTAGATATGAGTCATGTGACCAACTTTAACCAATCACCAGTAAAGCAAAAATGATATTGGGGTAATAGAAAATTTAATCCACCATTTTCCTCCAATCCAAAGGTAGATACTTTTCATTTTAAAAAGATTCTCAAGGCACATTTCTAATTTAAAAATTTAACATTTTAATTTTTAACAGTGGTGTAGGATCACAGATAATGAAAGAATGTTTATAGCTCCACATCCCTCAGAGGAAGTCTGCTAAGGGATTCAGACGAGGAATTAATGTAAAAACAGAACAGTTACTTCAAAAGTGAGACAATTCATCAAACACTGCTCAAGAATAAACAGTAACCAAATTCAACTTACACAGGTAGAAAAGGAACAAACTGTGTGTACTTGTCATGCATATGGTATGCAGAAAGAGTATGTGTAACTACTCATATTGCATTTTTCGTGTTATAGATGTTCCAATTGGAATCTGATATAGGTAGGTATTTTGCTTTTAAAAGTCAGACAATGTGGAGGGGAGACATTCTTCATAATCTGCTTCCAAACTGCTGTCCACTTTCTATTGCCCCTTATTTCATGACATAGGAAGTGATTTAATGACCAATCCCCATGTGGTGTTTATTTTATTCATTTTGATGAGGTAAGCAGAAAGGGATGGGAAAGAAGGATAAACGATTAACACTGAAGGGTTAGTAAGGTGAAGCTTATGCTGCAAACATGCACAGGTGGTCACCAACACACAGATGACAGAAGACAGACACCGCACTTACTGGGCTAGGAATTGCATCTGGGTCTATTCTGTGCCTGGGTTTCTGCTGGGGTGGCAGCTCACTGAGTTGCTTTTTTTTTTTTTTTTTTTTTTTTTTTTTTTTTTTAAAGTAACAGAGTGCCACAAAAAGAAAAACAAAGAGTAATAAAACAAAAAGTAACAGTGTTACTTCTCTCTGCCAAAATTTATAGCACTGGAGTTAGATATATTCATTTGTACAATCATGCAACAAGAGGAAAAGAACACATCTGCTTCCATACTACACAGTTATCCCAGAATCTGACAAGAGGAAAGAACACATCTGCTTCCATACTACACAGTTATCCCAGAATCTGTCTTGCCATTGAACTGTTCTTGGGTTCTGAACATTATGTTGGCAGAGACAATGACTCACATGCTTGTTTTGCTAGAATTTGGGGATTTATGCTTTGAGAACATGCTGCAATGGAGGCACTTGATGCAAGTTTCTTGAGATTTAATTTAGTGAAAGAGGAGAGAAGCAAGCAAAGGTATTAAAATGCCCCCATTCCTTCCAAAAAGCAAGTCCTAAAACACACACACACACACACACACACACATTGAATCAAAAACCAGAAAAGCCTAGGACTTCAATACCATTAGTTAGATCAGGTGGTAACATGAAGCCAGATTAAAGGCAGGTATAAAATTAAAGTAGTGACTAAAACCATTGCCCTGAAAAAGTTTGTCAGCATCAGAAGCAATTGTGGTCTTTGGAAACACCAACTCAGCAGAATCAAGAGGAGTGGAGGATGAGCCTAAAAGGCTAGTGGTAGGAATTATGAGGGACTGCCATTTCACACTGTTGCTTGTTCTTCAACAAAAAAACTTCAAAAACAGATTCCAATGAAAAACTGCAGAACTGGAATTAATTTGCAAACCGGATGCCATCAAATTAGGCTTGAATAAAGACTGGGAGTGGATGGGTCACTACAAAAACTAATTTCCCCCTGCTGATACTCTCACCTTTTTGTCAACTGTTTAAAATGGGCCACCTTGATTACTTGGCCTCATTAGCACTACAAAAATGATTTCCACCCCTTCTTGTCAACTGTTGAGAACAGGCCACTTCCACTTTAATTGAATTGGCTCGTTAGCACTGACCCCCCCACTTGGTAAGGCAACTCCCATCTTTTCAAATGCTGTGTATTTATACCTCCCTACTGTATTTTCCACTCCATGCATCTGATGAAGTAGGTTTTAGCCCACGAAAGCTCATGCCCAAATAAATCTGTTAGTCTCTAAGGTGCCACAAGGACTCCTCATTGTTTTTTCTGATACAGACTAACACGGCTACCACTCAAACCAGTCCCCTGCCTGCTTTTTGGAACCTCCCCTCTGTAGAGGATTAAAATTCGAGAAATAGCTCATCCTTCAACTACTAGTGTCTCACGATTCTGCATAGAATGCTCTTGGCAACAGAGTTAACTAACTGCTTTGAAGTTACATCTAGAGGGACAGGAAAGACGACACCCTTATGGCCCATACCTTAAATAAGCAAAATATCAGCAGAGCTGGATTAACTGCTATGGTGCTATATATTCAATCAGTTCCTGTCAGGATTGCGTAACAGTACACTTATAATGAATGGCCCACCATACCATAAACAAGCTCTCCAGGCCTCCTCAAATTGAACCATCATTGGTTTCCAACTCAATTGTTTATATCCCTCTTAGAAGCTGGGTAATCTCTGTGTCAGATAGAATTAATGCAGTTTTGGGACCTGCGTCAGTCAGTCAACTGTTTCGGACCGAGACATGGAACTTATTTTGTTCTATCAGTGACGTGGGAGATTTTCAGAATTCAGGTGACAATTCCCACAGGACATTTGATTACTTTTAAGGCAGGTCATGTGTTGTGCCTAAATCTGCAGATGTAGGCCCTTTCAAAGAGTCACTAACAGAAACATCAGCACACAACGATCAAAGTCTGTTTAGGGGGAGTGACAATATGTACTACTTTGACATATCAGTGTTCACTTGAAATACTCCCATACTTCTGCTTTTGGGTTAACAAGCTTGTAGTCTAACCAGAGTCCTCAAGAGAGGGGATGAAGGTTGCTTCTGAGGAATTCTCCCCTTCCCACATGCGAACATGGAACAAAGCAGCACCCTGAAAATTAGTGCTATAAATTCAGAATTTACAATGCCATAGGGCTAATGAGCAGTAGCAAAACTGTACTTATATTACAACAGAAAAACTTCAAAAACAGACTCCAAAGAGAGACTGGTGAGCTAGAATTGATATGCAAACTAGACACAATCAACTCCGGTTTGAATAAGGACTGGGAATGGCTGAGCCATTACAAACATTGACTCTATCTCCCCTTGTAAGTACTCTCACACTTATTATCAAACTGTCTGTACTTGGCTAGCTTGATTATCACTTCAAAAGTTTTTTTTCTCTTAATTAATTGGCCTCTCAGAGTTGGTAAGACAACTCCCACCTGTTTATGCTCTCTGTATGTGTGTATATATATCTCCTCAATATATGTTCCATTCTATATGCATCCGAAGAAGTGGGCTGTAGTCCACGAAAGCTTATGCTCTAATAAATTTGTTAGTCTCTAAGGTGCCACAAGTACTCCTGTTCTTCTTTGTACTTATATAGCAGCTTCCATCCAAAGTCCCAATATTCTTTACAAACAGAATACAAATTCTTTTCTCAATGACCGTCTGAGGCAGGTAAGTATCCCATTTTTACAGATAGAGAAACAAAGGGAGAGAGAGGCTCAGTAATGTGTTCAAGACCACACGGAATCAAGGACAGAGTTGGGAACTGAACTCAGATGTCCTACACCCAGTTCCATGCTCTAATCACTAGACAATACTGCTTCTGGTGAACCAGAGGTTATATTCTCAGAACCATCGTTCACGGGCAGAAGTATGAAGAACAAAGTCAACAGATAGAGCATTGGGACCTGTTTTTGGCATCCGTCAGTTTGATTTATACGAAGATGTTTTATGGGGAAGTTCATGTTGGTCAGAACTGAATTAACTTACAGGGCTAGGAATGGAGTCTGGATCCAAGCGTTTTGGCGGGGGAGGTGGTGCAGGTTGACTCCCGTAATTTGGTGTTCCTGGATAAGCGCCGCCATAGTTTGGTTGTGGGCCCCTAACCTGTCCAAAGGAACCTGAAAAAGAGACGACAAAATGAAAGCATATCTAATTGTTCTGTATTTGTACAGCACCTTGCACAACAGCGTCCTGGGTCTGTGACTAGGGCTCCCTGGAGCTACTTTAATACAAATAATACTAAACACTTCCTTTCTTAACCAATTTTTCTAGTCATCTTAATCCAAAAATGGACAGCTACCTGCCCTTCAAGTAATTAGGATCAAAGAGATTTATCAAAATTCTTCAGTTGTAACATGTCTCTCTAGCAGAGTAGTCCAGATTTAATAGTGATTTAAGTAATCCATTGTTGGAATCTGTTTCAGAAATGGGAAGAACTGGTCCTTTACCTACTCCCTTAATGGGTTAGATCTGCATTAAAGCCTCTATGAAAACACAGGCTATGCTGCAGATCTGGCTAATATAGATTATGACCGAAGCAGTCCGGTACCCCATACTGCACCAACAAAATAAAGAAATACTGACAGAAATGTGTCAGACAGCTTTTGTGTTGCCTGAGATTAGCAGAGATTAAAACTCTACTTTTCTAATTTGTTTAGTTTTTAAATTGCATGTATTTATTTCACTTTGCTTTACACTTTATTAATGGAAATGCCTGGGGTGGTACACGGTTGTATCAGCTGCAAAAGACACAGAAGGCAGTATACAGGTAGATAGCTATGTATCTGCCACAATTCTCTTACAAAACGGATAGTTCTGCCCAGCAGTGTTCTTAAATATTTAGGCCATGTCTACACTACCACTTATGTTGGCAAAATTTATGTCAGTCAGGAATCTGGAAACCCCCCTCCCCCCCCCGAATGACATGTTTCACCAGCATAAGTGGTAGTGTGTATAGCGCTATGTCAGTCGGCGAGCTTCACCCGCTGACATAGCTACCGCAGCTCATTGGGGGTGGTTTTATTATGTCGATGGGAGAGCTCTCTCCCGCCGGCATAGAGTAGTTACACGAGCAATCTTACAGCAGCACAGCTGCATCAGTACAGCTGTGCCCGCTGTAAGCTCACTAGTGTAGACATAGCCTAAGTGACATGGCCAATAATTCACCTAGCCGATTGTAAAATGCTGCAGGGAACATCTTCCTGATCCTTGCAGCTAGTTATCAACATTAAGGGTCACAATCATTTAGCAGAAAATGTAATAGATATTAATGAATTCATCCTCAACACCCCTGCAATGAAGAAGAGTACTTCAAAGGGAGAAACAAATTCAAAGGGATAAATTAACCTGATCACAGAGAGAACTTCAGTCAGGGTTAGAACTCAGGCGCACCTCGCTCTAAAACCCATGATCAGCAACTATACCACTCTACAACGCAGTGATCAACAGCAGGCAACGTAACAGGATGAGAACTGTAGATCTTATGTTTAAATACTTCTTTTTATTAGTTCTAAAATTACTGCTCTTTATTTCACCAAGGCAGACAAATCAAGGCATAAGGAGATGGAAGAAAGAAGTAATAAGTGGGAAAGTAGAAATCCATTCTCAACATGTTACGAATCTTTCCATAAACATGCAGGGTGTGCGCATTTTAATCCCCAAGCACCGATATTTAATTTTTGTAAATTCCCTACTTCTGAATATAGGAGAAAGCAAATGTCAACTTTACCAACCAAAGCACAAGATATTTAATTTGAATTGGAAACTCTTCAGGGCAGGGAACCATATTTTATTCTTGTAAAGAACAATGCAAACATATGGTCCTAAACAGAGAAGCCCTCTACACCAATATTCCACACAAAGATGGACTACAAGCTATCAGGAACAGTATCCCTGATAATGTCACAGCTAACCTGGTGGCTGAACTTTGTGATTTTGTCCTCACCCACAACTATTTCACATTTGCGGACAATATATACCTTCAAGTCAGCGGCACTGCTATGGGTACCCGCATGGCCCCACAATATGCCAACATTTTTATGGCTGACTTAGAACAACGCTTCCTTAGCTCTCGTCCCCTAACGCCCCTACTCTACTTGCGCTACATTGATGACATCATCATCTGGACCCATGGAAAAGAAGCCCTTGAGGAATTTCACTATGATTTCAATAATTTCCATCCCACCATCAACCTCAGCCTAGATCAATCCACACAAGCGGTCCATTTCCTGGACACTACTGTGCTAATAAGCGATGGTCACATAAATACCACCCTATACAGGAAACCTACTGACCGCTACACTTACCTACATGCCTCCAGCTTCCATCCAGGACACACCACACGATCCATTGTCTACAGTCAAGCTCTAAGATATAACCGCATTTGCTCCAATCCCTCAGATAGAGACAAGCACCTACAAGATCTCTATCAAGCATTCTTAAAACTACAATACCCACCTGCTGAAGTGAAAAAACAGATTGACAGAGCCAGACGAGTACCCAGAAGTCACCTCCTACAAGACAAGCCCAACAAAGAAAATAACAGAACACCACTAGCTGTCACCTTCAGCCCCCAACTAAAACCTCTCCAGCGCATCATCAGAGATCTACAACCTATCCTGAAAAGTTATCCTTTACTCTCACAGCTCTTGGGAGACAGACCTGTCCTCGCTTACAGACAACCCCCCAACCTAAAGCAAATACTCACCAGCAACCACACATCACTGAACAAAACCACTAACTCAGGAACCTATCCTTGTAACAAACCCCGATGCCAACTCTGTCCACATATCTATTCAAGTGACATCATCATAGGACCTAATCACATCAGCCATACCATCAGGGGCTCGTTCACCTGCACATCTACCAATGTGATATATGCCATCATGTGCCAGCAATGCCCCTCTGCCATGTACATTGGCCAAACCAGACAGTCTCTACGCAAAATAATTAATGGACACAAATCTGACATCAGGAATCATAATACTCAAAAACCAGTGGGAGAACACTTTAACCTGTCTGGTCATTCAGTGACAGACCTGCGGGTGGCTATATTACAACAGAAAAACTTCAAAAACAGACTCCAAGGAGAGACTGCTGAGTTGGAATTGATATGCAAACTAGAGGATTGAATAAGGACTGGGAATGGCTGAGCCATTACAAACACTGAATCTATCTCCCCTTGTAAGTATTCTCACACTTCTTATCAAACTGTCTGTACTGGGCTATCTTGATTATCACTTCAAAAGTTTTTTTTCTCTTACTTAATTGGCCTCTCAGAGTTGGTAAGACAACTCCCACCTGTTCATGCTCTCTGTATGTGTGTATATATATCTCCTCAATATATGTTCCATTCTATATGCATCCGAAGAAGTGGGCTGTAGCCCACGAAAGCTTATGCTCTAATAAAATTGTTAATCTCTAAGGTGCCACAAGTATTCCTGTTCTTTTTATGGTGCTAAACAGTAAGCAATTCTTTTGTACCAATGCAAGCCAGAATAAATTTTTTCTAATTCAGTTTAACCCAGTTAGCACCTACATTGACCAAGAAGCATGGAGTAAACACTAAATCTCCATTAGGGATACATCCACCAGGGGTGATCTCAGGACTCTCCTCAAACTCTGAACAAGCTACAGGGAACACTAGATAAAATGCAGCCAAGAGACCAACAGAGACAAATCAGGAACCAGACCACTCTTGCACCTAAAACTCAGACAATGAATCCATACTCTCCTGCAGTGCAGAAAGATCATAAAATCATAGAAGATTAGGGTTGGAAGAGACCTCAGGAGGTCATCCAGTCTAACCCCCGCTCAAAGCAGGACCAACCCCAACTAAGTCATCCCAGCCAGGGTTTTGTCAAGGCGGCCTTAAAAACCTCCAAGGATGGAGATTCCACCACCTCACTAGGTAACCCATTCCAGTGCTTCACCACCCTCCTGGTGAAACAGTGTTTCCTAAAATCCAACCTTGACCTCCCTCACTGCAACTTGAGACCATTACTCCTTGTTCTGTCATCTGCCACCACTGAGAACAGCCTAGTTCCATCCTCTTTGGAACCCACCTACAGGTACTTGAAGGCTGCTATCAAATCCCCCCCTCACTCTTCTCTTCTGCAGACTAAATAAGCCCAGTTCCCTCAGCCTCTCCTCGTAAGTCATGTGCCCCAGCCCCCTAATCATTTTTGTTACCCTCCGCTGGACTCTCTCCAATTTGTCCACATCCCTTCTGTAGTGGGGGGACGAAAACTGGACGCAATACTCCAGATGGGGCCTCACCAGTGCCGAATAGAGGGAATAATCACTTCCTTCAATCTGCTGGCAATGCTCCTACTAATGCAGCCCAATATGCCATTAGCCTTCTTGGCAATAAGGGCACACTGTTGACTCACATCCAGCTTCTCGTCCACTGTAATCCCCAGGTCCTTTTCTGTAGAACTGCTGCTTAGCCAGTCAGTCCCCAGCCTGTAGCAGTGCATGGGATTCTTCTGTCCTAAGTGCAAGATTCTGCATTGTCCTTGTTGAAGCTCATCAGATTTCTTTTGGCCCAATCCTCCAATTTGTCTAGGTTACTCTGGACCCGACCCCCTACCCTCCAGCATATCTACCTCTCTCCACAGTTTAGTGTCATCCATGAACTTGCTGAGGGTGCAATCCACCCCATCATCCAGATCATTAATGAAGATATTGAACAGAACCGGCCCCAGGACAGACCGCAGGGGCACTCTGCTTGATACCAGCTGCCAACTAAACATTGAGCCATAAATCACTACCCATTGGGCCCGATGATCTAGCCAGCTTTCTATCCACCTTATAGTCCATTCATCCAATCCATATTTTTTTAACTTGCTGGCAAGAATACTGTGGGAGACCGTATCAAAAACTTTGCTAAAGTCAAGATATATCACATCCACTGCTTTCCCCATATCCACAGAGCCAGTTATCTCATCATAGAAGGCAATCAGGCTGGTCAGCCATGACTTGTCCATGGTGAATCCATGTTGACTGTTCCTGATCACCTTCCTCTCCTCCAAGTGCTTCAAAATGGATATCTTGAGGACCGGCTCCATGAATTTTCCAGGAACTGAGGTGAGGCTAACTGGTCTGTAGTTCCCCAGATTCTCCTTCTCTTTTTTAAAGGATAGGCACTATGTCTGCCTTTTTCAAATCGTGGGGACCTCCCCCGGTTGCCACGGGTTTTCAAAGATAATGGCCAGTGGCTCTGCAATCATATCAGCCAATTCCCTCATCACCCTCGGATTCATTAAGCTGGACCCATGGACTTGTGCATGTCCAGCTTTTCTAAATAGTCCTTAACCTGTTCTTTCACCACTGAGGACTGCTCACCTCCTCCCTATACTGTGCTGCCCAGTGCAGCAGTCTGAGAGCTGACCTTGTCTGCGAAGATTGAGGCAAAAAAAGCAGTGAGTACTTCAGCTTTTTCCACATTAAACTGTCACGAGGTTGCCTCCCGCATTCAGTAAGGGTCCCACACTTTCCCTGATCATCATCTTGTTGCAAACATACCTGTAGAATCCCTTCTTGTTACCCTTCACATCCCTTGCTAGCTGCAACTCCAATTGTGCTTTGGCCTTCCTGATTATACCCCTGCATGCTCGCGCAATATTTTTATACTCCTCCCTAGTCATCTGTCCAAGTTTCCACTTCTTGTAAGTTTCCTTTTTGTGTTTAAGCTCACTGAAGATCCTGCCTTGTACCTACCTAATGCATTTGGAAAAAAGACATTCTCTTCCTTCAAGAGGACAGTAATTCCTTCCTGATGACTGCAACTCAGTAACCAATACCACTGGTTCGCTCAGACTGCACATTACCTTACATCAAGTATAGAAGGAGCAACGGGATGACTTACCATTCTGCTGCATTTGGTATCCTGACTGGGAAGGATGTGTGGGAGGAGGTGGTCCCTGAAGGCCAGTCATTGCAGGCCCTGACATGGATGGATGAGGTGGTGGTGAGGACACATGATTAGGCTGGGATGTTGGTAATCCAGTTAGAGCCTGTCCAGGTAACTGTGAGCCTTGCATTGTTGAAGGTCTTGGGGCCCCCGTGGTAGGAGGGTAACTGGAAGGTCCAATCCCTGTGGAGCAGGGAGGTGGGACAAAACCAGGGGCTTGAGGGAGGCGCTGGGCTGACAGTGGTGGACCAGAAAAAGCAGGTTGCGCCAGGGAAAGACCCTGAGACAGGCTGGTAGGAGGCAATCCATGGGTCATGGTAACAGGAGGGGGTCCTTGGCTTGAAGAGTAAGATGTGTAGAGACCAGATCCTGTAGCAGTAAAGCTTCCTGAGGTTGGAGGAACGGATGTTGGGGGACCTGACAAGCAGAAAAGTTATTGCCATTATTTGCTTTCACAAAGACAAAAAACACCTGAGTTAAGAGAGCACAAACAAAATCCACGCCCTCTAACCTACCTTGATCTCTACCTCAAACTACACTCTGCTCTTAAATCCAGACAAAAACCTTCAATGAAAGCCCTTCTGAAACTAGGGTCGGAGAGGCTGAGGAAGATGAAGTTCCTAAAGAGTTCCTGAATCACGATCACGCCTCCCCCCACCTCCCAATGATCTTTGATTCCAGGAACATCTGTAATTCATTTTGTGCTGTTTAACATAGTGAGTCTTTTCATTAATGTGAAGGCCATTTTGCAGTGGGCAAAGCCAGATTGAAAAGCTACAATGAACTTTATCTCCTACCATTGATCCTTCTCCTTGTAAGGCTATGTCTACATAACGGGCCTTACAGCGGCACAGCTGTACTGCTGTAAAGTCTCCCATGTAGCCATTCTTTGCCAGCAAGAGAGCTCTCCTACCAGCATAATTAATCCACTCCTAACAAGCGGTGTTAGCTATGTCGGCAGGAGAGCCTCTCCTGCTGACATAGCGCTGTCCACACCAGCACTTTTGTTAGTGAAACTTATGTCGGTCAGGGGGTGTTTTTTTCAGAGCCCTGATCGACAAAATTTTTACCGACAAAAGTGCTAGTGTAGACAAAGCCTAACAATGCAAGACAGATGATATCCTTAATGCAAATTTCCTGTCTTTTTTCTGTGTACCAAAATATGTTACTATCTAGAGGTAATTACACCATACTATTTATAGTGGGAAATTTGAGAAAGATATTACCCTAAGTGTGTACAGTAGAATTTGTATACTTAAATCCCACTTGTTTTTCTCCTAAAAATAGGAAGTGTGATTACGCTATAGTACAGAATAGGCTTAGCAAAATTAATTGTGTTAACTAAAACAATTCAAGTGCAATAAAAATGTTTACACACAGAGAAGACCTAGTTTCACTGCAATTTCCAACCTTCTGTATAAAGGCAATGTCTTGCCAACTACAGTAGCAGGAATGACAACACAGAAAGGATGCTCAGGTTCAGCGTTTTCTTCTGTAGAAGTCTTCTGATGTTAATTTAGTTTACAAAGCCCCATGAAACCCTTCAGTGCAGGACAATACAGTCTTTCATCCACTTATTGTTCACACAGGTTCAGTGCTCTGTCCCTTTGGTAGCTCCAACAGGCTTCCCCCCCCCCCCCCCCACTTTTTTAAACCAGGCTCCTGCCCAGCATCAATGTATGTAGAATCTACAACAGCTGGCTGAGAAAATGGTCTATTTCTGTAGTTCACATCCAACTAGTGTAGCTGAACAGTAGAACCAGTTACACTTTTCTTTCTCGGTTCCTGCAATCCATTCCCAGGATCACCACATGTCACAGGCTCAGTGCTAAGCTTTCTCAAGTAACTTCCTATCACTATAAGATCTACCTGTATACTACCATGACACTCAATGTCCAGAAAACACCATCTCTTATTGGAAGAGGGTCACTGCCATACAAAAATGGCTCCACTACCAAAATACGAACACAGAGCGAAAACAATTATACATACACAACCTTATGTGCCAAAATAACTCACCATAGCCCAGTCCAGCTGGGGGAGGAGCAGAGGTTGAACTGCCTATCTGCATTCCTGCCATGTGATTGGTCAGTTGCTGTGCACTGGTTGGCGGAGGGCCATATTGCTGGAAGGTAGCTGGTTGGCTAACAGGTGTGGGTGCAGTGCCTGGTATGAATGGCTGAGATGCAGAGGGCCTGTGAGGGGAGAGAAGGAAAGAATACAAATGTTATTAAGAGTGCCCTGTTATGTGAGGAATGACAGTTTTCCATGCTTTACAAACTGTTTGACTGTTCCAACACACACCTTGGTTTCAAGTTCTCACAAAACCCTGAGAACTAAGCAGTACATGAAGTCTGAAGTACAATTAGTTTCTGCACATCCTTTAATATTCTGTAACAATTCTGCTATCAAAAATCCAGTGTTTCTTGCAATATAAATACTCTTATAGATTCACCTCACCAAACACTGTGCTTTTGTTTTTTCCCATGTTAGGCACAGCACTGTCCTAGAAGTATTGCTGCAGTGTAGTGGCATAGTAGCAGTGCTCTGCACTGCCAACTGGGATACCTGCCTTGTACTTCTCAGTCTCACCCCCCAGTTAGTTTGAGGCTGGAAGAGCTGTCAAGCTAGGGTGGATCAGCCATTCTGGAGGGCGAGTGAGAAAAGGAAGTGCTTAGTGTCAATCAATGGAGACTATTACAGCCAATTAAAAGAAATGATGTCCGACTCCAAAAAGGATCCATGCCCAGCCATCCTCTAAAACCTACTGGCATGACAGAGGGGCCCTTGGCTGGAGAATCCTCTGAATTCCAAAGGGTCACAAAGAAGCCAGAAGGGATATTTAAAAAGTTACTCCCACAAGGATGCATACAGTGAAGTTTCAAACAGAAGGATGATGAGCTCGAGCTAAGACAGAAATTAATGCTACTGTAAGAATATAAACATACAGAAACTGAACAGAGTATTAGAGTCTTAAAACGCCTGATGGTATACGATTACTACAACCTAAGATTTTTGAGGGGAAGTTTTTGAACAGATTAATAGTAACTACTGACAACCACTGTGCCCACTATACTGTAGTGTCTATGTCTACCACTGAGGTCTTTCTAGAAGCTTTCCAGATGCAAAGATTCAGACTGTGTAGCAAATTCTCCCTACTGTGAAATGTTACATATACTTATTGTATTATAATAGGGGAAGACTCTTCCTACGATCAATACTTAAAATCCTCCTAGGAAAAAAAATAACTAACTTTAGGTCCCGCACAAAGCAGCGTATTCCCCTTCCACACAGGAAGGATTTAAAGACAATAAAACAGGTTATAAAAGCCAAAGATAAACAGTTTTACTGTGGCAGAAATGATTGCTTAATACAGTGGTCACCAACCGGTCAATCGCCATCGACTGGTCGATCCTGGGGACTCTCCCAGTCAATCGCGATCACCAGCGGTGCAGCTGGGCTGACGCTCGGCCCTACACCACTCCCGGAAGCACTGTCCCCACAGCTCCCATTGCCAGGGAACTGTGACCAATGAGAGCTGAGGGGGCAGTGCCAGCAGAGAGGGGCATCGTGCAGCGCACTGTGCCACCCACCCCCTCCCCAGGGGCGTGTTGTCCCATTCTGGGAGCAGCGCAGGGCCAGGGCAGGCAGGAAGCCTGCCTTGGCCTTGCTGCGCCACCGATTGGGAGCCACCCGCAGTAAGTGCCACCCTGTGGGAGGCTACACCCCAACCCCCAGCCCCCTCCCGGAACCAGCACCCCATACCCCCCCTCCTGCACCCCGAACCCACTCCTGCACCCCAGCCCTGAGCCCCATTCCAGAACCAGCACCCCACACCTCCTCCTGCACCCCAACACTCTGCCCCAGCCCAGACCCCCCTCCTGCACCCAAACTCCCTCCCAGACCTTGCACCCCTCACCCCCTCCTCCACCCCAATCCCCTGCCCCAGGCTCAGCTTGGAGCCCCCTCTCACACTGCAAACCCCTCTGCCCCAACCCAGAGCCCGCACACCCTCCCGAACCCCAACACCCTTCCCCAGCCCGGTGAAAGTGAGTGAGGGTGGGGAAGAGCGAGCAAGCAAGCACCGGGGAGGGGGTGTGGCGGGAAGGGGTTTCTAGCCTGATTTTCAAAGTGGCTGAGAGAACTCCCTAGCCACACTGATGCCAAAGAAACTGGGTATGCGCAGAACCTCTGAGAAGTCTGCTCATTGAGTTTCACTGATGTTTTGATTATATTCCTTTCCCTTTTACATTGTTTCACAAGTGGCAGTAAGACAAAAAAAAAAAAATCTGAAGCCACTTCAAAATCTCTTTGCTACCTAAAGCACAAGTTAAGAGACCATAAGTATTTTTGCCCTTCTTTGGGGGGGCGGGGCGGGAGGAAAGTAGTACTGTGCTCTAGTAGCTTGATAGATTTAAGGTGGCTGAAGCCTTTCCTATGACTTGCTCTTCTCATAAGTACCTTTGCATCTGGACTGCTGAAGTTGCAATCCCATTCTGCACATCTCCTTGCCCAAACTGACTATACACTGGCTGGCCAGCAGGAACAGGTGCACCAGAGGTTGGTAGGGGAGCTCCAGACGTAGGGGGAGCTCTTAATGTACCTAGGGATACACAGAGAGAAATATTAATTGCATAGATTACCTCACAGAAATCTACCAGCACTGACCAGGTACCCAAAACTAAGGGAAACAAGAATCCGTATGAAAGAGGAGATTAATGATTGTGAACAAAGGCAGTATCTACACTGACCTTTCACCATTGCTGAAGCATCAATGCAGCTCCATTTATAGCAACAGTGAAAGCCCTAGCATGAACAGGCTGCTAGCACTTTTAGCCACAGTGTTGTCTACCTCCACTCAGAAGAGGTCTAGATGATATTCGGTTAAGTCTCAGCAGTGGAAGTTCACCAGTGGTAGCATTGACCAAAGAGTCAGCTAAAGACAAGGCCCAAATGTCCATCATCCTTACAGTAACAGTGGTGTGACCCCCTTTATGCTAGTGGCTAAATTATTTTCAAACCCAAGTAAGGGAAGTGGTCAGGTGGGATCTTATGTCAACATTGGGTCACTTTCCCCGTACGCACTGGCAGATGAAAAGCATTTGCTGGAACCATTTACAAAATTGTTTCCTGGCACTATATTTTTTGTAATATAACTGGGAACAACATGTCTAAATTGAAGTTTTTGGAGACTGTGAATAGTGGTTAACAGACTTAGTCTCATATTTGTTAGATCAAACTGTTTCAGTTGCAGTGTGGACATAACTGTGCAGTGAAATTAAGTCTGTCTTCCTTATCAGTCCCCCAGCACATATGGCAATGCCAAAGAAGTGCTTTCAGTGTCTACTTCCAAAACAGAATGCACAAGCATAGATTTGGTATGATCACATTGACAAACACACTTATGGATACTTAGTAGCACAATCAAGACAACTAGCCATAAAAAACGTGTATTTGTATTATTATACATATGACTAGATGCAGATGACTTAAAACATAAAATTGCTATATCATATTGGACCACTAGTGGTATCCCGACAGTGGCCAGTACCAGATATTTCATAGTATGCTGCTAGTATCCCCATAATGGAGTTATGAAATAAACTGCCATAGGGGAAGCTATTTTTCAATCCCAGGAAGTTGTTTTTTTGCACACAATCAAGATGGGCTTATATTCATACATTTTATTCTGCCTATATAAGCATGGTCTTATTTTAATTTACTATGCACCTGGCCTCAGAGATAGCATGGAATAAGTTATATGAGCTAATTATGCCTTATGTGAACAAGTTTTTCCCCTTTATAAGTTTTAAATTAATTGCCAAAAATCTCACTGAATGCCCTATTTGCCTTGCCTCACAATACCAAGAACAAGGGGACATTTAAATTTACTTTATACCATTTGTTTTTTATATACCTCCAATAAGTCACATCTCATTTGTCTCCTCTCTAAACTAAACAATCCTAATACTTTTCATCTTTTCTTCCCATACAGAAGTCCCTCCAGACCTCTAATCGTTTGAGTTGCTCATTTGAGCCCCTTCTATTTCTGCTATATCTTTTTTTGAGATGGGTGACTATTGGCACTTAATTTCATTTAAGAAACTTTAAGGCATTTTTGGGGTCTCCTTCCCGTAATGAAACGGCCTCCTTGCAAAACTGTTAGGAATTGTGGGATACAACCTTACCGTGGGTCTATCCCAGGCATCTGAAAAGCATATCTAGACTGATTCCTAGAAGGGGATAGTGAGACTGCTCTAATGTTAGCATAGTCTAAAATGCATAAACACATGAATGAAATGTTCAAAGGTGATTTAACTTTGTTGACAGAACTCAGAGTCTCTTGCAAATACATCAACGCTAGTTATGAATGCATTTCTTTCATCATTTCCTTGCAATTGCTCCAAGAAATCACTGGAAAATATTTACTTTAAAATTGCTGCTGGCCAATATTACCTGGAAATATTAGTGTCACCGCTAAAGCCCCTCTGTCCACCTTTATCCTCAGCTAAAGACATTGCCCTTTTGCAGTGCAGACCCCATTGGGCCATTTCATTTACCATCTACACTATCCTGAGACTAAAGATACTTTGACAAAAATCTCAATCTCTCTTTATAGTGAAATTGTTTTAGTGGAGCAGCCGTGTTAGTCTGTATCCGCAAAAAGATACAGACTAACACGGCTGCTACTCTGAAACTTGTTTTAGTGGGTTAGCCCCAATTTTGACCTCATAGTGCCCTAAACTAACAGGATAGACAAACATAGCTGTAGTTCAGTCTAAATCAGGCAATCTTCAGGAATTTCTACTAAGATTCTTTCTTTATACGCTGTGTGTGTTTCTGGAGGGCTGCCAGGGAGTAGAACAGTGAGGATACCATCAACCTGCAACTTAGTAGCAAAGTGCATATTCACTACTTCCTTAAAACAAAACGCTCAGATCAAATGTGAACATAACAGATTTCACAGAGACACTTAGCAGAGAAACTATTTTTTGCTGTATGGACAGCAGGACGCCAACATCACAAACACTCCCACACAGAAGACTCCATTTACCTATGAAGTTAGGTGCAAGAGTAGGAGTGTCAGAGTTGAGAGAAACAGGAGAGCCCTTCGAAGGGAACCCCAAGGAAGAAAAGTAACCTGGAAAGACAAAACACACCAGCAAGTAAAGCCTGAGAGACAGTACTCAGAGGTGAACTCGACAATGCCAGGTGAAGTCAGTTTGCTTTAGAGCAGAGAAACCCATAGAGATGTAGCATGGCTCTATTTGTTATACCCCACAAATCCTGAAATATTCCCTATACACTGCTACTCCATATTACTATTCTATTGTCTAGAAAATGTACTACTAATGGGCAACACCTAACCATTGTAGATAGTACAGTCTTAACCAGTATTGAGCCTGGTCAACAACAAGTATTCTAGCAGCAACATGGAATTCAGAGAACTCTATAGGACTGCTTTTCCCAGGAAAAACCTTGTCAGAAAAGCAACTATCTCCTATGAAACATTCATACAAGCTCAGCCCACGGTAGGTTTATTCCACATTTCATTAACAAAACATAAGAATGGCCATACTGGGTCAGACCAAACGTCCATCTAGCCCAGTATCCTGTCTACCGACAGTGGCCAATGCCAGGTGCCCCAGAGGGAGTGAACCAACAGGCAATGATTAAGTGATCTCTCTCCTACCATCCATCTCCGCCCTCTGACAAACAGAGGCTAGGGACACCCTTCCTTACCCATCCTGGCTAATATTCATTAACGGACTTAACACCATTTATTTATCCAGTTCTCTTTTAAACGCTGTTATAGTCCTAACCTTCACAACCTCCTCAGGCAGGGAGTTCCACAAGTTGGAAGTTCTTCTTCACACAGCACACAGTCTTATTTGTTTTAAACCTGCTGCCCATTAATTTCATTTGGTGGCCCCTAGTTCTTGTATTATGGGAACAAGTAAATAACTTTTCCTTATTTACTTTCTCTACATCACTCATGATTTTATATACCTCTATCATATCCCCCCTTAGTCTCCTCTTTTCCAAACTGAAAAGTCCTAGCCTCTTTAATCTCTCCTAATATGGGACCCGTTCCAAACCCCTAATCATTTTAGTTGTCCTTCTCTGAACCTTTTCTACTGCCAATATCTCTTTTTTGAGATGAGAAGACCACACCTGTACGCAGTATTCAAGATATGGGCATACCATGGATTTATATAAAGGCAATAAAATACACTCTGTCTTATTTTCTATCCCCTTTTTAATGATTCCTAATATCTGGTTTGCTTTTTAGACCAACGCTGCACGCTGCATGGACGTCTTCACAGAACTATCCACGATGACTCCAAGTTCTTTTTCCTGATTTGTTGAAGCGAAATTAGCCCCCCCATCATATTGTATGTATAGTTCGGGTAATTTCTTCCAATGTGCATTACTTTACATTTATCCACATTAAATTTCATTTGCCATTTTGTTGCCCAATCACTTAGTTTTTTGTGAGATCTACAGATGCCGATTTAAAGGACAGGTTATAAACCATAGTTAATAGTTCTGCAACTTCACATTTGAGTTCTTTCAGAACTCTTCAGTGAATGCCATCTGGTCCCGGTGACTTGTTACTGTTAAGTTTATCAATTAATTCCAAAATCTCCTCTAGCGACACCTCAATCTGTGACAATTCCTCACATCTGTCACCTGCAAAAACCGGCTCAGGTTTGGGAATCTCCCTAACATCCTCAGCCGTAAAGACTGAAGCAAAGAATCCATTTAGTTTCTCCGCAATGACTTTATTGTCTTTAAGTGCTCCTTTTGTATCTCCGTGGTCCAGGGGCCCGCTGGTTGTTTAGCAGGCTTCCTGCTTCTGATGTACTTAAACATTTTGTTATTACCTTTTGAGTTTTTGGCTAGCCGTTCTTCAAACTCCTCTTTGGCTTTTCTTATTACGTTTTTACACTTAATTAGGTAGTATTTATGTTCCTTTCTATTTACCTCACTAGGATTTGACTTCCACTTTTTAAAAGATGCCTTTTTATCTCTCACTGCTTCTTTTACATGGTTGTTAAGCCACGGTGGCTCTTTTTTTTTAGTTTTTACTGTGTTTTTTAATTTGGGGTATACATTTAAGTTGGGCCTCTATTATGGTGTCTTTGAAAAGCGTCCATGCAGCTTGCAGGGATTTCACTTTAGTCACTGTACCTTTTAGTTTCTGTTTAACTAACCCCCTCATTTTTGCATAGTTCCCCTTTTTGAAATTAAATGCCACAGTGTTGGGCTGTTGAGGTGTTCTTCCCAGCACAGGGATGTTAAATGTTATTATATTATGGTCACTATTTCCAAGCAGTCCTGATATAGTTACCTCTTGGACCAGTTCCTGCACTCCACTCAGGACTGGATCAAGAGTTGCCTCTCCCCTTGTGGGTTCCCGTACCAGCTGCTCCAAGAAACAGTCATTTAAAGTAGCGAGAAATTTTGTGTCTGCATTTGGTCCTGAGGTGACATGCTCCCAGGCAATATGGTGATAATTGAAATCCCCCACTATTATTGAGTTCTTAATTCTGATAGCCTCTCTATTAGCATTTCTTCGTCACTATCACTGTCCTGGTCAGGTGGTCGATAATAGATCCCTAATGTTATATTCTTATTACAGCATGAAATTACTATCCATAGAGATTCTATGGAACATGTGGATTCACTTAAGATTTTTTACTTAATTTGATTCTACATTTTCTTTCACATATATTGCCACCCCCCACGACCTGTTCTGGCCCTCCGATATATTTTGTACCCTGGGAATGATTTTGTCCCATTGATTGTCCTCAGTCCACCAGGTTTCTGTGATGCCTATTATATCAATATCCTCCTTTATCACGAGGCACTCTAGTTCACCCACCTTATTATTTAGACGTCTAGCATTTATATAGAAGCACTTTAAAAAATTATCACTGTTTATTTGTCTGCCCTTTTCTGATGTGTCCAATTCTTTTTTATGTGAATGTTTCTTGTCTGATCTGGCCCCTAGATTATCCTCTTCCATCCTCTCCTCCTGACTAAAACATAGAGAATCTCTATCACTAGACTCTCCTCTAAGAGAAGTCTCTGTTCGATCCATGTGCTCCTCTACAGCAGTCGGCTTTTCCCCATCTCTTAGTTTAAAAACTGCTCTGCAACCTTTTTAATGTTAAGTTCCAGCAGTCTGGTTCCACTTTGGTTTAGGTAGAGCCCATCTCTCCTGTATAGGCTCCCCCTATCCCAAAAGTTTCCCCAGTTCCTAATGCATCTCCTCTCTACACCATTGTCTCATCCACGCATTGAGACTCTGAAGCTCTGCCTGCCTACCTGGCCCTGCGCGTGGAACTGGGAGCATTTCTGAGAATGCCACCATAGAAGTCCTGTATTTCAGTCTCTTCCCTAGCAGACTAAATTTGGCCTCCAGGACGTCTCTTCTACCCTTCCCTATGTCATTGGTACCTACCTGTACCACAACCACCGGCTCCTCCCCAGCACTACACATAAGTCTATCTAGAAGCCTCGAGAGATCCGCAACCTTCGCACCAGGCAGGCAAGTCACCATACGGTTCTCCTGGTCATCACAAACCCAGCTACCTATGTTTCTAATGATTTAATCTCCCATTACTAACACCTGCCTTTTCCTAGTGACTGGAGTTCCCTCCCCTGGAGAGGCAACCTCAGTGCAAGAGGATATCCCAACACCATCTGGAAGGAGGGTCCCAAATATGGGAAGGTTTCCCTCTGCTCCCGTTGACTGCTCTACTTTCCTGGACCTTTCATCCTCCTCAACAGCACAGGGGCTGTCTGACCGGAGGTGGGACAATTCTACAGTGTCCCGGAAAGCCTCATCAACATACCTCGCTGCTCCCCCTTAGCTCCTCCAATTCCGCCACCCTGGCCTCCAAAGCCAGTACGCAGTCTCTGAGGGCCAAGAGCTCATTACACTGAATGCACATATACGCCACCTGCCCATAGGGCAGGTAATCATACATGCTGCACTCAGCACAATAAACTGGGTAGCCCCCACTCTGCTGCTGGGCTTCTGCCTGCATTCTCTCCTACAGCTACCTAAGTTGATGAAAGGGTATTGTTTAAATCAAGAAGTTTTGAATATAGTTAGTTTACAGGTTTTAAAGAACGGCAAGTGAACCTTACCCCCTTCCCACTCCACTTCCAAACTCCCTTGCAAAACTCCCTGGTCACTTGCTCATTGCTTTATAAAGGCCTGGCCTTCTTGATAGCCCCGCCCACGGACTAAGGCTCAGCCAATTAACAAAGTCTTCTAGCTTTCAAACCTTACTTTGAAGCTCACAGTACTTCACCCAGCCACAGCACACAGTCCCCAAGGGTCCTGTATTTGCTCCTCCTTCACCTGGAGAAACTCCCTGTTAGCAGCCCTGTTCGCAAAAGCCTAAATAAGAACTAGCTATTGCTCAGTCAATAGTGTGACATCATGTCTTTATCCCACTTACAGTGAAAACTAGTGGCATGGCACCTCTTCTACTCTGCTACCAACTGGGACTATCACTACTATAAAAGTCAGATCAGAAAATGGGATTTCTCCTCTAAAAGCATGGCATAGCAGCCACCTTTTTTAGATCCCTCGCTGTTTTTTAAATGTAGTCTCAACTGCAATTCTGAAGCTACATGGTGCTAAATTTCTGCCAGCCCCTTACGATTCTGGACTGGCCTATACATCATGCAGAGCAAATGAATCCTACCACCATTATGTGAGATGCACCTTTATATGTGATAGGGAGGAGAAGAGATGGCCAGACAGCTGGCCAAAAAAAGGAAGAATGAGAGAAGGAAGTTGGCCAGCTCCAGAAGGTGATGCAAGCAGCAGAGCAAGGGAGAAGTTGCTGGGAAAACCACCCCACCTCTTGAATCCTTTTAAAGTTGCCTGCATTTAAAGTAATATATATGGCTACACGTTTATCAGGTCCCTGATAATATAATACCAAGTAAAAAAAAAATTTGATGAAGTACTTAACCCTCAGCTGAAGTTTCAGGAATATATGTCAGTGTCAGTAGTTTCATGTTCCTCAGACTAAGGATCCATTCATCTAAGTTAAATTCACTGTAACTTCATCTGTCCTCCCCTGATGCTGTGTTGCTTGTCTCCCTCCATTTCCCATGTCTGGCAGTCATAGGAACAAATGTCCACTTCTGGATGTTATGTTAATACTCAGAGGATCCTACATTTCTTCTTTCCTCCTCCCCAGTCACATACAAGCTTTTTAAAAGAGCTAGTCAATTTCATGCCAGTGAGAAGTGCTCGACTGATAGATTAAAGGCTTTGGTCCCTGGAACTATCTGCAAAAGTTGTACAGTACACACAATCAGATAATTCAAGCATCCTTCACACTATCCCACTAATATGCTTCCACTATAACTTAAGAGAACCACCTCTAAGCATGACATGAAAAGTAGGCCCCGTGCCCCATTTAATCACTGGTCTTATCTTTATTGTAAAATGGTATTTTGGGATGTGAGCCTCTGTCCACTGGGAACAGGTCAGACCAAACTCACTGCACTTCAACCAACCAACAGCCATCACATATTGACACCTTTCAGTCACTATTGACCTGAGCTGGTTTTGTTCTGGTGATCTAGAGGCAAAAAGGTTCATATCCCATTGTCACCAAGTTACTGAGGCATTCAGGATCTTAGATTTTTGCAAATAGTATTTCAGCTACATCTGTAATTGAGCAGTGTTTTATTGCTAGTGCAACCAAAACAGAACTCAGAGGAAAGGGGTAAAAATAAAAACAGCCACTCGTCTTGAAAAGAGAAGTACTTTCATGCCTTACAATCACTGTAGTATCAGACAGGAAGCCACTTGGCAGTTTCATTTCATAGACATCAAAAGGAGTGAACAGAGAATAGGTTATCTTTCCCAGAACTAACTTCCAGACACTGATTACAGTAAAAAGTCAAACATTAAACTTTCCATAAGGGTCCCTAAAGAAAATTTGAACTACTGTCATCTTAGTAGAAGTGATTTAAATCATGCACACAATGTGTTACACTATTAAAAGGTGAAGGGCTGAAGGCTGTGATGGTGATGTGATATATTAAGTACCTATGCCCAGAGTAACAGAGGGTCCTGTGGCACCTTAGAGACTAACAGAAGTACTGGGAGCATAAGCTTTCGTGGGTAAGAACCTCACTTCTTCAGATGCAAGACATCTTGCATCTGAAGAAGTGAGGTTCTTACCCACGAAAGCTTATGCTCCCAGTACTTCTGTTAGTCTCTAAGGTGCCACAGGACCCTCTGTTGCTTTTTACAGATTCAGACTAACACGGCTACCCCTCTGATACTATGCCCAGAGTGACACAGAATTTTAGCCCTAGGAATCCAACTCTTTACAGACATTAAAAGGTAATATTTTCAAATTGTTTTATGAAAAGCAAATTAAAAACATGAAATTTAAGCTTCATTTCTTATTCAGTTTCTTCACCTCTATCATACTATACCTCTATCTCGATATAATGCTGTCCTCGGGAGCCAAAAAATCTTAATGTGTTATAGGTAAAACTGCGTTATATCGAACTTGCTTTGATCCGCTAGAGTACACAGCCCTCCCCCCCCCCGAGCACTGCTTTATCGCGTTATATCAGAATTCGTGTTATATCGGGGTAGAGGTGTATATAGCAGAGTTGCTCTTTAGTTGCTTACCTGCTGACACTGAATTATTTTGTTACAACAGCATTTGTTTTGAAGATGGAGAAAAACATTAGATCTGCCTTGCAAACAGATGCAAAATAAAAGCAGAACTAATTTTGACTATCATTAACAGTATCCATTTAAACTGGTAACATTTATTTATTACACATATGGCCACAGTATTACCAGTCATTTCACCAACACTATCACAGATCGCATGCCCTCATCTTTCAGGAGCAAGAGTGATCCATGGGTTTTTTCTGCAGATGAATATGGAGCTGCCTCAGTCACATGGCCTGTTATCAGTCTATTACTGCCCTCAATCCAAGCTTAGCATGGAAACTGTCCTGTGCATTCTTGCTCCTGGACCACATGAGGGGGGAACTATAGGGAACAAGCTGCCATTGGGCCTTCTCAACAATTAATTTGTGGGCTACTAAAAAAGTTTAAGTCCTAGTGAGCTGGTCAAATGGCTTCTATGCCACCAAATGATAAGCAATACTGTGAGGCTGCACCACAAGAAAACCCACTTTTTACCTTGACTTCTGAAGAGTTAGCATACAGTACTGTTCATATTAAAGAGAAGTTAAACCATAAAATATTAATTTAGCTAACAGTAGGCCATCAGCTCTGGAAAAGCATTCCCAATACACTCAAACTCACAGGCTATTTTAAGTTGCTAAGTCTTGATTAAGAGTACCTTGTGGAGGGGCTGGCTGCTGATATCCTGGCAGCGGACCATTGTAAGCGCCATACTGAGAATGATGAACTCCAGGCATTTGCTGCCCTCCATAACCAGACTGTTGGTATCCCTGATATCCAGGCTGAGGCTGCCCATAAGGAAGCCCTGTGTGAGCTTGCTGGTTTACACTCATTGTGTTCACATCCCCAAACTAGTCTCACCTGCAAGGAGAGGAAAAAAGAACACAATTAGAAAACAATAGTCCAAAAAGGATCCCTTGCTATGAAAGCTGCTGAGCGGGAGCTGGCCTGCTAGTAACCGTGAGATGCTAGAGAATAGGGTTACCATTCCCCCGGATTCCCCCGGACATGTCCGGCTTTTTTCAGTTAAAAATAGCGTCCGGGGGGAATTTGTCAATGTCTGGACTTCTCCCCCCCCCCCCCCCCCCATGCAGAGCGTGCGGGGCTTACAGGGCAGCCGGCCGGATGGTGCCACTCGCACGGGGCTCCGGCAGCCAAAGCCCTTCCTCCACTTCCCCCCTCCTCTCTCCTGCAACTTGACACCACTCCCCTCCTCTCCCTCCCTCCCTCCCCCCGCCCTGCATTCACAGATCGCAGGCCGTCGCCTCGGCCTCCGGCAGTCTGGAGCTCCGACCCTGCTCCCCTCCCCCGCTGTCGAGCGCGCTGCTCACAGAGCACCGTAAGGGGGCCGGAGGTCAGAGAAGCGGCAGGGAGGTTCTGGGGGGGGGGGTAGTCAAGAGACAGGGGGAGGGTTGGATGGGTCAGGAGTCCGGGGGGGCTGTCTGGGGGTGTAAGGTTTTGGGCAGAGTACAGGTGGGGGGTCTCAGGAGGGGGCAGTTAGGAGACAAGGCACAGGGAGGCTTAGGTAGGGGGTGGGGTTCTGGAGGGTAGTTAGGAGCAGGGGTCCCAGGAGGGGGCAGTCAGGGGACAAGGAGCGGGGGGGGTGTTTGGGAGTTCTGGGGGGGGGCTGTCAGGGGGCAGGAGTGGGGAGAGGGATCGGAGCAGTCAGGGGACAGGGAGCAGAGGGGTTTAGATGGGTCGGGAGTTTTGGGGGGGGCTGTCAGGGGGTGGGGAGTGGTTGGATGGGGCGTGGGAGTCCCAGGAGTCTGTCTGGGGGTGGGGGTGTGGATAAGGGTTGGGGCAGTCAGGGGACAGGTAGGGGGTAGAGTCCTAGGGGGCCAGTTAGGATGTGGGGAAGGTCTCAGGAGGGAGCAGTCAGGGGACAGGTAGGGGGTAGAGTCCTAGGGGGCCAGTTAGGATGTGGGGAAGGTCTCAGGAGGAGGCAGTCAGGGGACAAGTAGCAGGGAGGCTTAGGTAGGGGGTGGAGTCCTGGGGGGCAGTTAGGGGCAGGGGTCCCAGGAGGGGGCAGTCAGGGGACAAGGAGTGGGGGGGAGGGTTGGTGGTTCTGAGGGGGCAGGAAGTGGGAGGGAGTGGAAGGGGCAGGGGCGGGGCTAGGGCAGGACAGGGGCGGGGCTCCTCCCGTCCTCTTTTTTGATTGTTGAAATATGGTAACCCTACTAGAGAAGGAAATGTAATAGGTAGTGAATGAATGAATTGAATTGAATGAATGGAGATATCCTATCTCCTAGAACTGGAAGGGACCTTGAAAGGTCATCAAGTCCAGCCCCCTGCCTTCACTAGCAGAGCCAAGTACTGATTTTGTCCCAGATCCCTAAGTGGCCCCCTCAAGGACTGAACTCACAACCCTGGGTTTAGCAGGCCAATGCTCAAACCACTGAGCTATTCCCCCTCCCCCCACCCCCCCAAGTGTCTCACTTGCCTTCAGAGTGAATAAAAATCAATGCTTTTTTTTTTAATTAGATTTTTTTATAAAATGCTTTTTGAGGAAAAAAACCTATCTAAAGATAGTTTTAATGAAGATACATTATAGCTCGAAGATATCTCATCATGGAATAGGGATTATAAATTCTAATTCTATAGTATAAGACAATATATTCATGTAATGTTCAAGAAAGGTTTTGTAAATGAGTTCCAATAGTTCCTGGATTAGGGACCCAATCTTATGGGGTTCCAGGAGCTTCTGTATAGATTATTTAGGTTAATCTTTCTATCTACCCAATGGGACTCAGTGTTCAATCTAGAAGATACCATCAGAGATGCTTAATTTTGCAGTTCTCAAACTGTGGATTTGTGTCTCCAGAGATAACATGCTTGTTAACAGCAAAAATGGTGGTGGTGGATGGGGGGGAGGTTAAATGAAATATTTAAAAAAAAAAATTAACTATTTTAGTTAAACAATTTTAACAAAAACAAACCTGATTTTAAAAAAACTTGAACGTTTACATTCAAAAATTCATATGCTTGTTTTGTTAAAATATTATGTTTGCTGTTGAAGAAATAAATCCAGAATACATAACATTGTTGTTTTAGTTAAATAAAACAATTTAAAATGTCTGTCTGGTGATGTTCTCCTAATACAGCATGGAAATAAAGCCCTCCAAATATTAATGAGTAACCTGTTGAATTGGAGATATTTATGAAATCATTGGGAGGTGAACTATCTGCTTCAGTTACCTTTGGTAAATGAAATAACCAAACAATCATTTTCTGATACAGCAGTAAAACTAATCTAAAAAGTTTTCAAAATAAATCACTTAAAAAATGTATAGTGTGTAACTTCTAAAAACAAAACTTACATCTTTCTCTGAGTTGTGAAGAATATGTACTAAGGTTATAACAACCAACAAGAATGCACTTTTATGTAGAAATCCATGATTAAATTGAGTCTTCCTGACTAGTGATTTAAATCAAATCCATCCTGCTTGCCTTCCAGAAATTGCCTTTGGAATTACTGGGAGAAGAGAATTGTTATCTACATAAAGAAAATGCTTTACAATGGACACAAGTGCTGGTAACACCGCTTAAAATTGCCATCAACCCACAACCTGCTTCAGAATGCCTCAAACAATACTTAGCACTGCTGTAGCACTGTAGAATTATTAAGACTCACACCACCTATAAGAAGAGACTGGTATCCCCCCATTTCACATAGAGAAACTAAAGGAATACAGGTGTCATGCCCAAGATTAACTAAATCACTAGGAGAAATGGAATCAGTACTCAAGAGTTCCTGGCTCCGAGCCCTGTGCTCAGTCTGTTAGGTCTTGCTTCCTTGACACAAATGGATGTACACCAATTACATTGCTCTACAGCCAAAATGCTTCTGAAATAAATGTAGTCAAACTTTACTAATTCTGGGTCACTGAGAACGAAAATGATGCTTAAAATTGTTGATTGGCTCTAGTTTTCAAGATGTGTTATTGGGTCAGTATATACGACTCTTGACTTGGGAATGACGGAGGATAAGTCAGTTATAAAGGGAAGGGATCTCAATTTAAACCAGAAATTACTAAAATACATCTTTGACTGGATCTATGAATAAATCTATGACTGGGTTTGGACAGTACTTGCTTTTTAGGCAAAACAATGAGTGATGCAATCTGAAGCTGGTATTGCGTCATACAGGATATGAATTGCATCATGTTATTCCTAGAAGTCATGGATGATGCAATCATAACGAAGCTTACATCACTCTGCTGAACAAATTGCCCTATATCAGCTCTAGAAGTCATACAGTGTCGTGCTCTCTTATTTGTCAGTGTTTGATTTTGCAAAGGGACACACTTCTGTTTAGCTAAAGTGAGCAGAGATGCCTCGTACTTGCGTGAACAGTGCAGATAACTTCTGCTATGTTTGTGGTGAAGTGACTTTTCCATCACAAAAGCGCAGTATAACCACTATGGTTAAGAAAGCCTAATCACCTTTATTTTGGCTGCAAAACTGGAGATCAGGACAAGATCCCACACATGCTGCAACACTTGTGCAACAAATCTTCGCCAGTGGTTGAACAGGAAAGGGAAATCTATGCCTTTTGCAATGCCAATGATTTGGAGAGAGCCAACAGATCATACCAGCAATTGTTACTTCTGCATGGTGCCTCCAGTTGGGAAAGGTGTGTCAAAGAAGAAAAAGTGGACTGTGCATTATCCAAACATTCCATCAGCTATACGTCCACTACCTCACGGAGAAGGAGTGCCGGTTCCTGATGCACCAGAATCATTCTCACTTAAGTCAGACGAGGAAGAGGATGAAACTTCTGGTCCTGAACCATCAATGTCACAGGACCCACATTTTCGCCCATCCTCCTCCTCTGAACCACCCCTCATAACACAAGGTGAACTGAATGACCTTGTCAGGGATTTGGCACTACCCAAGAGTAAGGCAGAGCTGTTGGACTCCAGACTACAGCAGTGGAATCTCCTGGCAGGTGGTGATAGGGTTTCCATGTTCCGTGACCATCAAAAGGATCTTGTCACATTCTTCTTCACGGAAGGTGATCTTGTAGCCTGCAATAACATCGATGGTGTGATGGCAGCCCTCAACATCGTTCACGATCCAGATGAGTGGAGACTGTTCATTGATTCATCGAAGACGAGTCTTAAAGCTGTTTTACTGCATAATGGCAATGTTTTGCCATCAATTCCAGTTGGTCATGCAGTCCATATGAAGGAAACCTATGACAACATGAAACAACTTTTGAGGTGCATAAACTATGACCAACATCAGTGGCAGCTTTGTGGCGATTTGAAGGTTGTTGCTCTCTTCCTTGATCTGCAGACTGGATACACAAAGTACTGCTGTTTTCTCTGCGAATGGGATAGTCGTGCAAGAGATTCCCACTACATCAAGAAAGATTAGACACTCCGACAGTCATTGGAGCCTGGGAGGAAAAGTGTTCAGCATCCACCACTTGTTGAATCAAGGAAAATTGTGTTACCACCCTTACACATCAAGCTGGGTCTGATGAAGAACTTTGTCAAGGCCATTGACAAAACACAAGCAGCTTTCAAGTACCCTCGTGGAAAATTTCCAAGGTTAAGTGAAGCTAAGATAAAGGAAGGTGTCTTTGTTGGTCCTCAGATTTGTGAACTTTTTCGAGATGATGCATTTGACCATGCACTGCGTGGCAAGGAAAAGATGGCATGGAAAGCCTTCCAGTTAGTGGCAATAAATTTTCTCTGAAACAACATGGCAGACAACTACAGGTTGTTGGTGGAAAACCTCCTCAAGGCCTACAAAAGCCTTGGTTGCAACATGTCACTAAAGATACATTTTTTGCACTCTCATCTAGATTTTTTTTCCACCGAACTCTGGAGCAGTGAGCGACGAGCATGGCAAGCGATTTCACCAGGACATTGCAACAATGGAGAAACGCTATCAGGGCAAATGGAGCCCATCAACGCTTGCAGACTATTGCTGGACAGTGACAAGAGATGCTCCATTTAATGAATACAAGAGACAAGCCAAGAAGCGCCGAGTAGACACTGAATAGGACTAAACTATGTACATAATAGTTTTTTGCCTTTTGTTTCATAATAAAATTTATACAACCCTTTTGCTGATTTTTAAAGTGTTACATAAACAGGACAGGTGAAATATCATCATGTAAAGCAACCATAAACACATGGAAAGACCTAGGTTTACAATTTATGATTAAAACTCTATCTACACAATATACATAGACATAAAATGTAAAAACTTAAATATCTTAGAAACAGTAGCCAGTTGTTTTAATTGTCATATTTGAATTCAGCACATCAAAATACATAATAAATAGCACATTTTATCCCTGAAGCAGACGACTTCTCAAAAATTGTAGACCAGTGTTACCTCAGAGTACAAAGGATTCAGAATCCAGAATAGGGTCGAGATGAGATTTTCAAATAAACTGGACAGTAATTTAAATCCCAATGATCTCCATAGTGAAATAAGAAAACAACATTTAAAATGACAAATGCTCAAGGGAGACCTGAGACTGAAGTTGAATGAACCTCAAGCTAGGAGAGGTGCATGAACAGAGTTACACGAAGGCCAGAGCAGGAAGGGCAGGGAATGACCGGAATAAGAGCATGGTGCTATGATGGAGTTGTGAGAGGCAGCTTGCAGAATGGAGGAACTCTTCATTCCTCCCTTTCATGCACATTAAAAATCCACTATCTTTCTCTTAATAGAATACAAAGTAGGCAGCACTTTAATACTATGGTGACAGACACAATACACAAATCAGAGCCAGACATGCTAGTGAGAGCTTGCTCCAGAGAGAGCTGGTGGACCACTTCATGCTTGGTTAATGGACAACAGACAGCAGAGGATCCCCACTGTTATTTTACATTAATATACTGGTTGTGTTACCTGCTTAGATAAACCATATCTGCCACAAGACCTTGTTTACAGCCTTACAGTTAAGGTTGCAATGACTTAATAGTATGCTGTTGTAAAAAAAATACAAGTGCCTGAAAGCCAGAATTCAAAGATGAGATCACAGTTACATAAAAACTGTGGAAAGTAAATTTGGTTATACCAAAAACCTTTAGCTCTGCCCCTCATATCCTTGCCACCCCATGCCCTATCTGTGTGAGGGAGTACCATGTGTAGCCACGGCTACACTAGGAAAAGAGATATTTAAACATGTTTTAGTTAACATGCTAAAAATCTAGACAGATGATGCAGATGTAATTTTAACACGTGTTAGCTGGTTGAGGTAAACTCTAATGAGGAATGTAGGGATTACCTCAACCAGCTAACATGTTGTAACAGCAACTGTTTTGATTACCATAGAATTTTGACATGTGTTAAAATACCTATTATCCTAGTGAAGACAAGGCCTATGTCAGCTATCACAGCTTGCTGACATGTTAAATCCAGGGTCCCTAAGCTCAACCAGGAAGCCAAGTGACTGGGGAGATCTTAGACGCCATATGCAAAAATGTTTCCTGAGAAGTAATTGTAGTTCTTTGAGTAGAGCATCTGTATAGATACAAATTCTTAAAGATCCATACAGATCATATCGAAAGGAAAACTGAACATTACATCTGCAGTCAAGCCATGTCCACAGTATAGTTACCCTGATCACAATGCTGCAGTAGATTTTAATGTATTTGTGGCTGCTGGAAGTCCACACTGAGAATATTAAAGGGATAAAACATTCCCATTTTAATGCTTGATATGATGAAAACACTAGGTAGCAATTTAAATAGGAAGTTGGCATAAGAGTTGGAAGGTATTTGGTTTGTATATGAAGTATATATAAATAATAGTACTATTGTCATGCACCTTTCATCGAAGAAACTCAGTTCTCACTGTAACATTATATAAATATTTCCCTCTCCCCACAAAGAATCCACAAAGGCAAAAAATTAGTATGTGCTTTTTTATTATTCTTCATGTTTGAAGGCAGCCTATAAGGTTTTTTAGGGAAAAAACTGTACTTGTATTTTGTACATTGGGAATCTGCATTAGCAACTTCTGTATCAAAAACACTTAAACATGGCTAATCACTTTACTACTCGCTACTAGCTACACAGAATTCCATTAGGCAGCTTTGATGCTAACATGCTAACACGGTCACAAACAGTGGTCATTACTGACAATCACTAGGTTACTTCAGCAAAAAGAACAGGAGTAGTTGTGGCACCCTAGAGACTCAGGCCTGGTCTACACTACGAGTTTAGGTCGAATTTAGCAGCGTTAAATTGAATTAAGCCTGGACACGTCCACACAACGAAGCCCTTTTTTTCGACTTAAAGGGCCCTTTAAACCGGTTTCTTTACTCCACCTCCGACGCAGGGATTAGCGCTAAAATCGGCCTTTGTGGGTCGGATTTGGGGTAGTGTGGACGGAATTCGACGTTATTGGCCTCCGGGAGCTATCCCACAGTGCTTCATTGTGACCGCTCTGGACAGCGCTCTCAACTCAGATGCACTGACCAGGTAGACAGGAAAAGCCCCACAAACTTTTGAATTTCATTTCCTGTTTGCCCAGCATGGAGAGCACAGGTGACCATGCAGAGCTCATCAGCACCGGTAACCATGATGGAGTCCCAGGATCGCAAAAGAGCTCCAGCATGGACAGAACGGAAGGTACGGGATCTGCTTGTCATATGGGGAGATGAATCAGTGCTAGCTGAACTCCGTAGCATTAAACGAAATGGCAAAATATTAGAAAAAAGTCTCAAAGGCCATGAAGGACAGAGGCCATAACAGTAGTGCCGCGTGAAAATTAAGGAGCTAAGGCAAGTCTACCATAAAGCCAGAGAGGCAAACAGAAGATCCAGGGCAGAGCCGCAAACATGCCGCTTCTACGCGGAGCTGCATGCCATGCTAGGGGGTGCAGCCACCACTACCCTAACCGTGTGCTTTGACTCCATCAATGGAGAATTACGCAACAGGGAAGCGGGTTCGGGGTATGAGGAAGATGAGGATGATGATGAAGACAATGAAGATAGCTCACAGCAAGGAAGCGGAGAAACCGGTTTCCCCAACAGCCAGGATATGTTTATCACCCTGGACCTGGAACCAGTAACCCCAGAACTCACCCAAGGCGTGTTCCCAGACTCTGAGGGCACACAAGGGACCTCTGGTGAATGTACCTTTGTAAATATTACACATGGTTTAAAAGCAAAACGTGATTAATGATTAATGATTAATTTGCCCTGGCAATCGCAGCCAGTACATCTACTGGAAAAGTCTGTTAACGTTTATGGGGATGGAGCAGAAATCCTCCAGGGACATCTCCAGAAAGCTCTCCTTCATGTACTCCCAAAGCCTTTGCAAAAGGTTTCTGGGGAGGGCGGCCTTATCCCGTCCACCATGGTAGGACACTTTACCACGCCAGGCCAGTAGCACGTAGTCTGGAATCATTGCATAACAAAGCATGGCAGAGTATGGTCCCGGTGCTTGCTGGTCTGCAGACAACATCCATTCCTTATCTCCCCTTGTTATCCTCAGGAGAGTGACACCATTCACGGTCACCTGGTTGAAATGGGGTGATTTTATTAAGGGGACATTCAGAGGTGCCCGTTCCTGCTCAGCTGAACAGAAATGTTCCCCGCTGTTAGCCACGTGGTAGGGGGGAGGGGTGAAGTGATCATCCCAGAGAATTGGGTGTGGGGGGGGTAGTTGGGTTTGTGCTACATGTTAACCTGGAAACCGCAGCCCCTCCTTTCACATTGCAAACGCATTTTAAATGGCCAACCCAACAGGTGCTTGGTATGGGAAATGAGGGCGCTACTGTTTGAAACCATTCCCACATGTTAAGAAGGTTAAAAAAGCCAAAAGACTGTGGCTTACCATGGCTGCCTGCAAGCCGAAATCTGTTGCCTGGCACTGCGTGAGTGATCTCTCACACCAAACCGGCAGGCCCTCAATATAAGAGGAAAAATGCGACCTTGTAACGAAAGCACATGTGCTGTGTAATGTGAACAGCAAAATTTAACGTGAAAGAGTGTACCCATTGTTCTCTAAAATGTGTCTTTTTTAACCACCTCTCCCTTCTCCTCCACCAGCTGCAAATGTTTCTCCTTCACAGAGGCTAGTGAAGATTAGAAGGAGAAAACGGTGGACTCAGGATGATATGTTCTCGGAGCTCCAGATGTCCTCCCATGCTGACAGAGCACAGCAGAATGCATGGAGGCAGTCAATGTCAGAGTGCAAAAAAGCACAACCTGAATGAGAGGAGAGGTAGCGGGCTGAATCGCAGACTGAAGAGAGCAAGTGGTGGGCTGAAGAGGATAGGTGGCGTCAGCTTGCTGACAGAAGGCAAGAGTCAATGCTCCGGCTGCTGGAGCATCAAACTGATATGCTCCAGCATATGGTTGAGCTGCAGGAAAGGCAGCAGGAGCAGAGACCGCTGCTACAGCCCCTGTGTAACCAACAGCCCTCCTCCCCAATTTCCATAGACTCCTCACCCAGACACCCAAGAACGCGGTGGGGGGGCCTCTGGCCACCCAGTCACTCCACCCCTGATGATTGCCCGAGCATCAGAAGGCTGGCCTTCAATAAGTGTTAAAGTTTTAAAGATTTAAACTGTAGCGTGTCCTTTTCCTTCCTTCCTCCCCCACCTCTCCTGGGCTACCTTGGCAGTTATCCCCCTAGTTGTGTGATGAATTAATAAAGAATGCATGAATGAAGTAACAATGACTTTATTGCCTCTGCAAGTGGTGCTCGAGGGGGGGAGGGGAGGGGGGTTAGTTTACAGGGAAGTAGAGTGAACCGGGGGGGGGGGGGGGGGAGAGAAGGGGTTCATCAAGGAGAAACAAACAGAAGTTTCACACCGTAGCCTGGCCAGTCACAAAACTCGTCTTCAAAGCTTCTCTGATGCGCACCGTGCCCTGCTGTACTCTTCTAACCGCCCTGGTGTCTGGCTGCGCGTAATCAGTGGTCAGGCAATTTGCCTCAACGTCCCACCCTGCCATAAATGTCTCCCCCTTACTCTCACAGATATTGTGGAGTGCAAAGCAAGCAGCAACAACAATTGGAATATTGGCTTCGCTGAGGTCTATCCGAGTCAGTAAACTGCGCCAGCGCGCTTTTAAATGTCCAAATGCACATTCCACCACCATTCGGTACTTGCTCAGCCTATAGTTGAACAGGTCCTGATTACTGTCCAGGCTGCCTGTGTACGGCTTCATGAGCCATGGCATTAAGGGGTAGGCTGGGTCCCCAAGGATAACGATAGGCATTTCAACATCTCCAACGGTTATTTTCTGGTCCGGGAAGAAAGTCCAGCTTTCGAAACAGACCAGAGTGCCTGAAGACGCGAGCATCATGTACCTTTCCCGGCCATCCCACGTTGATGTTGGTGAAACGTCCCTTGTGATCCACCAGGGCTTGCAGCAGCATTGAAAATTACCCCTTGCGGTTTATGTACTCGGTGGCTTGGTGCTCCGGTAACAAGATAGGGATATGGGTTCAGTCTATCGCCCCACCACAGTTTGGGAATCCCATTGAAGCAAAGCCATCCACTATGACCTGCACGTTTCCCAGAGTCACTACCCTTGATATCAGCAGGTCTTTGATTGCGTCGGCTACTTGGATCACAGCAGCCCCCACAGTAGATTTGCCCACTTCAAATTGATTCCCGACTGACCGGTAGTTGTCTGGCGTTGCAAGCTTCCACAGGGCTATCGCCACTCGCTTCTCAACTGTGAGGGCTGCTCTCATCCTGGTATTCTGGCGCTTCAGGGCAGGGGAAAACAAGTCACCAAGTTCCATGAAAGTGCCCTTACGCATGCGAAAGTTTTGCAGCCACTGGGAATCGTCCCACACCTGCAACACGATGCGGTCCCACCAGTCTGTGCTTGTTTCCCGGGCCCAGAATTGGCGTTCCACGCCATGAACCTGCCCCAGTAACACTATGATTTGCACATTGCTGGGGCCTGTACTTTGTGAGAGGTCTATGTCCATGTCAATTTCCTCATCACTCTCGTCGCCGCGCTGCAATCGCCTCCTCGCCTGGTTTTGCTTTGGCATGTTCTGGCTCTGCATATACTCTAGGACAATGCGCACCAGGAAGGTTCCAGGTCAGTCAACAATCTCCTCCACTAGAGCCTTCAGAGGGGGTCGCCTCCTATATATGTCTGGTCAGAGAGATCTGACTAGCCCAGATCCATCCAAGGAACCAACTGCATCTTTGTGGCAGTATCTCTTTTTCTTATTGGAATTGCTGGAATCACAGATAGTGTTTTCTCCATCCCAAGATTCTGACCCTAAATCAATGGAACATGTTACCTGTTCCTTTACAGGCACCTTTATAAGAGGACACAACCCCTTTCAACCCAGGACTTTACACTGCAGATCCAAGGAAGGTGTAGAAGGTACCCTAGTCATATTGAAGACACTTTTTGATCAAGACAGAGGAGAGAGGAGAACTAAAGGACTGCTAGTGGGATCTACTTACACCCTTAATCTTTGGAAGGCAGGGCTCAAGAGACATGCATGGAACCCCAACTATTTCTCAAAAAGATTCCACAGCGACTTGACCATATAAGTAACTACTTCATGGGTCATTCTCACATCTTACAGCCTAGGAAATTATCTGGACTTGATTCCCTGAACATTGCACACTTTAGTGCAGTTGATAAAAAGTTGTAACATGGTTTAAGATTTGTAGATGAGGGTAGGGTCAGGAAGAGAGGATATGTTGAAGGGTAGTTATAGATACAGAAATCCAAAATCAAGATATGCAACTTACTAAAATTATATTAGCCATTCTTCTAAATATTCTGCTTGTATGTTTTATCTCTTTGCTCATCCTTCATGCAGTATATTTTTTCCAAGACCAGACTATGCCTTTCTATATTTTGGCACAAAACCAACCATATTTTGAGTACTAGCATAAAACACACAATAAATGATCACTTTTTGCAAGATGGGAAACTTCAAATTAATCATTCTTCTAGGCTTCGCAGTGCATGACATCTTCTCCGTGCAGCCTTTTAGACAGTCACTATTCGGAGTCTTGCTCAGCAATGAGGATATCAGCCTTAAAAATAAATTCTCAACATATAAACTCACTTCTACAGGAGATAAACACGGAGTTCTTTCCTTGTCTCTTCTGTGGAGGTTTTGAGGTTGACAACTTTGGCCATTCTTTGTATCCCAACCTTTCTCAGTTACCATCAACTAACTCCAGGATTACTGACTTTCCTTCCAACAACAAGAATGCTACATGAAGAAAACAGTACTTCAGTCAGGAAATAACAGTCAAAGAAGTACTAATGTCACAGAGGTCATGAAAGAAATAAAATAATCCTTCAGACACCTTCTTACCACTAGTGCCCAGAACACAACACATACATGGTGAAAAGCAATCTGAGGTCCATGCTGGCTCCACCAGACTAATGGCAACCACCCTTCCAAGTCAATTCCATCCTAGTACTCTGGCCATAGCAACATACAGGTCCTTGCAGCTACAATGAATTCTAAACAGACATATCAATGAATAATTCTGCTCCTTCCTTCCTGAATTACCTCTCCATCCCAAAACAAAATAAGATGTACAGATAGGAATGTGTGCATTTGCACTTTCAAAACAGGTAGTAAGAAAGGACATTTCCCCCTTATGCCACCGATGTGTATGGATGAATGAAGGAAAGTCCCTTCCCAAAGCAGTGATTCAGAGTTCCTAGCCAGTATGAGGTCTCTCTCAACCCTTCAACCAAAATACCTACTGCTTCCCACTGAAGAAAATAGTCAAATCCCAAGTTCCCAGAGTCTACATGGGACAATTCTGTATTACTGAGCAGTGAAGACCTCACGGAACATCTTGCGGAGAGCTCACATTACTTTTTAGGGTCCCCATAAACTAGAGCTCAACTAATAGATTCTCTCCTGGACTACAACAAAAACAGTAGCTCTGGACAGAATCTCCTTTCCAGGTAAAGATACTTGTCTTGTGACTTTAAAAGCTCAGGTGCAGATGAGCCACCAGTGTTTCAAGCACTATGTCAACTTCTTGTACTCTGAGCAAGTTTGGCTGAGACAATGCTTAAAACAGCAGTAGCAAGAAGTCCATCTACACAAGGGCTCCCAGTGTGGCTATCACCAGGGAAGCTGGACTACTGACTGGTGTTAGCAAGAATGGGATGTTTTTGCAAAATTTTCCTAGTGGAGACAAGATTTCTGAAGTTGTCCACGCTTGGGAAAACTTGTAAGAATTTTTCTGTGCCAATACTGAAAAATATTTACAAAGCATTCTTAATGCAAATACACCCTATGACAAAAGCAAGTCTCAGCAACCTCTTCCCTGACCCAGAAACCAGTTTCAAGGAAGTGAAAGACAAATGCAACTTAGCAACACAATGCAACCAGATTCCAAGCCCCATTTAAAAAGAAGATTCTCTTCATTCCACACAATCTCCTCCTTAGAGACTACGTTAGTTTTGGGTCACACTTTTATTATCTCTTTGCTCCCTGCTTTTTCAAAATTAGTCTAAAACAAACAAGTAAATCCTATTCCCAGATCCCGACAGCTTTAGGCTAGGTATCACTTAAGAATTGCCAGGTCCCTGCGTGGGTCAATTGTCCCTCATAACCCTAAAAGACCTGGCAGCTGAACGGTGCAATGCAAATGCTGCAGCAAGAGACGTGAGGATTACAGGAGATTAAGTGTTTCCGCCTGGGCTCTTGCCTTTGCGGCCAGTGAGACATTTGACAGTGAGCATGTCACAAGGGCAGCAGCCCGGGCTGATGGGGCCCGGCCCCCGCATCCGATTGGGGAGCGGGCGGCTCCCCTTCATTCAGCGCCAGCGGGGCCTGGGGCTCAGCGGCGCATCGCAGGGCAGACACCGACCAGCCGGTGCGAGCTCAGGGAAGGGCGAGAAGCGGCGGAAGCGGCTTGGCAAGCAGGGCCCGACGTGAGCCATTGCCGGGGCGCGGCGCCTATCAGCCCTCGGCACAGCTTCGCCAGGCGCTCCCGGGGGCCACCTGGGCGCGGGGAGCCAGGCCCGAGCGCCCCCCACACACAGGCCGCTCCCCACAGGGGGAAGGGCCCGCCGCCCCCAGCTAGTCCCGCGGGAAGGGCCCCCGACCCCGTGCCGGGCTCTGCCCGGAGCTCCAGGCCCGCCCCACTCACCCAGCTGCTCCTGCTCGTCCCTCCTGGCGCTACTGCCCCGGCTGCGCTCCGCCGCCAGGCCCCACTTCCGGTTCCCGGGGCTATCACACCCACCGGAAGTGCCCCCCCGGCCTGCTCTCTGCCACGTCCTCACTCGCGGCCAACCCCCGGCGGCCGCGACGCCCAACCTCGCAGGACCCGGATGTTGCGCAGGCGCCATGAGGCCGGTAGAGGACGCGGGGCTTCCGGGTACTACTCCCAGACGTTGACGTCGCAGGGTTTACACGCCTCTCCGTATCCTGCCTCCTGAGGGAACGCCCATGTCAATGACGTAACGGGGGAATGGAGCCGAATGCAGCCATGCTCGGGGAAGGTTTTTTACCACCCAAAGCAAAACGTTTTTTGGCTGCCCCCACCCCAGCCCTGGCCTCTCCACCCTCTGCCACCCCACGCTGCTCCAATCCTGGGCTCTCCACCCCACCCCACCTGCACCGTCTGCCACCCTAGCGCTGGGCTTCCACCCACCAGCGCTGACTCCGCCTGCTTCCCCATCATCTCCAGCCGGTCCAGGGCTGGCAGGGTCAGGGTAAACAGCAGGCCTCCCGGGCCGTGCCTCAGCCCAAGGTCCCTCCAGCCGGGGCTCCCACCTCCAGGACCTGCCGGGACTGGGGAGGTCAGAGCCGGGGGACTGCCCCGGCAGGGGGCTGAGGAGCCGGGGCAGGACAGTCCCAGAGGGAGCGGAGCACCCCGCCCTCTATGGCCCCGCTCCTGCTGCTGCTGCTCCTGGCCGCCCTGCCACAGTCCCTGGGTGGCTCGGGCTGCTTCGCCCAGCCCCGGCTGTGGCGCTGGGAGGCAGCCGCCCCGAGGCACCTGCAGGCGGCTCCATGTGCCCCGAGGGGCAGCCCCCAGCCCAAGTGTCCCGCGCTCGGAGCCCGCCCGGCCATAAGGTGTGGGTGCTGCTCCCCAATGTGAACCGCAGCGGCCGCAGGGTGCCCCCGGTGCAGGACGCGCTGCTGCTGCTAGGGCTGGCTCTAGGCTTTTGCCGCTCAAGTGCTAAAAAAAAAAAAAAAAAAAGTCTGGCTGGAATGCCGCCCCTGAAAATGTGCTGCCTCAAGCACCTGTTTGGTTTGCTGGTACCTGGAGCCGGCCCTGGGTGCCACAAGCTGCTCGCTCGTTGGACCACCCATGGAGTCACTTGGCCAATGAGGGTCACTCATCCGTTGGGCCACACAGCCAATGGGGTCACTCACCAAATGGGCCACATAAGCTGACTGGGGTCACCAATCACCCAATGGGCCACAAGAACCACATCATTGGCCACTCATCTAACTGTCTGCAAGCCACTCATTCATTGCAACACAAGCTCAATGAGTTCACCAGCCCCAGAGCCAATGGCCTCACTTGCCCAGTGGGCCAGAAGCCTGGTGGGGTCACCACCCTCTCAGTGAATTGGCCATGAACTAACTTGGTGGGGTCACCAGCTGGTTAATAGGCCACAGGACGAGCCCAATGGAAACAAAAACAACAAGCAACAGAGGGTCCTGTGGCACCTTTAAGACTAACAGAAGAATTGGGAGCATAAGCTTTCGTGGGTAAGAACCTCACTTCTTCAGATGCAAAACAACAAGGAGTCTGGTGGCACCTTAAAGACTAACAGATTTATTTGGTTTCAGAGTAGTAGCCGTGTTAGTCTGTATCCGCAAAAAGAACAGGAGTACTTATGGCACCTTAGAGACTAACAAATTTATTAGAGCATAAGCTTTCGTGCATCCGAAGAAGTGGGCTGTAGCCCACAAAACCTCACTTCTTCAGATGCATAGCGTGAAAGTTACAGATGCAGGCATTATATACTGACACATGGAGAGCAGGGAGTTACTTCGCAAGTGGAGAACCAGTGTTGACAGGGCCAATTCAATCAGGGTGGATGTAGTCCACTCCCAATAATAGATGAGGAGGTGTCAATTCCAGGAAAGAAAAAGCTGCTTCTGTAATGAGCCAGCCACTCCCAGTCCCTATTCAAGCCCAGATTAATGGTGTTAAATTTGCAAATGAATTTTAGTTCTGCTGTTTCTCTTTGAAGTCTGTTCCTGAAGTTTTTTTGTTCAATGATAGTGACTTTTAAATCTGTAATAGAATGACCACGGAGATTGAAGTGTTCACTTACTGGCTTTTGTATGTTACCATTCCTGATGTCCGATTTGTGTCCATTTATTCTTTTGTGGAGGGACTGTCCGGTTTGGCCAATGTACATGGCAGAGGGGCATTGCTGGCATATGATGGCATATATAACATTAGTAGATGTGCAGGTGAATGAGCCCTTGATGGTGTGGCTGATGTGGTTGGGTCCTCTGATGGTGTTGCCAGAGTAGATATGGAGACAGAGTAGGCAACGAGGTTTGCTACAGGGATTGGTTCCTGGGTTGGTGTTTCTGTGGTGTGGTGTGTAGTTGCTGGTGAGTATTTGCTTCAGGTTGGGGGCTTGTCTGTAAGCGAGGATTGGCCTGCCTCCCAAGGTCTGTGAGAGTGAGGGATAATTTTCCAGGATAGGTTGTAGATCGTGGATAATGCGCTGGAGAGGTTTTAGCTGGGGGCTGTATGTGATGGCCAGTGGTGTTCTGTTATTGTCCTTGTTGGGCCTGTCCTGTAGTAGGTGATTTCTGGGTACCCGTCTTGCTCTGTCAATCTGTTTCCTCACTTCCCCAGGTGGGTATTGTAGTTTTAAGAATGCTTGATAACGATCTTGTAGGTGTTTGTCTCTGTCTGAGGGGTTGGAGCAAATTCGGTTGTATCTTAGGGCTTGGCTGTAGACAATGGATCGTGTGATGTGTCTTGGATGGAAGCTGGAGGCATGTAGGTATGTATAGCGGTCAGTAGGTTTCCGGTATAGGGTGGTGGTTATGTGACCATCACTTATTTGCACTGTAGTGTCCAGGAAGTGGATCTCTCTTGTGTGGACTGGTCCAGGCTGAGGTTGATGGTGGGGTGGAAATTGTTGAAGTCCAAGTGGAATTCTTCAAGGGCCTCATTTCCTTGGGTCCATATGATGGAGTTACCAGCCTCTTACCCTATGGGCCACACAAGTCCAAGTGGGGCCACGGTAGCCACAAGCTGCTAGCCCAATGGAGCCAAGGACAGCTGGGAGCCGCTCACCCAATGAAGTGACAGTAGCCATGATCTAGAGTGACTGTGATGGTCATGAAAACGGTCACAGCAGCCATTTTTATGGGCTCAATGATATGAAAGTTTTTGTTGCACTGCTACACAACAGTTCTTTGGTAAGGTGTAGCCCATTATATGATCACAACATGGCATTGCAGCAAAACATCATTGTGCAACAAAAGGGTGTGCTGATTTTTTGGCAGTATAATGTGTCAGTGGCACATTAAAATATCACACAAAAACACACTGCCAATTTCACATCAAAATGTAATTGCATTGCAAATAAGAGTAATTACATGGCAGCACAGCTTGACATTGTTGCAGCACACAGCAACACAGTATGGCAAAATCACAGCAAAAGGTGACACAAAGTGATAGTCTTAGCAAAATCTCATCACGCTGTGATGCAATGTGAAGGTATCATGTCAAAATGCCATCATACAGAACTGTAAAACGATTACTATTTATTATATGTTGAGGCCTAACAATGTGCTCAGTACTGTCCAGAATACAGATGAGACAAGGTCCTTGCCCCAAGGATCTTGCAGAATTAAGAAGTTCCTGACGGAGGACTGAGGGAGATTTGCATGGTACTAGAGCAGGGGTAGGCAACCTATGGCACGCGCGCCAAAGGCGACACATGAGCTGATTTTCAGTGGCACTCACACTGCCCGGGTCCTGGCCACCAGTCCGGGGGGCTCTGCTTTTTAAATTAATTGTAAATGAAGCTTCTTAAACATTTTTAAAACCTTATTTACTTTACATACAACAATAGTTTAGTTATAGATTATAGACTTATAGAAAGAGACCTTCTAAAAACGTTAAAATGTATTACTGGCACGCAAAACCTTAAATGAGAGTGAATAACCGGCATACCACTTGTGAAAGGTTGCCGACCCCTGTACTAGAGAGAGACATAGATTGTATTTCTCCTTGTTTGTTTTCCCAGGCAATCTCAGACATGTCCTTCCTTTCATTCCTTCCCCATTCTTCACGTCTCTCTAATACTGCTGGCAGTTTGGGAAACCTGCACACATGCACATTTTCTGCCTACTCCACTCCATCAGTCAATCCAAATATCAGCACTCTCCACTCCACCTGAAACCTATGACCAGAGGGAGGATTTCAGCATGTGTTAAAACAAGGATCCCATCTGCACTTGGGTCCTTATTCTGATTTATAGGTGCAAACACTTGTGGGGAGGGGAAGGAGAAACTGAGGCAACATACTGTCCTCCACACACACTTTTTAATATCCTAGTGATGTCCCTTTCAGAGCAGCCACAGGTCCCCTGCATTCTCACAGCTATGCGTAGCTGTAAAGTAAAGGAGAGGGAGAGACTGGAAAACGGCAACAGAAGGCTCTAGCAAGCAGATATGAGATTAAGAGGTAGCTATTATAAGAATGGGGGGGAAAATTCCAGTTAGGAGTTGAGGGTGCTCACACCTTGCCAAATCAGACTCCATAAGTGCTTGTAACTGCACCAATGGTTCAATAATCCCTTTAGAGAAAACATCCCCATTGGGCTGCTAACCCTTGTGTGCTCAGCAATCTCTGTAGCTGAAAAACTGCCATATGGACTCTGCATATCCTGTGTTTTCAGAACTCGCCAGCCTCCCTTGTAAGCTTATTCTGGGGCTAACCAGGGCCCCACTTGATCCACGGTGGAGGTCAGAGTAGCCTCAGGGTTGTTTTTATTTATGATTGGTCTGCCCATGGCCCTCTAGGGACTCTGGGCGTAGGTCTACACTGCAATTAAAAATTCACAGCTGGCCCATGCCAGCTGACTTGGGCTCACAGGGCTCAGGCTAAGAGGCTGTTTTGTTGCAGTGTAGATGTTTGGGCTCTGCAGCCTGGGCTCTAGGACCCTGCAAGGGGGGAGGCTGAGCTCTAACACTTGCACCTCAGTTAAACAGCCCAAGTCAGCTCGCATCGGCCAGCCATGGGTGTCATATCCCCACAATGGGGGCTGCGAGGGAAGGTGTCATAGAGCCATTCTGTCAGCTCCATGCCAATCAGGAACCCCCCCCCCATATCCAGAGTATTCCCCAGGAGCCACAGAGAGGAGAATTAGAACCCCATCTATGTGGATAATTATATATAGTGTAGTCACAGCATTTAAGAGCAGGAGTAGTAGGAGTGGCTGGCTGTGGAGGGAATGCACAGTAAGAGGAGATCCTGCCAGGGTTCACAGATATAAGGAGAAAGCGTTTCTCCAAAAGTGATCACATTAAAATTCCCTGAGCCAGGCGCTACAACTGAGCCTGCTGTGAGGGAGTTTGATCTAGTGTCATATCTCTTCCTGTAGCTGTCATTTTAATGACTCCTGAGTGCTGTATGAACCCAGGAGTTCTTGTGGGAGTGAGAGGTAGAAATATCCACTTTAACTGAAATGCTTAAATGAAATCCCTCCAGCTTTAAGGGTGTGAGACAAAGCTCTAGAGACGGACAGGAGGTGAGCTATTTTCAGCCACACGTCGGTGAGAGATCCATGGTACATGTTGGGGGGGGGGGCAGAGAGGGTGAGATTGACGTGACATGTGTGAGGGACAACTCTGGCCCCTTACCAAAAGCAGAATCAAATACCTAATCATAGGCACCACAGCAGCTGAGAGTGCAGAAGAGCAGGGAGGGCTGGACTCATCGGTCTGAACTCTCCTCTCATGTGTCTGAGCTTGAGGGAGAAAGTGAGGAGAGGGCTTTTCGGGGAACTCCAGAGGAGGTGGATGCCATTTGTGGAGATGGAAGGGGGAGCTGCCACCCTGTAAGAGCTGGGGTTTTGCTTTGAAGAGTGGAAGAGGTTATCAGAGAAGGAAAGAAACCAAAAGTGCTAAAGTCATGGGAGCTGAAGAGGAGGTGCTGGTCACGCTGTCTGGAGGGGCCCCCTGGGGCTTCAGGCTGCAAGGGGGCTCTGAGCAGAAAAGACCTCTTCAGGTGTCAAAGGTAGGACTGGAGGATGTTAACTGTCCAGAGCAAGGCTATGCAGTTGATCCCAGATATGATAGGAGAGTCAGGCATCTCCCACTGTCATTAAGTAATGCTCTATTAACCTAGTGGATCTGAAAGGAGATCTTGGGTGGGATGGTCTGGCAGTGCCCAGGGAAGGGTGAGGTTTCTGAAATGTGTGTTACTGAGCTGGAAATAGACTGGCTTCTGGCAGGCGAGGATCTCTTTCTTTCACTGATGCCCATCATTGCTCCCATCACAAGCAGAACCTAGATAATCCAGACACTTTATAATCTGCACAATTCTCCTCACTTGAAAGCAAAGATATAACAGCAGCAACAGTGCAGAAGTGAGAGCTCATATTACTGAGGCTTCATGGCTTGTATAATACATCCAATGGCACATTATGAAGTGTGAAAATCATTAAAACTATTTGACAGTGGTCAAATGAAAGGAACAAAAGCCATTTTGTGATGCAGTGTTCATGCTTTTTCTTTAGCTATATTTGTTCAGTAAATTGCAGAATTCTACCATCACAATGGGTCTCACAGCCATCAGTGCAAATTACTGTGAGTCTCCTGCATTGGCAGAAGCTATATAATTGCTTTCTAAGCTGAATATGAGCAACAGCTATTAGTTCAGGTTCCAAGAAACTGAGGGTAGGAGGGGGGAGGATAAAACAGGAATCGAGACAATCCTTGAATTGCATTCTTTCTGATCTGCAGTTCTCTTTTCAAAGTTATCACTGAGGAGTGTTGAAGTATGACTGCTAGAAAAAAAATCCTTCTGCTTTATTAATTCACAACTGCTGCCTTAGCCTTGACCCAAGGATATTTGAGAATGGCAGTGTCACCAGCAGCAAGGGCAGGAAGGTGCTATAACCAGCAGCTTCTGGTTTCTCAGGAAGCCTGTCCCTGTGGAAGAGCATTGGAGAAGGGCACGTTCTGTAGAAGTTCAGCCAAATAACATAGAATAGCTTAGCTTGGTCCCCAGCGACAGGTCTCTAAAATAGGGAAAGATGATGATCACCAAAGAGAGAACTTCTTCACAAACTCAGTGTGCTGTGGGGAAACAAAGCCAACACCCATGGGCCAAGCTATCCAGAGGTTCTGTGAGAATAGGATTTTTGGCATCCCCTAAACTATGCAGAGTCTGGAATTATTTCTGTTGCCAGTTTTGCATGGCACTTGGGAAGGGGCTATCAATGCGTCTGGGCCTGTCACATGCAGTCAGGAAGGGAGCTGTCATTGAAGTCAGGCCTGCCCAGGTTGGATAGTATGGCGTTCAGATAGTGCAGTGATGAGTGTGGCACAGAAGCATAGATAGATAGATAGGAAGGAATTGTCAGTGAACTCAGAGCTGACAAAGAAAGGAGCTCTCTGAGAAAGTGGGGTGCCAAGATTAAAATAGAAAAACATTGGATTAGCATACAAGAAATATGATTAGTGTTGTGGCTCACAGCAAAGAATTGTGCAGATTATAAAGTGTCCAAAGATGGGGAGGGGAAGGATAAAACAGGAATAAAAGTGAACTTTGAGATGGTGCTATAGATGTAACAGATATGACTGTGCTGTAGATACAGATGCTCCTGGGTTACACAAACCCGACTTGCGGAAATCCGGAGTCACGGAAAAAGTTCATTAAGTTCCGTAAGCTTTTTTTGTGTGTGCGTAATTGTTGGAGATATGTTCCCGACTTACGCAAAATCTGACTTACGCAAGGCATTCCGTAATGGATCACTTGCATAAGTCGGGGAGCTTCTGTACTAGGAAATGTTTGTGCAGATAAAGGGGGAGGCCTACAAAAAAGTCCAGTGCTGTACTCATAGGGGATTTCAATGATTAGATACTGATTAGGAAAACCATTGTAGGAACCCTACAGCAGGATGCATACCCATGGAGATAGTACCAGATTGCTTCTATATACCAGCACACTTTGTAATGAAGTGGCAACCAAGCCAGAGACTAATCTGGGCCTAATAAGTGAAAATGAGCCAAGCATGATAAATGAATGGTGGTTCACAGGGACATAGGAATTGCCATACTGGGTCAGGCTGATGGTCAGTCCAGTCTTATATCCTGTTTCTTGCAGTGGCCAATGTTGGATGCTTCATAGGAAGGGTTAAAACGGCCATAGTGCATCTAATGATCAGCTTATGCCCTGAGGTATGAGAATTGATAGTCCTGCTAACTATACCCTAACTATAAACAGCTGATTATTATGAACCTCTAGTCCTTTACTTGTCTGATTAACACCTTACTTAATTACAGTATTTGTCTCATTAATATCGTGCAGCAGTAGATTCCGCACACTAATTAAACATTGCATAGGTAGGTTTCAGAGTGGTAGCCGTGTTAGTCTGTATCAGCAAAAAGAAGGAGGAGTACTTGTGGCACATTAGAGACTAACAAATGTATTTGAGCATAAGCTTTCGTGGGCTAAAACCCACTTCATAGGATGCATACAGTGGAAAATACAGTAGGAAGATATATATACACAGAGAACATGAAAAAATGGGTGTTGACATACTAACTATAACGAGAGTAATCAGTTAAAGTGAGCTATTATCAGCAGGAGAAAAACAACTTATGTAGTGATAATCAGGATGGCCCATTTCCAACAGCATGGGGAAATAGTTTTTACATTGTGTAATGACCCATCCACTCCCAGTCTTTATTCAAGTCTAATTTAATGGTGTCTAGTTTGCAAATTAATTCCAATTCTGCAGTTTCTCATTGGAGTCTGTTTTTGAAATTTTTGTTGGAGTATTGCGACTTTGAGGTCTGTAATCGAGTGACCAGGGAGGTTGAAATGTTCTCCGATTGGTTTTTGAATGTTATAGTTCTTGATGTCTGATATGTATCCATTTATTCTTTTGCGTAGAGACTGGCCAATGTACATGGCAGAGGGGCATTGCTGGCACATGATGGCATATATCACATTGGTAGATGTTCAGGTGAACGAGCCTCTGACAGTGTGGCTGATGTGATTAGGTCCTATGATGGTGTCCCCTGAATAGATATGTGGACAGAGTTGGCAACAGGCTTTGTTGCAAGGATAGGTTCCTGGGTTAGTGTTTTTGTTGTGTGGTTGCTGGTGAATATTATCACTACAAAAGTTTTTTTTCTCCTGCTGATAATAGCCCACCTTAATTGATTACTCTCGTTATAGTTAGTATGGCAACATCCATTTTTTCATGTCCTCTGTGTATATATATCTTCCTACTGTATTTTCCACTGCATGCATCCGATGAAGTGGATTTTAGCCCATGAAAGCTTATGCTCAGATAAATTTGTTAGTCTCTAAGGTGCCACAAGTACTCCTCATTCTTATTGCATAAGTAGTATTTCCTTGTAGCCAGTTCCTGTTTAACTTGAGTAGCCTTTTGCTCTTGCTTTATAAGGCAAGGTAAATTGGTGTGCCTGGCTGACTTGCTCTGCACTGTTCGTTATTTTATATTATAAATGCACCATTCTCATAGTTCCTCTTAATCTTCTCCTTTGTCAAGTAAACATCCTAGTGTTTTTTAATGTCCTCTGCATATGGAAGCCCTTGATATGTTTAATCACTTTTATTGCTGTTCCCTGGCCCTTTTTTATATCTACTGTGGCTTGAGACAAGATGTAGAAAACTGAATGCAGCCTGTACCAGGTGTATTAAATGGCATTAGAATATTTTTCATAATATTCTCTGTCCCTTTCCTAATACATTATACAATCTTATTTGTTTTTTATTGTTTGTTTGTTCTACTATTGCTATACTTTGAGCCAATATTTTTGTTCAGCTGTTCTCGGTGATGCCAAGAACTTTCTTTAAAGCTGCAGGTAATTTAGAACTCATCAATGGTTACACTGTCGTAGACTCATAGAGTCATAGACTTTAAGGTCAGAAGGGACCATCATGATCGTCTAGACTGACCTCCTGCACAACGCAGGCCGCAGAATCCCACCCACCCACTCCTATAACAAACCCCTAACCTATGCCTGAGTTATTGAAGTTCTCAAATCGTGGTTTACAGACTTCAAGGTGCAGAGAATCCTCCAGCAAGTGACCCATGCCCCATGCTGCAGAGGAAGGTGAAAAACCTCCAGGGCCTCTGCCAATCTGCCCTGGAGGAAAATTCTTTCCCGACCCCAAATATGGCGATCAGCTAAACCCTGAGCATGTGGGCAAGACTTACCAGCCAGCACCCAGGAAAGAATTCTCTGTAGTAACTCAGATCCCACCCCATCTAACATCCCATCACAGTAGGGCTACCATATGTCCGGATTTCCCCGGACATGTCTGGCTTTTCGATCTATAAATAGCCGTCTGGGGGGGGATTTCTAAAAATCTAAAAATGTCCGGGATTTCCCCCAGGTCGGCTATTTATAGATCGAAAAGCGGCGCTGCTCGGCATCCAAAGCCCCTTCTCGGTTCCCCCCATCCCCTGCAGCCTTAGCACGCCCCCGGCCCCGCAGCTGTCTTTCCCCTCCTCCCGTCCCCTGAACGCTCTGTCCCCCTGCTCCTCCCCCTCCCCTCCTTCCCGCGAATCAGATCTTCGCGGGAAGTCTGAAAAGAAGCAGAGGCAGGGGGGCAGCAGCAGGTAAGCTGGGGCGGGGGGGACGCGAGGAGGAGGGCTCCGCGGAGGCGCAACGCGGCCCAGTCCGGCCCCAGCGGCTCCGGCCAGGCTCGGTTCGGGCCCCAGGGCACCGGCCCCAGTTCCAGCCCAAGTGCGCCAGCCCCGACCCCAGCGGCTCTGGCCCAGCTCGGGCCCCAGGGCGGCCGGCCCAGCCCCAGCCAAGCACCTCTGGCCCGGCCGGCCCCAGCGGCTCCAGCCTGGCCCGGCTCAGGCCCCGGTGCACTGGCCCCAGTTCCGGCCAAGCGGCGCCGGCCGAGCACCCCCGGCCCCAGTGGCTCCGGTTCCGGCCGAGTGCGCCGGCCCTGATCCCAGCGGCTCCAGCCTGGCTCGGGCCCCAGGGCGGCCGGCCCGGCCCCGGACGAGCACCTCTGGCCTGGCCTCAAACCCCGCAACTCCGGCCAGAGCGCAGCTCGATTCCTGGGCTCTTGTTAAAGCCGGCCCTGGTCGGGGGACAGGGAGTGGGGGGTTGGATGGGTCGGGAGTTCGGGGGGGCTGTCAGGGGGGCAGGGGTGTGGAGAGGGGTTGGGACAGTCAGGGACAGGGAGCAGGGGGGGTTAGATGGGTCAGGGGTTCTGGGGGGGCTGTCAGGGGGGCAGGGGTGTGGAGAGGGGTCGAGGCAGGCAGGGAGCAGAGGGGTTGGGATGGGTCAGGAGTTCTGGGGGTCCTGTCAGTGGGCAGGGAGCAGTTGGATAGGGCATGGGAGTCCCGGGGGTCTGTCTGGGGGCAGGGGTGTGAATATGGGGTGGGGGTGTGGATAAAGGTCGGGGCAGTCAGGGGACAGGTAGGGTCCTAGGGGGGCAGTTAGTGGCAGGGGTCCCAGGAGGGGGCAGTCGGGACAAGGAGCAGGGGAGAGTTGGGGGTTCTGAGGGGGGCAGTCAGGGGGTGGGAGGGAGTGATTGGGGCGGGGCAGGGCAGGGGCGGGGCTAGAGTGGGGCTCCTCCCCCCCGTGTCCTCTTTTTTGACTGTGCAAATATGGTAACCCTATATCACAGACCATTGGGCATATTTACCTGCTAATAATCGAAGATCAATTAATTGCCAAAATTAGGCTATCCCATCCTACCATCCCCTCCATAAACTTATCAAGCTTAGTCTTGAAGCCAGATATGTCTTTTGCCCCCACTACTCCCCTTGGAAGGCTGTTCCAGAACTTCACTCCTCTGATGGTTAGAAACCTTCATCTAATTTCAAGTCTAAACTTCCTGATGGCTAGTTTATATCCATTTGTTCTTGTGTCCACATTGGTTCTGAGCTTAAATAATTCCTCTCCCTCCCTGGTATTTATCCCTCTGATATGTTTATAGAGAGCAATGGTATCTCCCCTCAGCCTTCTTTTGGTTAGGCTAAATAAGCCGAGCTCTTTGAGTCTCCTTTCATAAGACAGGTTTTCCATTCCTCGGATCATCCTAGTAGTTCTTCTCTGTACCTGTTCTACTTTGAGTTCATCCTTCTTAAACATGGGAGACCAGAACTGCACACAGTATTCCAGATGAGGTCTCACCAGTGCCTTGTATAACGGTACTAACACCTCCTTATCTCTACTGGAAATACCTCGCCTAATGCATCCCAAGACCGCATTAGCTTTTTTCACGGCCATATCACATTGGCGGCTCATAGTCATCCTGTGATCAACCAATACTCCGAGGTCCTTCTCCTCCTCTGTTACTTCCAACTGATGAGTCCCCAGCTTATAACAACATGGTTTTACAAAAGGTAGATCATGCTAAACCAACCTGATCTCCTTCTTTTGTTGTAAACTGTTCTTTCCAACATGCAGTCACTGAGTTTGCCTCAACTGAATAAAGAAACAGGTTAAAAATGGGATTTGAAGCTGCTTCTCCATACAGAGACCAAGTCATCTTACAAGGAGAATAGCTTGAGTAGGTGTTTTAAACCTCGTGGCTACATGAAGGGCTCAGTTGTGAGCCCCACTCCAGGCAGCACAAAGAGGGAGAGAGCAGCTGGATCCCCAGGCTGGGCCTAGCTGATGCAGAACTGGCATAGCTGGCTTCTATACCACCCCATCTTCCACAGCCTCTGGTTTAAGGGACATGCTCAGAGTGAGCTGCACTCTGGCAGTCAGTCCCTGGGGGCCATAGGCGGTCTGATGTAATTTAAAGCAGCCCTGCTCTAAACTACACCAAGGGGCAAACCAGGCTGGTCTCAGGATGAGGGAGATGCACATGGCTCCCTCTACTCAACTGTGCCCAGGATCCAGTGACCCTAGTACTATCAGCAATTCTGAAGCACCAGTATTAATCGGTGACTGGGCCAGCTTTAGGGTTGTCTCGTACCCTAGGTTAACTAGCAGATATCTGTGCCTAGCAGCTCACAGCCAAGCACAGAGACACTTAGTGACTATTTTGCTCCACATAGGCAATCAGCTGTAATGCCTGTATGGTAAAGCCATACGTAAGGTATGGCCCTGGCATGGAGGATGGGCAACATCACAACTCTCAGATGTGGCAGGAATGAAGAGCGAGTTAAAGGAAACATAAGAATTCAATAATGCCTGGGAAACCCACAGTAGAAAAGGGTAAATGGTTTAACACACAGCTCGGAAAGCTGCACCAAAAGTCAACCCAGTAATAAATAAGCTAACGGGGCAACAGATTTTATTAACGAGCTAGACAGGGGGATGCCCTAACACACTGTGGCACAAAAACAATGTTGCTGGCAGCATAGTAGATAGAGGCCAGAAGCTCTGGCCTCTGCATGCCCAATACATCCAGGCTGCACCATGGAAAGGGCCCAGCTGCACTTACCAGCTTTCAGAGTGCTCCTGAACTTGTTTTATGGCTTTTCAGTAGTTAGGCAGGTGCTGTGGCCACCACTCGGAAGGTATTTAGGAAGCAGTGCTTGTGGAACTCAGTTCATAGTGTATCTACAGAAAGCTCAGACAGCCATGCAGGGTGTGTGGTCGCACAGGCATCTTGAGCATGAGAGAGCTGCAAGCTAGGCACCCAGCAGGAGGGTAACACGAGGTAGGATCAGCCCTGCTGCTGAGCTTTAGGAACAGAATGGCTTTGCAGGAGACTCCTGGGAAAACTCCCATCCTCCCAGATGAGGTGAAGTGTTAGGATTGTCAGGCCCAGGGCAGAAGGTGAACTGTACACGGAGAACCAGATCCTCAGCTGGTGCAAATCTGCATAACCAATTTACATCAACTGATAGTCCGGCTCTCGATTCCCTGGGCATCACCAGTGTTCAGGATTAAGGGCAAGGAAAGAGCACGCACATGGACACATCGTCTCAAAATGGAATAAAAAGTCAAGAGGGATGGCTGGACAAGCATATGCAAAATCAGAGAGAGCTTGTTCCATGCTTTTTGTGTTAGTTTTGCTGTGAAATCAGGACCAGTTCTTAAATCATATAAATGTGTATTCAGTCTCATGTTACAGCTGCTTAGTAACTCTCACTAATACACCTAGTTAGCTCCTCACAATTTGCCCTCAGGGATAATTCCACTTCCAGGTCTCTTTCTCAAACTCTTCCCTTCCCATTCCCCTCTCTGCAGAATCCATGCTGACTGTTACTTCTTAGTTTTTGCCCGCTGTGTAAGAACTGTCCCAGCTTTGTGCTGAAGCTGTCTCAGATAGCTCCATCTTTTACAGCCTGTCCACTCACAGCCAGGCAGATGCTACTATCCCCTTGGAGGCCAGAAGTCCCTTTAGTGGATGGCTGTCAGCGATTGCAATGGAAGCCTCCAAAGGCTGATCTGATTTCCTCCATGCATTCATACCTAATGCTGGCAGCCAAAATGTCATGAGGCACCTGAAGGTTCCTGCCAGCTCTGTATTCCAGGAGCCATCCTGAGTACTAGAGATGGATGTTGCCTTTGCCTTATCACCCACATCTGGTAAAGAGTTTTTGATGGGTTCCTCACCACCACTGTGCTACAGATTCACACAGTGTGTGCTCCAGTCAAAGCAACCATGTCCCTTCTCAATAGGTTCTTTATTTAGGTGCTCCACTTGGGCCAATTGCACTCTGCATTTTGTTAGCCTTATGGTATACACAAGAGGACTGTGCGTTTGCAAGGTGATTTTACTACGCCTGTGTTCATCTCCTGGGATTACATCTTCATATTCTACTAGTATGATTGGTAGAGATGTTTTCTTCTCAGCCCTCATTGTCTCTCAGACTAAAAGTATTGTGGTGGTAAACCATGATCCGATCTGCTGTCTGCATTGCTGGTGGATGCCAGCTCAAAGTAATTTTGTTTGCAAGGATTTTTATTTTAAGTTTGCATTTACCTATTTGCTGCAGAATGCTTTTACTATGTGGAACCAGCACTTGGTGCCATATCTGCAGACTAGTTTTTCCTCTCATTGTCGTTCCTGGTCTTATATTAAAAACTGGGGCAACAAGCTAGTAGTTGAACAGCGAAGAGTTCTCATGGCATTTTTGGGAAGTGCAGGTATTGTCTGGGTCGCTGGACTGGCTTTGGGCACACAGGAATGATTTTAATGTGTTTGGTGTAATCCACCCTGTGCTCTTCTGCCTTTCCCTGCACTGCACCAGCTTGTGCTATTTATAACATGTTGTGTTAATTTAGTGCTGGCAAAACATAACATAGTGACAGCTCTGGAGACTGAGGTTACCAGTTTATTCCCAGAACACGTGTGGCATGTGGCAATGTGATGTCTCTCATAATGCTTTATCACCATGCCCCCAAAGGAATCACCCAGAGAGTAATTCAAGCTTAATGACCATTCCGGCTTTGGCCCCTCTGCTGCCAGCAAGAAGACTCATAAGTGACAATTGTGGTGCCTGTTTCTGCAGTCCTCAGGCGCTGGACTGAAACCAGACACTTTCCATGTAGGTCACCAATTAAAGGCCAACAACTTTTGGCCCCTCTTGTAATGGGCCTTGTTACTCCAGTTTTACACCACGGTAACTCCAATGCGTTCAGTGCAATTATACTGCCATAAAAACTGTAGTAACACAAGGAGCAATCGGGCCCCAGAGCTGCATTCCAACCAGCAACTGACAGGTGAAAGGCTGTTATATGAAACTGCTACCAATCCCTCTAGCCATCGAGTTCCTCTAGCGTTCGTCTTCCTGCTGTAAATGTGGCACTAACTCAGAGTGGTTCTGTTTCCCACACTTCTTGCCCATAAGTTGGGCCTTTTCCACACCCCTTCTCATGGCATTCTAGATCTCTCATATTCCTGTGCTCGCTGTGCTCTGTCCATATCAGGTTCAAGTTTCCCTCACCCTCTCTTTCCACAGCAGCAAAGTCCTGCTCCCTATGAAGAAGCATTTGTCTGGGGCTAGATCTGCTTCTCTGATCAATAGTGCTCTGAGTGCTTGATCCGGCCTCCACTGATGTCAATGGGAGCAGAATCTGGCCTGCAAGTGGATCTTGGGGATGCCACACATGATTTGGTTTCTGCTCGATGAATCATTTGTATCCCAAAAGCTGGGGCTCTCAGCTTGCTGACATATGCATCTGACTCCAGCCTTCATATAAAAACCTGATATCTTGCAGCTTCATTCTGTTTCAGGTCAAGTACTTATCTAATACCTTCAGTAGCTATTCTAGTGTAATTGGCATTATTGCTTGGCAACGTTGCTATATCTCATTCAGTTCTCATCTTCTCTCCCCAGTGAAGTAATCAAAAACCTTTGTCTTCATAGCTTTCTCTCGATCCTCTGTGGTCAACTCCGTGTACAGATCTGTTTCCAGCCTTGAGATGAGCTTTTGGCTTAGAAGACCAGTTTCTGGTAATCTCATCCATACTGTCTGCTCAGAGTGGTCTATGTCTGCTGCTTTCTGTTTGAATGGACTCTCAGGCTAAAGAAAAATAAGGGGACTGATTCTCCTACAATGATGCCAACCAGTAGAAATCAGGTGTATGTGAGATCAAAGTCAGGCCCTGTATATCACAAAAATTCCCTTGCCCATGTCGCTAATAAGGCCTTCCATTACTGACATGGAAATAACTTTACAAACATAGTTCACTTTTCACCACTGATGCTCCTTGTTTTATTTTTTGCTATCCCTCATCTTGGCTACTGAAAGCAGGCTGGTCAGTTTCACTCTCTGGTTCGCCTGCTCTAACACAACGCTATTTGTGTTTCCAGTGCTGTAGGGGAATACGTCAATTTAAACCAATGTATGTTCACTGAAATTTAACACAATCAACTTGTGGCAGGACCCACTCGCTCCTGCCTCTGCTCAAGTCCACAAACTGCTTAGAGACCCTTGTGCTGGTAAAACATCCAGTGCAGTTTATTTACAATGTTGGTTCCCATCACCCTTGTACAATATACAGCCATATTCCTACATTTTTAGGGAGCCCTCAGCATAGAGTGACCAAATAGCAACTGTGAAAAAACAGGACAGAGGGTGGCGGGTAATAGGTGCCTATATAAGAAAAAGTCCCAAAAAACGGGCCTGTCCCTTTAAAAACAGGACATCTGGTCACCCTACCCCAGCAGGTCCTGAGGTTGTCAGGTGCCCAGTTTTTGACCAGAAAGTGTCCTGCTCCAGGTCCCACCCCCACTCCACTCCTTCCCCCAAGCCCCACCCCACCCCATCTCTTCCCGCCTTTGCTCTGCTCTTTCCCGCTTAGTTCTGCCCCCTCCCACGAGCGCGCCTCATCCTCGCTCCTCCCCTACCCACCCCCAGCACCTCCTGCACACCGTGGAACAGCTGATCACGGCGGGCAGAAGGGCTGGGAGGGAGGGGGAGGAGTTGATCGGCGGGGCCACCGGCAGGCAGGAGATGCTGGGTGGGAGGTAGGGAACTAGCTACCGTTGGGTGCTAAGCACCCGCTAATTTTTTTCCATGGGTGCTCCAGCCCTGGAGCACCCATGGAGTCAGTGCCTATGCCGAACACCCAAAGTCCAGTCAACACAGGCCAGGGGAAGGCACCAGGTTATGAACCACGCCAGCCTCTACTCAGCCAGGGCTGCCTCCTACCTGTGTTGGGCGGTTGCAGCTCCCAGGACCCAGCTCGACTTCACAGGTGAGTCCCTTCCAACCCAGGTGTGGGTGTGTGTGTGTGGGGGGAAGTGGCAAGCGATGGGGGCCAAGGAGAAAAGAAGCAAATGGGATCAGGGCCTTGGGAAAGAGGCAAGGCATGGTGGAGCCTTGGAGGAAGAGGCAGGGCAGGGCCTCGGAAGGTGGAGCGGGGCCAGGTAGATTTTGGCACTCCTGCTGGAGTAGGGTGACCATACATCCACTTTTGGCTGCAACTTTTAAGCCCTGTCCCGATTTTTATTTTTTTTTGGGGGTGGGGGCCAAAAGTGGGCATTTGTCCTATTTTTTCTTGCTAACTTGGTCAGTTGGTAAGAGCAATTGGGACAAATACCCACTTTTGTCAAAAAAGTGGGGTGTGGAGGAACGTGTGGGGGGATGGAGAACAGTGATGCCAGCCTCATGCGGGGGGCAGGCAGGGCTCGAGCGAGCAGCAACACCAGCTGGTGTTGCTGCTCGCTCGAGTGGGGGGCAGGACTCAGGTGTGTGGCTCGGGCCAGGAAAGGGGCTCAGGCGAGTGGCTCAGGCCAGCCTTGCCCAGGGGGAGGGTGGCAGGGGGGACTCAGGCTAGCCTCACACAGTGTCCTGTTTTCCCTTTGAGAAATATGGACACCCTATGCTGGAGTATCCAGTTTTTAAATATTACAAAGTTGACAACCCTACTCTCTCCCTCTTACTGCTTGTTGACAACCCTACTCTCTCCCTCTTACTTGTAGGCTCTGCCTAATGGCTTAATTAGCTTTCCAGCTCTCCTCCACCCACTGCTTAGGCACACCTCTTTTTAACCCGGGCTGTGCAGTATTGGATTGGAGCTGGCTCAGCTGCTGTTGCCCAGGTGCTGTCACACACCTGAAAAGGTTTCACATTATAGCTAGTGCCATAAATCAGCCTCTCCTTTTCAACTGTAAAACTTTCACTATTAAAATGAAATACAAAGCTAAATAAATAAAAAGTTAAGATTGTTGGACAGCATCCTTTGTCCAGCATTGCGTAGTGTTCATTACATGTAAAACGCATAGGTATGTGCCCAACACAGTGCCTGCCAGCTGACTGGTCACTAGAGACAAGTATTAGTTCAGCCTCTAGAGACCACGCTATGCATACACCACTGTGCAAATGTTCAGGGGCTGTATAGGATGCATTTTGCAAGCCAGGATTGACTGTTGTCCTCCAGCCCTCCACTGTGTGGCAAGGGGAGCAAAAGAGGGAAGACCAGCCTGGGTCTCCCCACATCTCCTGTTTCACTCTAGTTACTGGTGGCTGTTGGAGAGACTGGCAGGGGTTTGGGGAAGATAACCCCCCACCCCCATTCCACATTGAGTCCCACATATGAGAGTAAGCAGTTACTGCAGGAACTGCCTTTTGGGAGGAGAAGCCATAACCTTTACTCCTGAAAGGCTCTGCAAACTGCTTGTGATTGTCCACAGCACAATCCCTTTCCTCAGGGAGGGTGGCGCAAGCAGGGAGCTTGGGTGAAAGGCTTCGAGAATGGCCCTTGGCTGGGATCAGACTAGACATGAAGCTGCTGCGTTTTAATCAGGACATCTCCATTATTAGTGCTCCAGCTTGTGTCACCCCACACATACTGCTACCTAAATATAGTTCACACGGAAGGACAGATGCTGCCAGTCCACATCTGACTCCCTCCTACCCCCCACTTGCATTCTGTTTCCAAAGCTCTGACAAAATCCCCAGAGACACATCCAGCAGTCACTTGGTCCTTTTATCTCCCTGGGGCTGTAAAAGGAAAATTCTCCTGACTCTCCTCCCTGCCCTACCTCCATGCTCTCTCCCTCTGCTCAATCCCTTCTCCCCTCCTGTCTTCCTCACTTGCTGCCTTCACCTATTTTTCTTTCTTCCCTTGCTTTCCCTTCCTTCTTAACTGCTTTCCTCTCCCTCCCCCCTGCTGATGAAATGTGAGAAATTAGAGGAACGGACAGCGTAATGAAAGAAAGAAAAGATGGGGTATATTCCTAGGGCTGTGGTAGAAGGGAGGTCACTTTTACCCTTCATGCTAATGGTCACAACTAGAGGGAGTACAGAGAGCAGCAACTAAGGGCTTATCTACATGGGGATATTTAAGAAAGTTAAGATAAATTAACTAACGTTGTGAGATTAATGCACATATGCTAAAGCGCAGTAAACCCATGGATGGATGCACTCATTCAGAAGTGGCCTTAGTTTGTGTCGTTGTAGGATCAAGGTACAGGAACTAACACTTGAGCTTCTTAATGAGAGTGTCCACACTGGGTTTAACACACTTTAGTTTATGTGCATTAACTTCACAGATTTAGTTAATTTGCCTTAACTCCATGGACAGATGAGCCCTCAGAGCGTAAAAGATTTGGAAGGATGGCCTATGAGTAAGATTGTGATTTTGGCATGAAAATTTTTAGCATCTTTCACGGCAGAGGTGTGAGGAAAAAAAGATAAGTCACCAAAGAAAGGTCACTAAACAATGTGGTTTTCACTATATCCTTGCGCCAGATAATAATGCTACTCAGTTTTGGGGCCTAATCAAATGTGTTTTTACAGCCATTTCCAAGAGTTCACAGACTTTATTCAAATTCATTATTTCCTTGATCTCTGGGACAAAATCATAGTCCTATCGATGAGCAAATAGGAAAGGAACATGTATGTGTAGACTGGAAAAATGGAAGCTGGGGAGATAGTAGAAGGAGGATTGTCCAATGGTTAGAGTGCTAGTCTGAGACTCTAGAGACATGCTCTGCCACAGACTTTCTGTGTGACTGTGGCCCAGTCATTTAGTCCCTCTGGGCCTCAGTTCCCCCTCTGCAATATGGGAGTAATGGCACTGCCCTGCCTCACAGTGGTATTGTAATGATAACTGTATCACAGACTATGAGTCACTCAGATCCTATGGTGATAAAGGTCTCTAAGTACTTAAGACAGACAGTGGTGCGGATACAGTTAGGGTTTGAGTACTGTGTATAAGAGATTTTTTCAAGAAAAGGCATTATCATTAATTAGTATTGATTTAAACTAGAAATATCAGTCCAAATTCTGCCCTCAAATGCATATGCCAGTGACATTGATTTAAATGGGAATTTCACCCTCATATCAGAAGTAAGTCATACTATTGAAAATAAAACAAACAAACAAAATAAATGTAAACAGCAGGAAAACCATAAGCTATAAAAACCACTCAGAAATGTAACCAACTTCCATTTGAGCCAATGGGTTCAAAGATCAACTTTAAATCTCCACTTCCTAATTTCACAGGCACCTAATGGAGACAGTGATAAAAATGATAACAAACATTTATATTACAGGGACACCCAGAAGTTCCCATCTGTGTCAGTCCCCTCCCCTTGTGCTAGGTGCTGCTCAAACACAAAAGTTTGCTCCCCAAAGAGTTTGCAATCTACGAGGAATACAGTCATGGGGGGGGGGGGGGATATCAAACACATCCCTGTTTTAGACACGTTCGCATTTCTTGTATTTTCATTTGCATAAATGAACAAGGCCTCGATTCAGGAAAGGTCATAAACACATGCCTCAGTGAAGGCATGTGTGTCATCCCACAGAAGTGAATGAGTTGATAGCAGCCTTCAACTACCTGAAGGGGGGAGGAGGGGTTCCAAAGAGGATGGAGCTTGGCTGTTCTCAGGGGTGGCAGATGACAGAACAAGGAGTAATGGTCTCAAGTTGCATTGGGGGAGGTCTAGGTTGGATATTAGGAAACACTATTTCACTAGGAGGGTGGTGAAACACTGGAATGGGTTACCTAGGGAGGTGGTGGAATCTCCATCCTTAGAGATTTTTAAGGCCCGGCTTGACAAAGCCTTGGCTGGGATGATTTAGTTGGTGTTGGTCCTGCTCTGAGCAAGGGATTGGACTAGATTACCTTCTGAGGTCTCTTCCAACCCTAATATTCTATGATTTCTATGAAATGGAGACTGAGAGAAATGAAAAACCGCTCCCCTCTGGGGACCTCCAGGTGTCCTCTGGTTTTGGAATCTCCTCACCATGGTAGCTGCTGGGGGGCTGCCAGAGGGGGCTGAATTAGCCCTTTGGAAGGTGATCCCAGTTCTAACGAAAATGTGAGGTGAATAGGGCAGGGAAAACAGCAGGCCAGGAAGATACATGATGCTCAGAGAACTGGTGGGAGGGGAAGATTCTTTGGGGTTTGTTTTTCTCCAAAAGGAGGAACCATGGTGCCAAGCATAGTGGCACCCCAGAGAAGCCCCCACACCAAGGGTCCTTAGCATTGAGGTCACTATCCTGGGCCCTCTCCTCAGAGCTCACCAAAGCAGCTTCTGAAATTGACAAGAAAGGAGTTGCAAGGGGCTCACACCCCACAATGCCAGTACAGGGTGCAGAGAGGATTTCCCTCAGGTTCCTTTAAAATTCCGCTTTTCCTGTCATTTCCCATCTCATTGATATAGCTGCTGTCCAACACCTTTCTCTCCTAGCCAGGACCATAGGCAAACACTCCTTCCAGTTACTGGTGTTGCGGTTCCTGGCTGGCCAGCAGGGGGTGTTATTTTGACAAGGTGAGTAGGCCTGCAGCCGGCATGGCAACCTGTCCCACATGCCTGGCCTGTGATGTCTACTGACCTCCCACTGAGCAAGGCGCGCAGGCAGTGACTTGGCCAGTCTTTGGTCAGCATGTTTGTGCCATTCCCTGTCCAGAGCTGGATGTCACTGGCATAGTGCTCCACACTGCAGGATGTGCATATTTCCTCCTCTTCCCATAATAGCCTCCGCTGTCTTCAGCCCTGGGCTGTGCTCACACAGAACTCCCAGCAGAATCCAGCTGCTCTGTGAATACACTGTTCCTAGCTCTGCTCCGAGAGGGGATTGATACGCCCATGTGCAGCTGAATCCAGGAGCACTGACAGCTGGGTAGCCTTTCATCCTATTTTTAGGCTCTGTATTTCTCCACCTGTACTGGGAATTGGCTTCTTTTTCCAAGGAGGATGGAGGATGGGAAGGAACTGGAGCCCCCTTGCTGGCCTACACGGGCTAGCACTGAAATACCTGTCTCTTCTGTTTTTCTGGTGCACACCTGTGCGCAGCCCAGGCCATAGTCTCCAGGATCCTGTGCTGGTGGCTGAGTGGAAAGTCCCTCCCAAACACAGCTAAAGCCTGTTATTGAATCGTGCCCCTCAGCCTGCTCATTGCAGATCTCTGTCCATCCTGCCTCTCCCAAGTCCAAACCTGACTAAACTGAGAGCATGAAATGCACCCAAATTCATGACCACCCCACCTGGGTGTGCATCCAGCATCCATGCTCACCCACTCTGGCCAGCACACAGATACTACAGTGAGGGAGGGCCCTGTAGGACCCTAAATAGGCTGACAGATCAATTCATTGGTTCTGCCTGTCTCCACCTCATCCCCACATCCAACTGGCGCAAACTGGCATGTAGGAGCACAATGGGATGGGAAGAGCAACCTCTTTGATATTGCTGACAGAGCTTACCCCTATGCTCTCTCTCCAACATCAGAAACAACTCAGTCTGAGGACTAGTCTCCACCTGGTGCCGAGCATGGAGCCTCTTGGTCCTCGAGCAATGGGTGGTATTTCTCCAAATGCCCATGGGACTTCCTTGCATCTCTGTCCTGTCTCTGATGTATCTTGTGTCTCAGCTGGGAGGTGTGGAGTTTTTTTATTGTCTCTCTGTCTGTCTGGCTAGCAGCTGCCCCGAGCAGGAGGGGGCAGGGGGTGGGACTCTGATAAGAGCAGAGGAGTTGTTCTCTCTCTAGGCAGGGTTTATTATGGGCCCTCATGATCTCATTCCAGGCTGCGGAGGAGGAGGAGGTGAAGAACCAAAGTGAGGAGAGATTGGAGGCTGAACTGATGGATGTGTCAGCTCAGATGAGCCAGCCCCTAGTTTAAGCCTGCAGGCAAAGCACAGGGCTGAGACTCTGAGGCTGTGGCAAGATAAAGACAAACAACTCACAGCACAAACCATCTTCTCAGTCCCAGCCTGGGGTGGACGCAGCCTCCTGACTGAATCGGTCCCTGTGGTCAAGGGGGGCACAGACCACCCACAGCAGCACCCTCCACACCAGCACCGCAGCCTGAATCCCGACCCGGTGTGGAGGGGAGGTCCTGGTGGTGTTGGAGAGCTGCTCAGCACTCCCCGCACTGCAGTGGCTCCCATCCTGTGGGGCTGGGCCCAGCTCCCCGCTCTGGGCGTTGCGACCTGGAACATGGCTGCTCAGGTCTGGTGCTCTTGGTTCATGATTTCCGTGGTGCAGCTAAAGCCAGGAACCCACACTAAAGCTGCTGCCCCTCCTACTCCTCTGCTTTGCTGGGTGGGTGGGGTACTGCTGTGGGTGGTCGGTGCCCCCCTCAACCACAGGCCCACTCCAACTCTGACTGGTAGATGGGAGTGCTTGGAATGCACCCACCAGAGCTGCAGATGGTCTAAGTCTGCATATCAGCCAGTCCCCAAGCCCTCCAGTGGAACTCCCTTCTCTGGGCCCCTACAACTGCCTCCTCCCCAAATGGGAACTTAGCACCTTGTGCAACCCCCTCACATTTCCTAAGGAGCGTGGCTATTGCCAATCTTAGGGAGTCTGGCTGACGAGCAGCGACACACTAGAAGAGGTGGGAGAATGCATCTTTTCAGTGGAGATGGGGGTGACATTAAATGTCCCAGGCCTGTGGCTCACTGTGGGGTTCCCCCCCACCACAAAAGTGCACTAGATCGGATATAAAATGCTCGGCATGGACTTTGTTTCTCTCTCCCCACCTCTGCAGGACCTGGAGAAATCCATGGGAAACATTTGCAAATTCAGCCATTTGCTGTTAGGTTAAAAATCATTGGCCTGATCTTGTTTTATCATTCACACCTGTGCTAAGTGCATGCAACGTGGCCAGTGCTATCAGACCAGAATTCTCCTCTCAGACCTACTGGTAATAGGGATTTGAACCCTCTTGCCACAGCTGTGTATGTGTTTTGCTTGCACAAGTGGCTTGGGGGAATGGACCAATTCAGACACAAATAAAGCTGTTTTCATTTCGTTTTTTTGTTTCAATTTCATGGGAAAATGCTACGAGGGATAGGTTTTGTAAAAGCTTTTGGGGCCTGATTCTCATTTACACTAAGGCCCCTTTACACCACTCTGGCAGCATAAAGTAACTTTAAAATGAGTATTATTGTAATTTACTACAACTGTAGGGCCGCTTTCCACTGCCACTTTGGTGTATATGGGCCCTAGTATAAATGAGAATCAGTCCCTTTATGTTTTTAACTATGAGGCCAAACTACCTGTCAGTTTCCATTTAACTGTACATCCCTGCCTTTAAAGAATGGGCCACTTTTTCAGTCTACAATGCAAGTGAAGCTTCGTAGTGTTAAATGAAGAGGTGATAATCCAAATAATGCAACATCAAGTGGTACAGGGAAAGCATGTGCTCAATGATCAGGACTCTGACTTTCACTCCCCAGAGCTGGCCGTGTCAAAGGCTTGTACTCAGCATCTGGAGTAAGGTGTAGCGCTTGTGTCTGCCCAGCACCACTTGCCAGATGGCATGTAGAGTGACTTACAGCCTCTCGCTCATCCTCTTGGCTGAGGGGTGGTGACACATAGCCACGAGCCCCTGTGACTTTATAACTGACACTGCCCACTAATCCACAAGCAACATGCTGCCTAGTAACAGTTATAGTGTTGGAGAAGGCTTGCTTGAGGTAGGAGCGACACAGGAAGGAACGCCACCACAGCCGCAGGAGAAACCTTTCACTCTGTGGTACAGCAGCTTCCAAGGGAGGAAAGCTTCTGGGCCAAATTCAGCAGTGATGTAAAAGAGATGGTAAACTATCCACTGGGTGTAAGAGAGCCTTAGGCAGCCAGATTCATCTCTGCTGTCATTCTGCTGCAGCCAAGGGACCAGACACCAACCTCAGTTACATCAGTGTAGATCCAGAGTAGCTCCAATGCCTGCCAAGCGGTTACTCCAGATTTACATTAGCATAGCAAGGCAGCATCAGGCCCAAGGCAGGTCTCAGTGGATGTAAGTGATAAAGTAACGTAACTAGCCCAGGTGTGGCCCTGAGGGCCCAACACTAGGTGTTGTGAGCCTTCCCCTGGAAGCACTCAGCTTCTCACAATGTGGGGCCCTCTGTGACTGGCACAACGGGTGTAAGTTACATGCTTAGGAGGCAGAAGCTGGGGCGTGGAGCAAGAAATGCAGCCAGCAGGAGCACAGGAGGCCATGCTCCTTTCTACTTTAATTCATGCCTGCACCAGCCCCAACACTGCTGGGAGCAATTCAAACCTGGCAGAAGCAGGAGCAGCTCCCACTGATTTCAATGAGTGCTATGTCCCCTTGCCCCGGGGGCTGTGTTTGGTCCCATAGAATGCTAGATGGCTGGGAGCTGCACTCATTTTGCATAACCACTGAATGCCATCTCAGCGTAGGTGACACCTGCTAGCAACACCTGCTTCCTTATCAGCTGACTCCTAGGGCATGGTTCTCCTCTCTCAGTGTTTGGCTGCAGGGGAGTTACTCCTGACTCACGCTAGTGAAAAGGAAGTGAAAACCAGGCCCCCAGTGTATAACTTATCCCACCATGGTACCACCACTATGTTTGGTCCTACCACATGGACATTTCCCTTGGGGCATGTGGCACAGTGGCATAATGGGCAGAGAACAGGGTGTCTTATGGTGCAGAGATTTCAGGGACATTTCTGTGAGACTCTCCTCCGCCACCCAAGCATCATGACACAGGCATCCCTGGCTAGGAATGGAGCTCTCTGAAAGTATTGTGACCCACCATCCAATCCATGCTAATAACTATTCAAGCTCCGTGCCTGTCCTGTCTGTATTACAAGTGCCCCTCGCAGGGGTTCTCACAAGAAAATTTTTGGTGGCCTCAGAGTGCGGCCACCAACTCTGACAATTTTTCCTAAAATACTTAATTAACACTAGGAAAAACAAATAAATATGCACATATACATGTCCAAATCATTGTAATTTATTTATGTAGGGTTTTTTTTGCAGACTCAGTAATAAAAATAACATACAGTTGTCTCTATTCTTTACTGGACCTAAACAGAATAGAAACAAAATAAGATGCTTTGCACATTCTTGTATAGTTTGTTGTTGTTTCTTTTGCTTTTTTGGCTGCTTTTGTTTTTAGATTTGTTAGCTAGTATGGCTGCTGCTGTGAAAACTAATATATGTATATTTGTATGTATCACTTTTCACAGCAGACTTACTAGCTAGCTGGGAGACAGTGAAAAGTGATATTAACAAACATAGAAATATCGCTTTTCACAGCAGACTTACACAGCCCCAGAAAGCCATGGATGGAGAGGTGGGTAGGGAGGCAGTGGAGGCCAGAGGGAGTCGGGGGGACGAGCCCCGGGCTGGAGCCCAAAGCCCCTGACTGGGGGATGGAGCCTGAAACCCTGTGTCTGGAGCCTGGAGCCTGTCACCCCAGGGCTGAAGCTGGAAGCCAGAGCCCCACCACCCCTGGGAAGGTCGGGAACTCACACCAGCTGCCTGCTCCTCTGGCATTTGTGGCTGCAAAGGAGGGCAGGGCTGGCAGCCCTGGGGGAGAGGCTACTGCTTCCCCCCCATCACTACCCAGGAGGCTGTGGCTGCAAGAAAGGCCTCTGGTGGCTGGCCGCATGCGGCCATGGTAGCCAGATTTGAGAAACACTGCCCTACAATGCAGGTGTCATTTCTTCTGGCCCAATCCCAAGGGTCTAGAGGTGGAGAAAGGGAAAAGCCACCTATGCATAGTGCACATTCTATTTGCAAGACCACTGGAGAGACGGCTTCAGCCAACCCAGCTGGGGAAGCTGAGACATAGCCGGATTATGGGCTAATTGGGAAAGTGCCCCCGCTCCCTCCTAGGGTGACCAGACAGCAAATGTGAAAAATCGGGACAGGGGGTGGGGGGGTAATAGGAGCCTATCTAAGAAAAAGACCCAAAAATCGTGACTGTCCCTATAAAATCGGGACATCTGGTCACCCTACTCCCTCCCCACAAGAACAGACACTCTTTGAAACCAGGGAGTGGGATGGGGAATGAGAGGCAGGGAGAGGAGCATCCAGGTGTTAATTCACACTAAGAGATTGGAATCTGGCTAATGAAGAGCTCAGCTCTGCACCTAGCAGATCAGAAGGACCCTTCCTGGGCACTGAGATTCATGAGGGTTGATTGAGGTCCTACGGTCAGCCAGGACAGCCAGGATTAGACTCCACGACCCTCCTAGCAGCCCCTGGTGCTTTGTTCTGAGTAAGCAGCACCCCCTGCCCTCATGTGGCTTATCTGGGGACAGTTTGCAGAGCAATGAATAAGTCAGTTGCTGAAAGTCAACCAAGTTAGACAGTCTCCTTCTCTCCCTCCCAACCTCCCTCTGCTTTCCCTCTTCCAGATCCGCAAGAGAAGCAAAGCCTGCCGGGGGGGCCTGTGGGAAAACGACGAGCTGGTGTCCATCAACGGGGAGCTATGCGCTGGCCTTTCCCACGCCAGCGCCATGCACATCATCGACTCCTCCTGCGACACGCTCCACATCTGTGTGAAAAGGTAACAGTCGAGTGCAGGCTCCAGGCAGGGAGCAAACTGCAGGGATACAGCCCCCCTGCAGCGCAGCTTCATTCTGCACAGCAACTGTCACACAGCTGGATGTGGGTAACACTTTTGCTAACACAAGGCAGGGCAGCCTTGTCCTAGTACACTGGGGCATGAAAACAAGTCAGAAAAACAGGCCTATGGAGGACTTTGCATTCAACAAATGTATGGCCTCCTCGGGCTTCCTGGTTGTCTCTATGCCGTACTCCACGGCCAATTAGACTGCACAGCAACCGTGGGGAACAGAACTCAGGTCCTCCTGCTCCTATTGCTTTAGCTAAGAGAATCATTGTTAGCAATACAGGGAATATGACTCATAGATGAGCAATTATGATTCCATTCTGCAGCAGGCAGTGTTTCACACAAGACAGTTCATCACACTCATTAGTAACATTAGTGACATTGCTTTACTTTAGATAAATGAGTATTCTGTACAACTGGGTTTGATTACACATGGGTCAATTACATTAAAGGAAAAATGGCATGGTGCATTAATGACAGCATTTCATAGAAAGGCCAATAATGGGATGGAAACAGAGGCATAAAGAAGTCAGAAGCATATGTCCAGACATGTCCCCGCTTTGGCCTGCAAGAGGTCCGGCTGGCTAACGTCCTGATCCAGCAAAGCACTGAAGCAGGGCACTAACTTCAAGCACATGAGTAGGCCCATAGACTTCAGTGGGACTATTCCTGAGAAGTTAAACAAGTGCTTTAGGGTTTGCTGGATTAGGGTCCAGTCCAGATCGGGAGTAAATCCTGTAGGTTAGAGATAGAAAAGCCCTGGGAGGTTCCAACTCCTCCCTCTCCCTGAGAGTGCAGAATTCACCCCTATTGTACCCCAGACTGGACAAAGCACTAGTGAATGTCCCTGTGAGGAGACTTCCACAGTGATAAAGAGCCACACTGGCTGATGGTCTCTGCAGAGTGGGGCCTGAGGGTGACTGTGCTCAAACAGGGAAGAAAAGGGCAGGATGTCCCCACCCACAAGGAATCAGTACCAGGTCTCCATGTAGCGCAGGGGAGGGCAAACTATGGCCTGCGGGCCGGATGCGGCCCGTACGGACTTTCAATCTGGCCCATGGGATTGCCAGCCCCGTGACATAGCGGGGCTAAGGCAGGCTCCCTGCCTGCCCTGGCTCCACGCTGCTCCCGCAAGCAGCTGGCACCACATCCCTGCGGCCCCAGGGGAGGGAGGGGGGCAAGAGGCTCCATGCGCTGCCTTCGCCTGCAGGCACCACCCCCCGCAGCTCCCATTGGCCAGGAACGGGGAACGGTGGCTAATGGGAGCTTCGGGGGTGATACCCACAGGCGAGGGCAGCGTGCAGCGGAGCCACCTGCCCCACCCCTCCTCCAGAAGCCACTGCCGGACATGCTGGCCACTTCTGGGAGCGGCGCGGGGCCAGGGCAGGCAGGGAGCCTGCCTTAGCCCTGCTGCACACTGCTGCCACTCCGGAGCTGCTTGAGGTAAGTGGCGCTGGGCTGGAGCCCGCACCCCAAACCCATCCTGCACCTGCACCCCAACCCCCTGCCTTGAACCCCCTAACCCCCTGACGCACCCCTCTTGCACCCCAACCCCCTGTCCTAAGACCCCTGCTGTACCCCACACCCCTCCTGCACCCCAACCCCCTGCCCTGAGCCCCCTCCTGCACCCCACACCCCTCCTGCACCCCAACCCCCTGCCCTGAGCCCCTTCCTGCACACCGCACCCCCTCCCATATCCCGCACCCCAACCCCCTGCCCCAGCCCTACATTCATGGCCCTGCATACAATTTCCCCTCCAAGATGTGGCCCTCAGGCCAAAAAGTTTGCCCACCCCTGGTCTAGCTGGAGTGAGCCAGTGCACTGAGACATTCTGCTGTGTTCTCCTGTGGCTCTGGGTTTTTACCAGTGATTAAGTGTGACAAGAGAGGCCTGCGGAAGGTGTCCAGAATAGCACTGGCCTTATGTCACCACACCAGAGCCCACCTGCAGGCAGCAGGTGCTGGGACAAATTCCACTGGGACAAAATCAACACACTTTGAATTAGCAAAGTGACACAGGCAGTCTCCCCACTGGGTGTGTGAATCAGTTGTCCAGAGGCGAGCATTAGATGGCTTTGGGATAACATAACTAGCTGGCCTTACTCTTCAATGGGGCTTGCCAAATGCTCCTGCCTGTTACATCTCTGCTCCTTGAGCCATATTTATGTTCTCATGCAGCACAACATTAATTTCCTTCCCGATGGGAGAGTCATTGTGCTGATTCCAGTGTGCGAGTGAGATACGGGGCCTAACAGCCAGAACTCCGGGGTACTGTTCCTAGCTCTGACTCCCACAACAATGAGTAATGCTAAGTGACTTTTAAAAAAGCAGCAGGGGGAAGGAAGGGAGTGAGACAGGCATCTTTTTATTTTAGGGATTAAGGGACACTGATAGCAAGAGGGAAGAGTTGGTGTGGGAGGCCATATGAGGGAGGGGATGATGGCCTGTGCAGCTATGAGTGGGAGCGGAGGTGATCCTAATAACCAGCAGTGGGAAGGGGTGTATGAATGAGACATCTCTGTCAAGATATGCATGTGGCTCACACCATTGCAGTGTTTGAGAAGCCCTGAACTAGCCCATTTCCAACAGAACCAAATTCCAAGTCTGTCCTGCCCCCTCATCAGTTCACATTTTCATTCAGAACTGTCTCTTGCATGATTTGCACCCATGGTGCCCCCCCAGGTAAGCAGTTGTAGCAATGGGAATTACCATGTGAGTTAGCCAGATGGCACTAGAGTGCATCATGTGGTGCTGCAGGCCCTGAGTGCCGGAATTCCTGGAGTAAACCAGGCTGGTTAGCTCTATGGTGCTACTGCTCTAGTCTAATTATCGCTTCTTCCCTTCCCCAGAGCCCAAATGGAACACAGCCACCTTGCCCACTGCTCTCACATTTTATCCCCTTCCATGTCATTGAAAGGAAGGCAAGTGGTACAATTTTCAAACACACCAAAGATCCAGATTTTTAATGGTATGTAGGTGTTGTTGCACTCAGCATTGCAACAGCTAACTGACAGAGAAGTCTAAGACTCATCTTCAAAGGGATTTAGGCACTTAGAAGCCAAAATTCCATTGACAGTCAATTGGATTTAGGCTCCTAAGTACCCCAATCCCTTTTGAAAAAAGGATGTAGGTGCCTGTCATTTAAATTTTTTTACTATCCAGCCAAGCACCAAATTATCTTTCGTGAACCCTGAAATTAAAAAAAAAACACGGCATCCTCGTTTTTTTTGCTGATACAGACTAACACGGCTACCACTCTGAAATCTTACATTTAAAAGAGACCCACCTGCTCCAAGCACTTGCAGTACAAGCACACACCCAGCCCCCGCCTCCCTTATAAGGCTCACAGTGAAAGTTTCCCTCGCCACCATATGAGCTTTTCTTTCATAAGCGTTTATTGGTTTGAAAGATGAAGCATAACTGCTTCTGAACCACCTTTTCCCAGACCATGTGCCAAACTGCCAAGTCCTGACTCAGTGCGTACATGACTGTGAAAGCTCAGCTACACGTACAGTGGGGTGTAGCATACTGACACTGCACACCCAGCTAGCACAGGTATACACAGCAGCGGAGACAGTAAAGCACAGTTTAGGTGAGTAGAATGCCCTACACGCCTGAACCCCCAGAGATGTACCCTACATGGCTCTCTACTTGCCCAAGCCGTGCCTCCCACATCTAATGCTGCTATTTTTAGCAGTGTAGCATCCCGCGCTTGCCTGCTGCCAGAGCCTTGCACTGCGGCATGTAGCTATGCACTATAGTGGCAAGTGTGGATACAGCCTGCCTTCCGCTGCAGGGTGTAGCTACATGTGTAGTGCTGTACCGTAACTCCTCACTTAAAGTCGTCCTAGTTAACATTGTTTCGTTGTTACGTTGCTGATCAATTAGGGAACACGCTCGTTTAAAGTTGTGCAATGCTGTCTTATAACATTGTTCGGCAGCGGCCTGCTTTGTCCACTGCTTGCAGGAAGAGCAGCCTGTTCAAGCTAGCTAGTGGGGAACCAGAGTGGACCGGCAGCCCCACTATCAGTTCCCTGTTCCCCTAAGTTCCCTGTGCAGCAGCCGCCCAGCAGGCTACCAATTGCAGGCAGTTCAGCTGTCCCTCCGCCCACTGCCATGTGCTGCCCTCTGCCTTGGAGCTACTCCCAGGAACCTCCTGCTTGCTGTGCAGGGGAGGGGAGAAGAAGGGGGCTATTGTCAGGGTGTCCCCCTCCCCCCTACTCCTCCCCCTGCTCCCGCTTACCCCTTTTCCATGTAGAGCAGGGTGGGGACAGGACAGGGCTCAGGACAGAGAGAGCTTGCTGGCTGCAGCTGCTGTCTCAACTTCCTGATTTTTTTAAAGGCAATGTACTTAGAGTGGGGTCAGGGTACTTAAAGGGGCAATCTCTCTCTCTCTCCCACATACAGGGTATGTGTGTCTGTCTCTGTCTGCCATGCTGTCTCCCCTCCCTCCATTCGTGCTGCCTTGTAGAGTGTGAGGCTACATTAACAACGTGTTAATCCTTGAGGGCTCAGCCGAATGATAGCTCATCATTTAGCAGTAAGGCATTCCCTGGGAACTAACTCATCCTCTGACTTCACCACCTCAACCAAGCTTCACAATCATCATTGCTGTGTACAGTATTAAATTGTTTGTTTAAAACTTAGACTGTGTGTGTGTCTATATATATATATTTATATATACATAGTATACATATACATATATATATAGTTTTTTGTCTGGTGAAAAAAATGTACCTGGAACCTAGCTCCCCCCCCATTTACATTTATTCTAATAGGGAAATTGGATTTGCTTAACATCATTTCACTTAAAGTTGCATTTTTCAGGAACATAACTACAATGTTAAGTGAGGAGTTGCTGTACTGTGCATGCCACTGTAAGTGTAGACACAGCCTAGTGGGAGTTCTGACACAGCAGGTTCTGAGTAATAAGAATGGCAGAATTCAGCCCCAGTGAGAACTCAAGAGGCCAAATCATGGAGTCCTGACTCAGCCTTTTGCAAGTAAAATTACCACTGATATTTTGCCTGGCCAGAACCATCAGGACTGAGCCCGTGGGATATACAGTCAGAAATCAGAGTACAGGGCTCAGTTACAGCTCTCATCAGCCAAGCTGGGATGGACAGGGGAGGAGGAGGTGCCTTGCCCCTGCTGTGGGGCCTGGAGACAATATGCCTTTGAAAAGCATAGCAGCCCCCAAGGTCTGGGGGAGGGGAAGATGGGGTGCCACTTGCTATTCCTGTGTCACAGGTATAGCCAACACCCTTTCCAGCACAGCCAAGCTAGGAAGCAGAGAAATGTCAGTGATGAATTGGCCCTGATGTAGCTATCCGAGTTGCACCTGCATACGGTGGGTTTGACTTTGGCCTGTATCATCCAGATAGGTGAGACATTTATGGCCCCTGTCCCTCCCCTATGCTGAGTGCCATCTCCCTGCATCCTAGGAATTCCTCCACTGACTGAAATTCACTGAGCCACTCCTTCTCTCCACAGGATGGCTGGCAGAGACCGGTCGGCCACATGGCCCCTGCACTCGCTTTCCCTTGGGCAGCCACAAGTGCTCTCCCCACCCTCCCCAGTCAGCCCAGAGCCGGCTGGTCCCCCAGCCATTACCCCACCTGAGCCACAGCGCAGGCGGCGGCAGCAGCTGGGGAGCCTGACCTCACCCCCCGACAGCGAGGCGTACTACGGCGAGACAGACAGCGATGCTGACAACATTGCCCAGGAGAAGCACCGGCGGGCCCGCAAGAAGAGCCCTCGCTCTCCACCTGGGGGCTTCAACAACAAGCCAGGCGAGCCACAGGACGAGGTGTCCCTGTCTGAGCTGAGTGGCTATGACAGCACCGCAGAGGCAGTGGTGCAGGCCGGAGAGGGAGGAGAGAACATGAGTGACGTGGCTGAGAGAGAGATCGTGCAGCAGCTCAGCAGCTGCACGGACACCCCTTTCTCAGAGAGCGAGGTGCTGCTGCAGCCGTCCCCAGCAGAGAGCAGGGAGCTCTCCCCAGAGGCCATGCTCTTGCCCCATGCCACCAGGACCATCCGAGCAGAGCGCCACCTCATCCCCATGGTGGGGCCAGTAGAACACCCAGTCGATGAAGATTTAACCACCACCTATGCAGAGAAAGCCAAACTAGCCAGTAAGTGCCCCCAGACCCACCTCTCTACACCCCTGCTGCAACCTGCCTGTGCTAACTGCCCTTCCCAGGCCGAAAGGCCTTCACCCAGCACTTCACCCAGCTTCTCTCGTGTGTAAGGAGGCTGGGCCAGGCCAGCCCTGCAGGGATCTGAGCTGGCAGCTTAAGTCACTCAGGGTTTCCTCTGGCAGGCGCTCAGGGAAGATGTTCAGAGTCTAGAATTCAAGCACAAAAAGAGGCAGGACTCCACCCATCCCCATCCTGATTTCTGTTGAAAACACGAGGGAGATGGCTGGTACTGGAACTGTCCAGGTTCAAGAGAGTGCTGGTAATGCCTGTGCTCCAGGGAAGTGACTCGGGTGTGAGTCCTAAGCCTGGTCTCTCACTGCCTAGGCTGGAGGCAGCACCTGGGGACGAAGCACCCCCATTCGCTCTATAGCCACTGCTGTGTCCAAGCAAAGGAGCAATATGAATGGACTCTAAAGGGGTCACACCCAGCCCTCATGGTCAAGGAGAATTACTGTGATAGAGACTTTGGGTTCAGAGAATGGAGACAGTCTCCGCTCAGAGCCATGCCAAAATATTGTTACCAATGGCTTACATCTCCTTAGGGCTGGTCCTCCCACCCTATGAAGATCAAGGGGGGGCTGTCCACTTTCCTCCTCCTTTGGAAGGTGATTTCTCTGCAGCCTTGTTTGCATCAGCAGGAGCGGGTGTGTCTGCATGTGGCACTAGCTGGCCAGCTCCAGTAGAGGAGATTGCTTTCCATGCATAGGCAGCATGGGCATGCCAGTGAGGCGAAGCGAGGGGGGAAATCTCAGCCAACTCTGATAATGCCCTGTGGTGGGAGCCCCCTCACTTGAGATATTTAAACTTGGATGAAACACCAGAGAATACACTCTAGGGAACAATCATACACTGCCCTCTGGGTGATGGACTAGAGCAGTGGTTACCAAACTTGTTCCGCCCTTGTGCAGGGAAAGGCTGGGCCAGTTTGTTTACCTGCCGCGTCCACAGGTTCGGCCTATCGCGGCTCCCAGTGGCTACGGTTCGCTGCTCCAGGCCAATGGGAGCTGCTGGAAGCGGCACGGGCCGAGGGACGTGCTGGCCGCCCTTCCTGCAGCCCTCATTGGCCTGGAGCGGCGAATCACAGCCAGTGAGAGCCGCGATCAGCCGAACCTGCAGACGCGGCAGGTAAACAAATCGGCCCAGCCCGCCAGGGCTTTCCTTCCACAAGCGGCGGAACATGTTTGGGAACCACTGGACTAGAGGAGTACGTCTGCACTGCAAACTAAGCCTGACTCTGACTCATATTTGAGCCCAAGCCCCGTTCCGTCCACACACAAATCAGTGTGAATCAAGTCACCAAGCACTCAGGAACCGGAATCTAGGACCCTGCTGGGGGGTGGGTCAGAGCCTGAGTCCTGCTGTGAGTTGGGCCCAAGTCCTGTTGGTTTACGGTGTGGACACAGCTCAAGCCACAGTCAGAAGGTCTGCACAATGCAGTGTGGACACATTAGTACAGCTGTGAAACCCAGGTCCAGCAATTGTTAACCCAGGTTTAAAATGCAATGTGGATGCTCAAGCACAGGCTTCGACGTCCCCAAGCCTGAGTCTCACAGACCTGAGTTTACAACGCAGTGTAGATATACCCAAAGTGACCTAACAGGACCTTTCTATCTCTTACTTCTGTGGTTCTATAATTCTGTGTCCACTCAGCCTCCACCTGCTTCGTAGATTAAACCGAGCAATTCTTAGGGTTCATGGAAATCAGGGCTGGAAGAGATTTCTGAAGTAACCAAATCTAATCCTCTTGGGCCGGCTACTCCATCCTCCTTTATTGTTTTTGAACATTTCCATAGGTAACACCTCTGTGATCTCCTTTGATGGCTGCTCCACTAATTGCTCTTACCATGAGGGTGTTTTTTCTTCTATCTAATCTAAACCTGCCTTTATTCATTGTTAGCTTAAGGCCATTACTCCTTGTATTACATTCTTGGCCAGCTTTCCCTGCCTATTCCCCTCACCTATTATTTCCTCTCAAGAACTTGTAGCAAGATGTTATGGGGAAGGAGAAAGCTGGGTCCCACCTCCCTTAGTCTTGGACATCTTACCTGCATCCCGCTACCATAGAATCATAGAAGATTAGGGTTGGAAGAGACCTCCGGTCATCTAGTCCAACCCCCTGCTTAAAGCAGGACCAACACCAAGTAAATCATCCCAGCCAGGGCTTTGTCAAGCTTGACTTTAAAAACCTCTAAGGATGGAGATTCCACCACCTCCCTAGGTAACCCATTCCAGTGCTTCACCACCCTCCTAGTGAAATAGTGTTTCCTAATATCCAACCTAGACCTCCCCCATTGCAACTTGAGACCAATGCTCCCTGTTCTGTCATCTGCCACCACTGAGAACAGCCTAGCTCCATCCCCTTTGGAACCCCACTTCAGGTAGTTGAAGGCTGTTATCAAATCCCCACTCGCTCTTCTCTTCTGCAGATTAAATAAGCCCAGTTCCCATAGCCTCTCCTTGTAAGTCATGTGCCCCAGCCCCCTAATCATTTTTGTTGCCCTTTGCTGGACTCTCTCCAATTTGTCCACATCCCTTCTGTAGTGGGGGGACCAAAACTGGACACAATACTCCAGATGTGGCATCACCAGTGCCAAATAGAGGGGAATAATCACTTCCCTCAATCTGCTGGCAATGCTCCTACTAATACAGCCCAATATGCCGTTGGCAACAAGGGCACACTGCTGACTCATATTCAGCTTCTTGTCCACTGTAATCCCCAGGTCTTTTTCTGAAGAACTGCTGCTTAGCCAGTCGGTCCCCAGCCTGTAGCAGTGAATGGGATTCTTCGTTCCTAAGTGCAGGACTCTGCACTTGTCCCTGTTGAACCTCCTCAGATTTCTTTTGGCCCAATCCTCCAATTTGTCTAGGTCACTCTGGACCCTATCCCTAGCCTCCAGCGTATCTACCTCTCCTTCCAGCTTAGTGTCATCTGCAAACTTGCTGAGGGTGCAATTCATCCCATCATCCAGATCATTAATAAAGATGTTAAACAAAACCGGCCCCAGGACCAACTCCTTGCTTGATACCAGCTGCCAACTAGACATCGAGCCATTGATCACTGCCCGACAATCTAGCCAGCTTTTTATCCACCCTATAGTCCATTCATCCAATCCATACTTCTTTAACTTGCTGGCAAGAATACTGTGGGAGACCGTATCAAAAGCTTTGCTAAAGTCAAGATATATCACATCCATCGCTTTCCCCATATCCACAGAGCCAGTTATCTCATCATAGAAGGCAATCAAGTTGGTCAGGCATGACTTGCCCTTGGTGAATCCATATTGACTGTTCCTGATCACCTTCCTCTCCTCCAAGTGCTTCAAAATAGATTCCTTGAGGACCTGGTCCATGATTTTGCCGGGGACTGAAGTGAGGCTGACCAGTCTGTAGTTCTCCGGGTTCCTTTTCTTCCCTTTTTTAAATATGGGAACTATATTTGCCTTTTTCCAATTGTCTGGGACCTCCTCCGATTGCCATAAATTTTCAAAGTTAATGGCCAATGGCTCTGCAATCACATCAGCCAACTCCCTCAGCACCCTTGGATGCATTAGATCTGGACCCATGGACTTGTGCATGTCCAGCTTTTCTAAATAGTCCTTAACCTGTTCTTTCACCACTGAGGGCTGCTCACCTCCTCCCATACTGTGTTGCCCAGTGCAGCAGTCTGGGAGCTGATCTTGTCTGTGAAGACTGAGGCAAAAAAAGCTTTGAGTACTTCAGCTTTTTCCACATCATGTGTCACTAGGTTGCCTCCCCCATTCAGTACGGGTCCCACACTTTCCCTGACCTTCTTCTTGTTGCTAACATACCTGTAGAAACCCTTCTTATTACCCTTCACATCCCTTGCTAGCTGCAACTCCAATTGTGCCTTGGCCTTCCTGATTACACCCCTGCATGTTCGAGCAATATTTTTATACTCCTACCCAGTCATCTGTCCAAGTTTCCACTTCTTGTAAGCTTCCTTTTTGAGTTTAAACTCACCGAAGATTTCACTGTTAAGCCAAGCTGGTCGCCTGCCATATTTGCTATTCTTTCTGCACCTTGGGATGGTTTGCTCCTGCGCCCTCAATAAGGCTTCTTTAAAATACAGCCAGCTCTCCTGGACTCATTCCCCCCTCATATTACCCTCCCAGGGGATCCTGCCCATCAGTTCCCTAAGGGAGTCAAAGTCTGCCTTTCTGAAGTCCAGGGTCCGTATTTTGTTACTCTCCTTTCTTCCATTTGTCAGGATCCTGAATTCAACCATCTCATGGTCACTGCTGTCTAGGTTTCTACCCACTTCTACTTCCCCTACCAATTCTTCCTTGTTTGTAAGTAGCAGGTCAAGAGGAGCACTTGTACCAGGAAGTTGTCCCCAACACTCTCCAAAAACTTCCTGGATTGTCTGTGCATTGCTGTATTGCTCTCCCAGCAGATGTCAGGGTGATTGAAGTCCCCCATTAGAACCAGGGCCCATGATCTGGAAACTTCAGTTAGTTGTCCAAAGAAAGCCTCGTCTACCTCATCCTTCTGATCCGACGGTCTATAGCACATGTCCACCATGACATCACCCTTGTTGCTCTCATCTCTAAACTTAACCCAAAGACTCTCGACAGGCTTTTCTCCAGTTTCATACTGGAGCTCTGAGCAATCATACTGCTCTCTTACATACAATGCAACTCCTCCACCTTTCCTCCCATACCTGTCCTTCCTGAACAGTTTATACCCATCCATGACAGTGCTCCAGTCATGTGAACTGCCCCACCAAGTTTCTGTTATTCCAATGACATCATAGTTCCTTGATTGTGCCAGGACTTCCAGTTCTTCCTGCTTGTTTCCTAGGCTTCTTGCGTTCGTGTACATGCACCTAAGATAACTAGACGATTGCCCTACTTTCTCAGTATGAATCAGGAGGCTTCCAGTCATGTACCCTACTCCTTGTGTTTCCTGCTACCCAGGCAGTATTTTAACTCCTTACATGATGGCAGGGCAAGATCCATCCTTTCTTTAGAGTTGTGACCTGTGCAGCTCTATCAATATGTTGTACAATAGTATCTGTCATCCAAGGACCACAAACTGCTGTACAATCAATTAATTCACATTACAGCCCCACTGTGAGGTAGGTCATTCATATTATCCCCATATTACAGATGGGGGAACTGATGCACAGAGAAGTTAAAAGACTTGCCTGTGGTCACACAGCAAATTGGGAATAAAGCCCAGGAGTCCTGACTCCCAGTCCCCTGCTGTAACCACTAGACTTGCCTCCTGCTATTAGCAGATATTTCCAATGGCTGGAGATAGGACACGAGAAGGGGAAGGCTTTGAGTTACTACACAGAAATTCTTTCCCATGTGTCTGGTTGCTGGTCTCGCCCACATGCTCAGGGTCTAACCGATCACCATATTTAAGGTTGGGAAGGAATTTTCTCCTGGCAGATACCCTAGGGTTTTTTGCCTTCTTCTGCAGCATGGGGCCCAGTTCACCTGCTGGTTTGAATTAGAGCAGGGATGGGCAAACTTTTTGGCCTGAGGGCCACATCTGGGTATGAAAATTATATGGCGGGCCATGAATGCTCACAAAATTGGCGTTGGGGTGTAGGAGGGGATGAGGGCTCTGGCTGGGGGTGTGGTCCCTGGGGTGGAGCCAGAAATGAGGAGTTCAGGGTGCGGGAGGGGGCTCCAGGCTGGGGCAGGAGTTTCGGGGGGGGTGTGTGGGGGGGTGAGGGCTCTGGCTGGGGGTGCAGACTCTGGGGTGGGGCTGAGGATGAGAAGATTGGGGTGCAGGAGGGTGCTCTGGGTTGGGATTGAGGGGTTCGGAGGGCGGGAGGGGATCAGGGCTGGGGCAGGGGGTTGGGGCATGGGAGTGGCTCAGGGGTGCAGGCTCTGGGAGGCGCTTACCTCAAGTGTGTGCCACAGCTCTGCATGGCTCCCAGAAGCAGCAGCATGTCCCCCCTCCAGCTCCTACGTGGAGGCACAGCCAGGCACGGAGCCCGCTGGCTTCCCCTAAATGTAGGAGCTGGTGTGGGGACATGCTGCTGCTTCTGGGAGCCATGCAGAGCTGTGGCACACACGCACGGAGTGGCCTCTGAGCCTACTCCCCAGCTGGAGTGCGGGAGCAGGGCAAGCCCCAGACCCTGCTCCCCAGCGGGAACTTGAGGGCTGGATTAAATCGGCTAGCGGGCCAGATGTGGCCCGCAGACCATAGTGTGCCCAACCCTGAACTAGAGTGAATGGTGAATTCTCTAACTTGACGTCTTTAAATTGTGATTGAAGGATTTCATTAACTCAGCCAAAGGTTAGGGGTCTGTAACAGGAGTGGGTGGGTGAGGTTCTGTGGCCTGTGACATGCAGGAGTTCAGATTAGATGATCACGATGGTCCCTTCTGACCTATGAGTATGTGAGTCTTCTTGTAAGGCCACTGCTACAGCTGGTTTCCTCCCTTCTCGGAGAGAATACCACTGTGTCTCCTTGCCCAAATGAGCTTTGGAGACTGCCTCCAAAGCTACGCTCCTTCCTCATGGCAGCACACTGAGCTATTGCTCTGCCCCATGTCACAAGGCAGACTCAATCCGGCAGGTGCTATCTTAAATCAGACCCAGCTTGGCAGTACCGATGACGCAAGGCCAGGCCTTGGCTGGTTCTGTTTGTTCCACAGCCTGTTTAGAATTCACCCCCGCTTAGGACAGCAACGAAAAGAGCAATTTCCACCTCCCCTAAGCTGAAGCTATTTTTTCCCCTTTGAATAATGAACAAGTATGAGGTGAATGCTGAGAAAGGCATGTCCAGCTGCTCTCTGCCACCTGATAGTCCTAGCACTGGACGAGTAATCGCTTTACATCAGGGCTTATTTCCAAGGACAGAGTCAGCACAGAAGGCTCCCAGGAAAGCCACATATTTAAATCAAAGCATTTCTGATGGCAGAATAATCTCCCATGGCCGGAGGTGACGTAAGGATGTTGCTAGCTAGATGGGGGGTTCCTAGCACCATTGCAGGCTGAGCTAGTACTTTCCTTTCCTTATATACTTACTCCCTTTTGGGTGAAGCTTCTCTCAGCTGGAGCCCTGGCGGAAGAGTTCCCAGTAGCAACTCGCAGGCTGATGGCACTCCATGGCGGTTCACATGGCCTTTTACTAGGCTGCGACTCTCTGCTGCCTGCAAGGGTGGAGACAAACTTTTCTGCCCCGATCAGGCTATAGCACAATGGTCTGGTCAGTGACAAACCAAGGAATAACAGAAAAGAACGGGGAGTGAGGGGGGAGTGGTAAGAGGAGCAAAGGCATTCCCATGCTATGGCAAGGAGAGCTAGAGAAACTTCTGCACCTAAATACTCACATTCTGCCCTTCATGGCTTTGACTGAACTCTGGGCTATGTTGGCTGCCATGGGAGCCCAGCTGGAGGGGCACTAGGGTCATGCAAGGGGCATGCAGTGCATCATACTGCTGGGGGCTAAGGCCAGCCAGAGCAGCCCCAAAGGGATGTGGTGCTGGCTTGGAAAGGGGTGTTACTATAATGCTTGGGCCTGGATTCAGCACAGCCTCTGCTGGCTCTGGTGGCACCTACGCACAATTTAAAGCTGCCCTCCATTGAGAAGCCCCTTAGTTCCTCTTGAGCAAACACCACCTGCCCTTTCCTAGTGAGGGATCCTCCCGATCCATGCCCACAGAGATGGTGTGTGTGTGTGGGGGGGTGCCCTCTGGAGTCTCCTGAACCAGAGGGGTGATTCAAGATTGTGGTTCAAAACCAGCTGTTTTTTAAAAGTGGACTTGATTCTGCACGGGGAATGGATGACTCAGTGGGTCAGTAATGGGACCACAGTGCTGGATTTATAGGCTGTGAGACCATTAAAGACCATTTATATTGTCCAATCAAATCCCTGCTTTTTGCAGAATATCACCCTACCTCATTCCCACTAACATTATATCTAACCTGCCTTTGAATCTTGGCGGTCATGATCCTCCGCCACCTCCCGGGGAGTCTGTTCCACGGCTCACTTGCTCTTACAGGGAAGAACTCCATCTACCTCGCCAGAGTGCTTCCATCGTTAGCCTCGGGCCACGGATCCCTGCCCTGCCACCTTTAGTGTGTGAATAACTTTCCTCCTTTTTCCACTGAGACTCTGATTCAGAATGTCCTTCTGAGTCTTTTCTTTTCTAGTCTACTTCTCCAGCTCTCTTGTCTCTCCTTCGAATCTGTAGCAGTTTTGTTGCCCTTCTTTGTATTCTCCCTAATTTTTCCATCTCATTCTTAAATTGCAGAGATACCCAATGATGCAAAGAATTCCAGGTATAGTTGCAACAGGGCTATTTAGAGTGACCTCATTATGTTCATAAGAACATAAGAATGGCCCTACTGGGTCAGACCAAAGGTCCATCTAGCTCAGTATCCTGTCTTCCGACAGTGGCCAGTGCCAGGTGCCCCAGAGGGAATGAACAGAACAGGTAATCATCAAGTGATCCACCCCCTGTTGTTCATTCCCAGCTTCTGGCAAACAGAGGCTAGGGACACCATTCCTGCCCATCCTGGCAAATAGCCATTGATGGATCTACCCTCCATGAATTTATCTAGTTCTTTTTTGAACCCTATTATGGTCTTTGCCTTCACAGCATCCTCTGGCAAAGAGTTCTACAGGTTGACTGTGCATTGTGTGAAGAAATACTTCCTTTTATTTGGTTTAAACCTGTTGCCTATTAATTTTATTTGGTGACCCCTAGTTCTTGTGTTATGAGAAGTAGTAAACAACACTTCCTTATCTACTTTCTCTACACCAGTCATGATTATATAGACCTCAATCATATCTCCCCTTAGCAGTCTCTTTTCCAAGCTGAAAAGTCCCAGTCTTCTTAATCTCTCCTCATACGGAAGCCATTTCATGCCCCTAATAATTTTTGTTGCCCTTTTCTGAACCTTTTACAATTCCAATTTATCTTTTTTGAGATGGGGCGACCACATCGGCATACAGTATTCAAGATGTGAATGTACCATGGATTCCCTAGATGAACAAGTGAAACCTCTGTCCAAGAACAGGGAACTAGAAGAATCCTTTTCACAAGTGCAAGAATAACACTGGCATTTTCTGTAAGAGTGTTATACTGTGAAGGGCTCATATTAAGGTTGCTATCTCCTATCTGTCCTGGGGCTTTCACAGACTCAGATTTGTAGATGTGCTGTTTATTTCCTTTCCCTAGCACATGCATAACACTTTACGTCCTTGGCCACTCCACTCATCTCATTGCATGCAAACCACTCCAGGTCACTTTACAGGTCAATTCACCACTCCAACCCCCACATGTTTACTATCCCTCCAATTTGGTAGTGTTAGCAAATTTGATCACTGTTGAATTTAAACCTTCCTCTAGACCATTGGGGGCACTATTATATAATAAAGATCCAATGCTCACCCATGTGATGCCCCACGTGGAGGTCTTAAATGAGTAATCTTTGCTCTCTGCTTGTCATCCAGTTTCTAATCCAGACTCTTGTAATTTCCATCTGGTTGGGATTTATCCATTGTATACGTTCATTGGTCTGATTCACCGTTGCCTTGCACCTTGTGGTTACTTTTATACCTGTGCAAAGTGGATGTAAAATGCACAACCATTTTCAGAGGTGGTATTGTTCTACACTCCCTCAGCACAGGTGTAAACCACAGCAGAAGGAGCAAATGGAGTTAACACCAGTGTAGGACTTGACCCCTAGCTGTAGGGCAGTGGAGAATCAGGCTGTGTCAGGTTCAGTCACAGAGACCCCGTTGGGACTGTCACCTGATGTGCTGAAACTACCTCTGAGCCCATTTTCCTTGTCAGTTTGGGACTCCAGAACCCTGTCTTGTTGAGCCAGACATGCTACCCTGCTGCAACACAGACCCAGGGTCTGAATCGCGCCCCCAAAGCTGCAGACTTAACTGAAAACAGCTCAGCAAGTACTCCTGTCTCCAGCACCCAGACACGCAGCTCCCAATGGGATTCAAACCCCAAATAAATCTGTTTTCTCTGTATAAAGCTTATACAGGGAAAACTCATAGATTTGTCCGCCCTCTATAACACTGATTGAGAGATTTGCACAGCTGTTTGCTCCCCCAGGTATTAATCACTTACTCTGGGTTAATTAATAAACAAAAGTAATTTTATTAAGTATAAAAAGTAGAATGTAAGGGGTTTCAAGTAATAACAGACAGAACAAAGTAACAGGTTTCAGAGTGGTAGCCGTGTTAGTCTGTATCAGCAAAAAGAATGAGTACTTGTAGCACCTTAGAGATTATTTATTATAAATTTATTTGGGCATAAGCTTTCGTGGGCTGAAGCGCACTTCATTGGATGCATGGAGTGGAAAATACAGTAGGAAGATATATATACACAGAGAACGTGAAAAAATGGTGTTGCCATACCAACTATAATGAGACTAATCAATTAAGGTGGGCTATTATCAGCAGGAGGAAAAAAAACTTTCGTAGTGATAACATTTCGAACAGTTGACAAGAAGGCGTGAGTAACAGTAGGGGGAAAAATTAGCATGTGGAAATAGTTTTACTTTGTGTAATGACCCATCCACTCCCAGTCTTTATTCAAGCCTAATTTAATGGTGTCCAGTTTGCAAATTAATTCCAATTCAGCAGTTTCTTGTTGGATCTGTTTTTGAAGTTTTTTTGTTGGAGTATTGCAACTTTTAGGTGTGTAATCGAGTGACCAGGGAGGTTGAAGTGTTCTCCAACTGGTTTTTGAATGTTATAATTCTTGACGTCTGATTTATGTCCATTTATTCTTTTGCGTAGAGACTGTCTGGTTTGGCCAATGTACATGGCAGAGGGATATTGTTGGCACATTATGGCATATATCACATTGGTAGATGTGCAGGTGAACGAGTCTCTGATGGTATGGCTGATGTGATTAGGTCCTATGATGGTGTCCCTTGAATAGATATGTGGACAGAGTTGGCAACAGGCTTTGTTGCAAGGATAGATTCCTGGGTTAGTGTAAGCCAGTCCTTGCTTACAGACAGCCCCCAACCTGAAGCAAATACTCACCACACAACAAAAACACTAAGTATATTACAGTTACATCATATTCACACTTATAAACATATTTCCATAAAACATATAGACTGCAACGTCACACAGGCCTGTTATGTGGTGAGAAGCACAGTCAATAGGGAGAGTAAGGTTGGGCAATGGATGCATTGCAGTGATAGCAGAGTCAGGGGATCAAGGGGGACTAAGAAGCAAGGAAGGGCTATAGGGAGCAGAGAACAGGAACAGGATAACAGCTGCTTGCACTAGCAGTCTATAAGTTTCCATGGCTCTCCAAAGCTGTCTGATAGGCAGAACTGAAATTTTTCAACTAAAAATATTTTGACAAAAAAAAATGCAGATTCAGCGACACCAAAATGTTTCAAGTATGTGTCATTTTGCCAAATTGTTCATTTTAGAGAAAAAAATCCCAAAACATTAATATTTTCTAAATAAATGTTTGACAATTTTTCAATTGAAAATGACTTTCTCTTTTGAAATTTCCTTTTTTTTAAATTTAGTTAAATAATTAAAAATGCTGAAAATGGAAAAAAAATCAACTTTCTGATGCACTGAAAAATTTGAAAAACGTTTTCAATTTAAGCGTAAATTAATATTTTTTCTATTTTTTCAGAATTGCTAGCAAACTGAAAAATTTATTATTCACCCAGCTCTAATGGTAGGTCCATATGGTGTCCCCAGACCACAGGAAACCTCTGCACCATTCTATTCTGTTCTGAAATCCATTTTTCACCAGGTTTGGTTCCTCTCAGTCATCTCATCAGAAGAGTTTTTTTTTATTTTCAGCAACAGTATAGGTGGACTCAGATGTGGAACAAGTTCAGACTTTCCCACCCTTCCTTACAGAGGTGCCAACCCCAGGGAGAAGACAGATAAACCAGTTCAGGGCTCTGGTCCCAGCTTGTTATCTTGTGGTAGGAATTTAAGTCAGTACAGAAGTGCTTCAAACTATCTCATTTTAAACTTATCTGCTGGACTATTTTTAGCCCCTAGAACTCGAGTCTTTCTATATATGGTGCGGAGGAAGGGGCGGGGGGGAGAGAATTTCCTCCTCTGCTTGACATGGGCCCAGCTGCCTAAGTGGATGCACTAGAATTACAGCATCCTGCACTGGAAAAGGAAACCCTTTTATTTTAAGCCATCGTTCTGATATACAGGCCACACCAGTCAGGAGATGCTTATAAATAAATATGTTATACCGTGGAGAGTGTGTAAAATTCCCTCTGGATGCAGTGAGGGTGAGCCTAGTAAAGGTGCTATCTGACTGCTGCTGGAGTGTAGGCAGTGCGGGTCATGACGAATATTGACCATCTGATCAGCACTTTGAACTCTGGATCTTTTGCACCATGGTTTGTGCTTCGCTACTTGACCCCCCAGCTTTGGCAGCCATGATTCTTAGATGATCTCAGTTATATGGTCACTAATAAGACTGAGAAGTGCTGCTACTCACTGGGGGTCTGGAAGACTAATGGGCGCAGTTTGGAGGTGGAAGGTGTTAACCAGCTATGGTTCCAATCCCTGTCCTGTGGATCTCACCTGAGGTCTGTTCCCTGCCATGGGGAGCAATGATGAGCAGTGACCTTCAGCTCATGTTGGTCAGCGTGCAGATGGCCACTACTAAGAGAAAACCAACCACCCCCATGATTTAATCATGGCGTGGGTGCCCAACCTCATTAGGGCCCATGCTTCCAGGGGGATTGTTCCTGTTCCCTTTGGCAAGTCACGATCCCTACCTACCACCTGTAAGCAAGCTGTGGGTAAGAAACCATCCCTTAATATTAGCCATCAGTTTTCACCTTGTATTGGCTCTCCATGTTTTAGAAGGAGGCTATTGAGAAAATGTCAGTGAGATGATTACAGCTATGTGTGGATTTCTATCAGTCAGAGTCTAGGCTTGAGGATGGCACAGAGAGTGCACTTATGTCTGGGCTGATTATCATTTTCTGACCCTGGGAAGAGGTTATATGTCCAGCAGCGACGTATTATTGCCTAGGCCAACAAGGCCTAGGCCTAGGGCGGCAAATTTGCAGGGGCGGCAAATTTGCTCGCGCCTCCTCTCCAACTCCGCCCCTTCCCCAAATCCCCAGCCCGCCTCCTCCCCCAGGTGCACCGCACTTTCCTCCTTCCACCTCCCTCCCAGGCTTGCCACGCGAAAGCGCTGGGAGGCAGGGAGGGAGAAGCGAGTAGCAGCGCGCTCGGAGGAGGTGGAGCAGAGGTGAGCTGGGGCCCACAGGTGCGGGGAGTAACCGGGGGGGCTGGGAACCGCTCCCCGCCCCACCTCACTTCTGCTCCACCACCGCCATCCCCTGAGCGTGTCGTAACTCCCCTTCTCCCCCCTCCCTCCCAGGCTTGCCGCGCGAAAGCGCTGGGAGGGAGGGAGGAGAAGCGAGTAGTGGCGTGCTCGGGGGATAGCGGAGGTGAGCTGTGGTCGGTGGGCGCGGGGATTAACTCCAGCTCACCTCCACTCCACCTCCACCATCCCCCGAGTGCACCACAACTCCCCTTCTCCCGCCTCCTTCCCTCCCAGGCTTGCCGCGGGGGAGCAGAGGTGAGCTTGGGTGCGGGGTGCAATTTTTTTGAGGGCCTAGGAGTGGCAAATTTGTTAATCCGCCACTGGTGTCCAGGTTGATTTCATTAGCTGCTTTGCAGACTTTGCTCACGAGCTTTTGTTGACTTTCCGAGTCCTGGAAGACCTGGCAGGAATGGAAGGGGTCACTCTATCTGGCTCTGGGGCTCTGACCTGTGAGATCCTACACATTTCTCTCTTGGCATCCTTCTTTTTCAACATGTATGTGCAGCTCTTATAAGGAGGTACAAGGTGATTTGGCCTGCCACACTATCAGTATGTTGATGATATTCTGCTCTGCATCTGACACATATCCCACATGTTTTCCCATCGTCACCTAAGATAGAGATCTGGATGTGAGTGAGCTGACTTAAGATGATGTTCTTATGGAGGTGAAAGCACTGTGAGCCTCTTGAGTTGTTGGGGGCTGTATCTGATCACTTTACTGAGGGGATATGCTCACCCTTAGTCTTAGTGGTTCAGACTCTAGGCGTCTTATTGGATCCACCACTGCTTCTGAACTCCCAGATTGTAATGATGGCCTAAAGTGCCTTTCTTCATCATCACTTGGTTTAGGCATTGCTACAGTTCTCCATGCCTTTGTCACCTCCAGGCTGGGGTACTATAACACACTCTAATTAGGATCACCCTTAAAGATTACTCAGAAACTTCACCCAGTGCAGGATACCACCACTCACTCCACAGCGACCACTGAGGTAATCTCATCATAGCAGAGCTCTGTGCTTTGCAATAGCTTCCCATTCTCTTCCATGTGCAACTCAAGCTATTGGAGACCCAACTCTTGAGAACCATTTTTCTTCCCATGCTCCATTGTGCTATTTATGATTGGGCAAGGGGTTCCTGATGCCTAGTCCCCTGGGTTGAAATCCTGGTGTGGAGGTAGGACCCAGTCAGTGGAGGGACTTTGTCTCTGGAACTCAGTTACTCACATGCTGACTCATCTTATGCTTATGAAGTCAATGGCAGAACTTTCACTGACTTCACTGCTTCAGGATCAAGCCCATGGTCCTTGCAGCACTCAGCTGTGGTGGTTTTCAGGGCATTATTGCCAAGTGAATATAATTAATTTAGCGAGTCCCTGATTGAGACACGTATCAAAGGGAGGATGTGGTTAGCTGATGGTTGAAGGGTGGCATGGTGGAGATGAGTGTGATTAAACTGACTTGTTGCCAGTTACTGGCAACATTCTGTGATCTATTCGTAACTATGTAATGTGCTCAGGTCTTAAGTTGACAGGAACAATAATTACCTTAAAATAAACACATACATACACCTCTGAGTCCTTCTCCTCACAGTGAATAGTTTCTTGGCTCCAGGGTCTCCAAGGCCCAGTTGAAAGTAATCCCACTGCAAATGGAAAATAGGAATCCCAATCAATGACCCATGTTGTCTCATCAGGGCTGAAAGGGATGTGGAAAGGGAAAGTTATAGGGCAATAATAAGGAAGTATAGGAACAAAGTCAAAGAGATGGTCCAAACTGAGGTGCTGTTAGCAAAGGCCATAAACAGGAACCAGCAGAAGGTTTATACAAATCCACTGGAAGTATGAGGATGATGGGGGAGGGGAGGGCTGCTGCTCAACAGGGAAGGAGAGCAGCTAACAGATGGCAAAGAGAAAGCTGATATGCTGACAGCTACTTTGCTTTAGTCTCCTTTAAAACTGATAATAGTAACAGGAGAATAAGTAAGGCCAGGTCCTCCCCTAGTGTAATCGGCATAGTTCCATGGAAGTAGATGGAGTTACACTGACTTACATCAGCACAGGATCTGGCCCTCAATGAACAAGGAATGGGAGCATTCACAAGACAGGATCGGGGCAAGCAGATTACAAATAACTTGTTACATTGAGTATATTGAAAAGAGCTGGGCTTGGTCACATTCACCCTCGAGGTTTAACCTGAGGAACTAGCGGAATATGTGTCAGACATTATTTCTGAGAGCTCCTGGAGGACAGGAGAGGTCTATGAGGAAGAGAGCAAACATAGTGCCTATATTTAAGAAAGAGGCATGGAGATGCAGAGAATTACAGAGCAGTATGTTTAGCTCCAACAAAGTTACTCTGGCAGTCAGTTTGAAAGCACCAGCAGAAAATAAGGTGATAAATAATGAACAACATAGATTAATCACAACCAAAGAGATCAGACAGCCAAGTGACAAGATAACAGGCTTAGTCACTGAAGGAAATACAGTGCACATAGTACATGCTGACTTTAGTAAGATACTTGATATGGTTCCACATGATATTCCCATAAGGCAATGAAAGCCATGCGGATTAGGTGGAACCACTGTACGATGCTACACAATTGACTAAGAATAGAATAGAGAGAATAGTTATTAATGGTTCATGATGTCTCACTGGGAGGAGGTTTTGACTGGAGTTCTGCCAGTGTCCATTCTGGGTCCAATAGTACTACTTCTGCCTTGTCTCCCTTGTGGCCAGCAAACACTAATCTATATCAATCACATGCTGCCCTCTCCACCTCCATGTTATGTGACTGCAGAAGAGAGGAGGATTTAAAACAAACGAACAGAACTTTAAGTCAGCACTTCCCCTCTTCTCCCAGCATGTCTTGCCCTATGTAGGTCAGTCTATGGTGGAGCTGGAGGTGTAATTTACAACTCATATAGACATACCCATGCTAGCTCTGATCAAGCTAGCGAGCTAAAAGTAGCAGGTTAGCCATGTCTGCAGAGGCAGCAGGACAGGCTAGCCACCCTTAGTAAGTACCTAGGGTTTCAGAAGGGATTGTACTTGGGGAGGCTGGCTCCTCATGCCGCCTATGCAATAGCAGCTATGCTGCTATTTTTAGCGCAGTAGCTCGATCAGAGCCAGCGCAGGTACGTCTACCCATGCTGGAAATTACACCTTCAACTTCAGTGTGGACATTTCAATTTCCTCAGGGCAGGGACTAGTTTTATTTGTTTCTTTTGAAGTCCTGAGCTCACTGTGGTTAACAAATAAGGACAGTCAATAACACTAATACTCATTTTAATGAATGGCTTAGAGGATGGAGTGGAGATTATGGTGCATTTAGCAATATGCAGCTGATATAAAGAAGGGAAGGAGTTGTACAGTTGGTTCTCCAGAGGATGGGCTATTTAAATGTAGTAGAAGCTTGACAGATGGGAGAAATGGGCTAAAGTCAATCAAATGACAAAGACAAATGCAAAGAAATTCAGGACTAATCAAATGCACAGATACAGACAGTAGGTATAGCTGGCTATAGTACCATAGAGTAAGTGCTGAGGGTTACAATGAATGACACCCAGAATATGAGACAGACAAGGTGGGTGAGGTAATATCTTTAACTGGACCAACTTCTGTTGGTGAAAGAGACAAGCTTTTGAGCTACATAGAGCTCTTCTTCAGACCTTCAGCTTCGTGTAACTTGAAAGCTTGTCTCTTTCACCAACAGAAGTTGGTCCAATGAGAGATATTCATAGAATCATAGGAGATTAGGGTTAGAAGAGACCTCAGGAGGTCATCTAGTCCAACCCCCTGCTCAAAGCAGGACCAACACTAAGTAAATCATCCCAGCCAGGGCTTTGTCAAGCCTGGCCTTAAAAACCTTTCAGGATGGAGATTCCACCACCTCCCCTAGGTAACCCATTCCAGTGCTTCACCATCCTCCTAGTGAAATAGTGTTTCCTAATATCCAACCTAAACCTCCCCCACTGTAATGTGAGACCATTACTCCTTGTTCTGTCATCTGCCACCACTGAGAACAGCCTAGCTCCATCCTCTTTGGAACCCCTCTTCAGGTGGTTGAAGGCTGCTATCAAATCCCCCATCATTCTTCTTTTCTGAGACTAAATAAGTCCAGTTCCCTCAGCCTCTCTTCATATGCCCCAGCCCTCTAATCATTTTTGTTGCCCTCCGCTGGACTCTCTCCAATTTATCCACATCCTTTCTGTAGTGGGGGCCCCAAAACTGGATATAATACTCCAGATGTGGCCTCACTAGTGCCGAATAGAGGGGAATAATCACTTCCCTTTGTCTGCTGGCAATGCTCCTACTAATGCAGCCCAATATGCCATTAGCCTTCTTGGCAATAAGGGCACACTGTTGATTCATATCCAGCTTCTCATCCACTGTAATCCCCAGGTCCTTTTCTGCAGGATTGCCGCTTAGTCAGTCAGTCCCCAGCCTGTAGTGGTGCATGGGATTCCTCCGTGCTAAGTGCAGGACTCTGCACTTGTTCTTGTTGAACCTCATCAGATTTCTTTTGGCCCAATCCTCTAATTTGTCTAGGTAACTCTGGACTCTATCCCTACCCTCCAGCATATCTACTTCTTCCCCCAGCTTAGTGTCATCTGCGAACTTGCTGAGGGTGCAATCCATCCCATCATCCAGAACATTAATGAAGACGTTGAACAAAACCGGCCCCAAGACCGACCCCAGGGGCACTCCGCTTGATAATGGCTGCCAACTAGACTTCGAGCCATTGATCACTACCCTCACCCACCTTGTCTCTCTAATATCCTGGGGCCATGGCTCTAACAACACTGCAAACAATGAGAATATAAGTCAATGATGCAGTGCTATCACAAAAAATGCAAAAGCCAGACTCACTGGTATGCCCTGGCTGCTTTGTGCTGCTGCAGTGAGCCAAAGCAGCTATGAACTTTGTAAGAAGAAAGTTTCCCCAATTGTAGCCTTGTCCCAAAATGCTACACAGGTGATACTGAGCGTGAGGTATTAGGGAGGCAACACTGGCTACACATGCAGTCAGGGCCGGCGCAACCCATTAGGCGACCTAGGCGGTCATCTAGGATACTAACATTTGGGGGGCGGTGACCGTGGCGGCCGGAGCTTCGGCTGCCCCGGTCATCATCGGTATTTCGGGGGCAGTACCTTCCGCCGCCTCTGTCAGGGGCAGAATTTCGGGGGTGGGACCTTCTGCCACCTCTGTCGGGGGCGGCATTTCGGGGTGGGACCTTCCGCCACCTAGGGTGGCAAAAAAGCTGGCGGCGCTCCTGCATGCAGTTTTCCCGAGTACATCAGATGAGCACTTTCTGATGGAAGGGAACTTGCCTGAGGGAACAGCTTCTCCCTCAGATTGTTCAGGGCTCCAGGAGGAAACAGCAAGGCTCACATGACTTTGCGAAAAGTGGAGATGCCTCCACTCCCTCTCTCCTTGGTAAAACTCTTAACTATTAGCGCAGCAGAAGGTCAGCCATATCTTAAGTCTTCATAGCCAAGAGTTTCCAAAGTAAGTAGTAATTTGGGCTATACTTTAAAGAAGGCTGATTTGCAGATAAGGCTGAGACCTTGTCCCTGAAAATCAAGACCCTTTAAAGTGGTGTTTCAAATTAGGCTCCCAAAAATCACTAGTTACTTTAGAAAATCTTGGCCCCTGAGAGAATTAAGGACCTGATTCAGCAAAATACTTAAGTGTAGACTGAATTTTAAATATGTACTTAAGTATGACTTCAGTAGGAGTAAGTGCTTTTCTGAATAGGGATGGACCTAAGCACAAGCATAAAGTTAAACATGTGTTTAAATGCTGAATGGGAGCTTACATCAGTAAACCACCTTTCAGAGGTAATGGTTGTATTCCAATTCCTAGGACTGAGGAAAGGGCTTTTTTTGTCCCAAGAGTTATGCCATTAATTTAAAGAAAATAATATATTAATTATTTATAAACTTATTGTTTGCAACTCCAACACTAGTTGTGGGTTGATAAGCTGGCTCTGAATAAGGAAATGCCTTGGAATCCAGTGGAACCTATTCAAGATCTTATTTTGAAAGGACCTCAAATCTAAAGAACATGAAGTTTCCATAACATCTAATGACTGACTGAGTGAGTGATCTGCAACATCAGCTATGGAAAAATGACCTTCTGGAACAGAAATAGCTGGAAAAATAGAATTCCAGGTGACACCATTTGAAAGAGCAGCATTCCATAATTATTTAATCACATAGGAATAGATTCCCATTTATGATCTTAGCAGTTACATTCCTTCTTTTATGGAGATTGCTTCATAATGCTTCTTAGGGCTTGGGTCTTTATTAATAAAAGCTCCCACTAAGTCTAATTGTTCTGTAGCAAACAAATGAGCCCACAGTATTAGGTATGTGAGTGGCTCAGCAAATTTGTGTATTCACTTGTTTTTGTTCTTGTCTTAAGTCCTGATCCTGCAATAATTTCTGCATATGCTTAACTTTCCTACAGTAAGTAGTTCCACTCATTTCATGGCAGTAAAGATAAGCCTATGCATGAGTTTTTCTAGGATCAGTGCCTAATTGCATAAGTTACTCCTTATGGATTATTTCTACAGAATGCAATAGGGACAAATCAGCATTCTATAGAAATTAACTAAAAGGTTTCTATAGAAATTACCTTCAATACCTATAGAAGTTAGTGGAATTATATCCTTCCTGTAGAATTTTTAAACTGCTTGTTTGAATTTTTAAACTGCTTGTTATTAGAGAGTGATATTCCTGCTATAGACACCCATAGGTTAGTTTAAAATCATTTTAAAAGGTTACCATGTTCTACTAGATTCTATAGGACTTTTCCCTAAGGTATTTTATTCCTGAATGTATAAATATTCATAATGGAAGATGATTAAACACTTTTGTTTTATGACTCTCTGAGAGCTCATGTGTGTGAGAGCAGATCTGTTCTTCAGGGATATTACCTGCTGAGCTCCCATTCACTGCAGTAAGGCAGTGACTATTGGATTTCAGGGGCACTGTCAGATCATCACTGACCAGCCTCTACTCTAAATATGCTAACCCTGGAGAGGAGTTGCCTGACTCATGGGGAACTGTGTTTCTAAATCTCTGACTGCTGCAAAGGGAGAATCACCTGGTAAGGACACTTTTTAAAAGTTGGGGGGTTTAATTGAGAGTGACTTTATTGCTCACAGAGAAGACGAGCTGTTGGTACAAACCCAGCTAGACACAGTGTAGAGAGGTGCTGTGCAAGCCTCCACCACAGTTTGAAAACAAACTCCAGCTCTGCCCTGCAAATCACTCCCTGCCCCACCATCACCACTCATTCCCAGGTCCTCACATCATTCTAACACAATTCTGTCTCGCCTCCCCCCTCCTCTCTCCAGTGCTGGGCGTCCACACAGCTCTGCCAATACATCGCAGTCTTTGCATCCAGTGCCTACCTTCTAGTACCAATTCCTTGGCCCTTCATATGGATGTGCCAACACACCTTAGCCCTGTAGGTAACATCATCTGCAGTCCAGTTGTGGGTCTCCCATACTCAACTCAACCATGAACATACAGGCACTCAGTAACCCTGACACACCTCTGTCAATGCAGCCCTGAGTCCCTGTCCTGGACTGGATCTCCTAGGACATAGAATAAAAGTGATACACACAGGAAGAGAGAATCTTTCCCCCCATATCTCTTCCTCCTTGTCTTGATCTGAGAACTGCGTGGTCCCTAAGTGTTTGTGCTGAATGGACCCCCTCCTTTTGTGTGCATTTCTTCTGCTCTCCCCAGTGGGACAGGAGACAGCAGCAACCCAAGGGTATGGAAAGAAATGAGTACTTTAGCTCTAAATGCTTCACAACGAGGGGCTAGAAACACTGTTCATTCTCTGATGCTTGCACTGAACAAAGATTGCTGGTAGCCAGCATATTTTCTTATTTTTAAACCCACACTACAGAGGGAGGAAAGCGGAGGGGGAGAGTGTTTAAGTGACAGGTGACAATGTCCATCACACTGCCCGGTGATGAAGCACAGAGGATAAAAATAGAGAGCATGACCTCATGGCTTTTGGTAGAGATGCCTAAGAGACAAAAGAGGCTTTAAAAGGCTTGTGGAGCTGATAGCAAAGAGCTTGGACGCTTGAGAGTTTTGGTTCTGCTCCAGCCGGGAGCTGCTCTGCCTCTCTCTCTATGGAGAGCTGTGAGTTAAATGGACTTTGTGACATGCCCAAGTCTCCAGGCCTGGACGCTGCTTTCAAGAGCTTGGATCAGCCCTATGCAGGTACAGACTTCCTTCCTTCCTCTGCTCTCCTAGCCAAACTTTAACTCGTTGCCAGAAGAGCATTTTCCTCTCCCATTTGTCTCAAATTGCTGTTGGCCTTTGTGACTTGAATACTTTGAACATTGTGCCGGGGGTGGGGAAGGATTTAAAGTGCAAAGAATAAAGTGCTTTCTATTGGTGAACTGGGGAGTAGGAACTGGGGGATGGGCAGGAAGCCAGGGTGTCATGAAGGGGCTTAGCAATTATCTGTAAAGGGCCAAGGAACCTCAAAGCACAGAGAGTCTAGTTCTAATGAACGCTGAGGAGGCTGGAATCTTGGAACGATGCAAGATGCTGGGGGGCAAACTTGTGACTGGTGGGAAGCTGCATTTGGATATTGTTACTGAGGCAGGGCCCAGTGTTGGTGGAATCACACCCTGGTTGCTTTTAAGTCTCTCCTAGTAGGGGTTTCCAAGCCCCAAACTCCAGAGCTAAGACCCTTCATGATGCTCTGCTGCCACCTGTGCCTGCACAGACCTTAGCATTTGGAGGCACCGCTCCTTAGCCACGGCTTGCCAATGCCAGAAGTCTCCCCACTCACAGCCCACAGGGCGAATGTCTCTGGACAGTGAGGCTGGCTTCACCTCTTGGGCCCTGCTTTTAGCCTCAACAGGTTTGGAACCAGAACTTGAGCCAGGCAGGGTTCCCTTGATAGGGTGAGTGACTGAGACTAGCCAGTGGAGGTCTGCTCTGTGAGGGAAATCTCACTGCTCTCCCCTACTGTGCGCTTGAGAGAAAACTGAGTTGTGACTGTAGCCCTGTGGCCCCACTCCCCCCAGCTGACTCCAGAAGGGCAAAGCCAGGGGAGCACCAAGACGCAGTGAAAGTATGTGAACTATGAGTCTTGAGTCAATGATGCTGAACTGACCCATTCTGTAAGAGTGGGGGGAGGGGTTCCTAGCTCAGCGCATGCCAGTGCAAAAGGGGCACCCATTCTTTTGCTGTTAGCACACTGGCATTTTTGCTCATTATTTCCAGCCCTCTAGGTGCAAGGGGAGAGGGCTGGCTCTTGTGTACGGAGTGAGAAGCTGCTGACCTTTTCCTTGTTGGATCTCCGTCTGGAGCTGCCTCGCTGTAGCTAACCTGGAGCCATGATGTTTGTTATGAAATGGCTCCAGGCAAAGCTTGGTGAGGGGACTTTCATTGAATTTATTGAAAGCTTCCTAGCATCACAACCCCTCTGACATTCCAGAGCCTGTTTTGGAAGCCTGGGGTGGGAGTGGATGATATTCCTGAATGGGGTGACCGGGAGCCTCAGGGACCAAATGACACATGCTACAGCTTTGTGACCTTTGCAGATGGGCTGCTTGAGGGTGGGAAGGGGAAGAGGGAAACTACGGCCCCAGAGGTGATACAGAGGGCCCAAGAGGACTCATTGGTATCATGGTTAGGCAAGCTCTGTGCCCACTGCTGCCCTCCCCCGTTGTGGGCTAACTTGGCCACAGCTGTTCTTCCCTGTTGCAACAATGCCCTGGAGTAAAGTGGCCCCAGGTGAGATCTGTGAGGCTGCACAGTTCAGGTCCTGGGGAGAACTAGCAGCATTCCTCAGCAGTACATTAGTGCCTCTCCTATCCCACCCCACTAGATCCAGTGGGGGTCGCCTTAGCAGGACTGCGTATTGTGTCTTTGCCGCAGGAATGCTGGGGCTCGAAGGACAGGGGAAGGTGCTGTGCAGTTTATTGACCTGTGAGTGGAAGCTTACTGAGAGCATCTTTGTCCTCTCTCCTGGTGCTGCTCGAAGCACAGAGGCTGCTGTTAAAGGGATGTAGGGCAGATGAGAAGCAGGGAAAGGTCTTTTCCCCCAGTGGAAATGGTCAGGAGCACGAAAAAGGAATGAGAAATCACTTGGAGATTATTTTTTCTTTCAGATTTCAGAGTCCAAGTCTCTAGTTGTGCCTATGAACTCTCTTCTCACAGCTGCCCTTGGGTTCACCCTTGACTCTTTCAGAGCTCCCCCCTCACCTTGCACACTGGGCAGAGAACACACTGTCCCATCATATGGGCTTTGCTGGTCAGCAGGCTGGCAGAGGTGGTGGAAAATGATTAGCCTGTGTTTTCGGCCAAGGCCCCGACAGGTGTTGGCTTTTCCAGTAGCGAAGGCCATGGGAGACCCTGTGCAAAAGGATTCTTTCTGGCCTGGCTGACCAGTTCTGAAGGGCAGGCAGCTGGGATTCCTGCTCATGTGCATAGTGACTCTGTCCTGGCTGGGCACAGGCAAGAGGTTATGGGAGAGCGTGAAACATTGCTCTCACGGCTGCAGGTTTTGTACTGTCCTTATCGCACTTTTCAGGGGGCAGTGAAGGTGCGCTCACAATATCACGATAGCACTCAGTGCTGACATTGTCCAGCCCAGTTCACAGGCAGCCCCACAAGGGGCTAGGGAGGGGGGAGCAAGATGCTTTCCTGCCCTTGCACACCTGGGCGGGGCCTGCTCACCCTAGTGGTTGCTGCATTCTGGGGATCACTGGGACTGCTTGTTCCCGCTTCTCCCAGGAAGCAGGGCTCTGAAAAGAGAGGGACATGTCTCTGGCCAGCCCTCCCAGCAGGGCTTCCCAGGGGTGACCACAAGCTGCTCCACCCTGGTGCAAATTGCAAAGTGCAGGTTGAAATGTCCTGATGAGTAACAGGAACAATTTTCTGCGGACACATATCCACAAAACAACCCCCCAGGAAATTCAGTCAGACCCTTGGCCATCTCTGTTAAGAGAAAGCACTGGGTCTGAGCAGGTAACAGGGACTGAGCCATCTCTGACCTCTGCCACAGGCTGGCTGTCCGGAAGGTGAGGGTCCCTGGCAGTAGGTGGGGAAGCCCGTCCCACGGTGTGTGCATGGAAAAAGAGAGGGCTGCAATTTTCATTATGTTCATGTCATTTTTTCCTAACGTTCTGGTCGGTTTGAGGTGGGAGTGACTCTCATTGTATGGACACCAGAAACACTCAGTCCAGTTGTTGCCAAAGCTTTGTATGTCCAGTTCTCTATGGAGCCCTGAACTTGCCTCCTTTTTTCCCTTGCAGAGTTGCACCGCAGTGAGAGCACACAGGAGAAGAATGTGAAAGAAGCCAAAACCAAATGCAGGACGATTGCGTCCCTGCTGACGGATGCGCCAAACCCTCACTCCAAGGGCGTGCTGATGTTCAAGAAGCGCAGGCAGAGAGCTAAGAAGTATACCCTGGTCAGTTTTGGGAGCGTTGACGAGGACCGCTGTTACGAGGAGGAGGATGGTGTCTTCCCAACCAGTGAGTCAGAATTTGATGAGGAAGGCTTCTCAGATGCCCGAAGCTTAACCAACCACTCGGATTGGGACAACACTTACCTGGACATTGAAAAGCCCAAGCCAGAGTCTGAGCAGCAGCTGGGGCAGACGCAGCAGGGTCTGAGTGAAACCTCCGGCAGAGGAGCACGGTTATTTGAGCAGCAGAGGGAGAGGTCTTGTCAGTATATGGTGGAGAAAGCCCCAGCTCAGAAGCCTGAGAGCCATCAGCCATCACCAGGTGTCGTGCCAAAGCAGAGCATGATGAATGGAGAAGTGCCTACTCCACAGAAGGCCAACACGGCCCCACTGAGTATCCATGTGGAAGCAGTACAGTTATCCAGCAAGCTGCCATCATCTACCTCTGCTCAGGTCCAGTCTCCACTGGGCAGCATTGGAGGAGGTGCCCAGCCATCTCCAGGCACAGAGGGCCTCTTCAACAGATCTGCACGGCCTTTCACTCCTGGATTTTCAGGGCAGCGTCCTGTGACTTCCTCCGTCATCTTCAGGCCTTTGGCTCCCAAGAAAAGTGGTGGCAGTCTAGGGGGGCAGAGCACCGCTGCTCCACCTTTCTCACCAGGAACTCCTGTGCCACCTCCCACTGCACCAGTGATGGCACACAATGGTCCAGCAAGCTCCTCAACATCTCTGTATATACCAGCACCAGGCAGTCCAACACCACCAGGGGTACCACAGCCAGGCACAGGCGGAAGTGCTCCTGAGACTAAGACACACACAAACCCACCCATGACCTCCACAGCTTCCATAATTCTAACCACTCCCTCTAAGCCAGCAGGGGCTACAGCAACACCTCAACCACGAGGGACATCTTCTTCCTCCTTGTATATCAGCCCAGCGCCGCAGCAACCCAGCATGGTGAGCAGCTCTCTGCTACCAAGCCAGCCATATCCTGTTGTCTCCCCAGCTACTCCACGACCTGCTTCTGAGCCCTTAACATCCAGGGAGCAGCGGATCGCAGTGCCAGCCCCCCGAACTGGCATCTTGCAGGAGGCTCGCCGGCGAGGCAGCAAGAAGCCCATGTTCAATACCATAGAAGAGAAGAAGAAGAATTCACCCAACCCTGAGCTTCTGTCTCTGGTGCAGAACCTGGATGAGAAACCCAAAGGCGACCACCCAGGGGCGGGCTTTGAGTCTGGTCCTGAGGAGGACTTTCTCAGCCTAGGAGCCGAGGCCTGCAACTTCATGCAGTCCTCAGGCCGCAAGTTCAAGGCCCCTCCCCCAGTGGCTCCTAAGCCTCAGCAGCAAGGTGCCTCTGCCGGACTAGTAAACGGTGCCCATGACATGCCACAGCTGAAGGGCAAAGGGGCAGAACTTTTTGCCAAGCGACAGAGCCGCATGGACAAGTTTGTGGTGGAGGCAGCACCGAGGCCAGGCTCCAAGCCCAGGGCCCCCTCACCCACCCCTTCTCTACCATCATCATGGAAGTATTCATCCAACATCCGTGCCCCACCCCCAATAGCTTACAACCCCTTGCATTCCCCCTTCTATCCCCTAGCAGCAAGCAAGTCTCAGGCTAGCAAAGCAGAGAGCAAAGTGAAAAAGGCACCCAGCCAGAAATCGGGGATCAAGGCCATTGATTTCATGCGCCACCAACCCTACCAACTAAAGTCGGCCATGTTCTGTTTTGGGGAGCCCCCCAGCACTGACACACAGAACCCTCCACCCCAGCCAGCCCAGCAGTCCAGCTTGTCTTTCACCCCAGCCAAGCAGGCGCCTGTGAAAACAGCCAGGACCTACGAGATCCGGCGGTTCTCCACACCTGCTCCCATGCCCACTTTGAGCAGCCTGGCACCCACAGTCCTAACTCCCCGTTCTGCCACCACACTGGATGAGCCAGTGTGGAAGACGGACTTGACCTCCTCCACCCCTGCCCCTTTCCAGGCCGGTCCCAGCCAGGCCCCAAACCTGTACCAAAGCTCCCCAGAGCTCAGTCAGGTAGGCCAAGGGACTCCGCCACGCCCAGCCTCCTCCTCCGGGTTCCAGGTAGCTAGACCCAGGTTCTCAGCAGCCAAAACTGGGATGCAGGCGCATGTGTGGAGGCCAGGCTCTGGGCACCAGTGAACCAGTAGCTGTCCCCTCTATCCCTCCCCCCATGGGCACGACTGGGTGCCTGACCAAGATAGTTTCCTTGGGTTTTCTTTAAAGTGAGCTCAATAAATTGGGGTGTGTGAAGCAAAAGGCAGAAAGGGGGGGGGGGACTCCCTTCAAAGCCCCCGTCCCCCTTTGTTTTCAGCCTGGCAGCATCACTATGAGCTTTCCCAGCTGTGGCTAGAGCCAGAGGACTCAGGAGGAAAACAGAGACAGGGCGATAGTCTCCAGCCTGCTTCTGCCCACAGCTGCATGGCAATGAAACCCTGTCTCTGGGGCCAGGGGAATGGGAGGGACAGACTGTCATGCTAAGGGATAGGAAGCACTTTTCATCTCCAGTGGGCTTTAGAAACAAGTCTCTGTTAACCCTTTCAGTGCCCCAGTAAGGCAGGTGCCATCCCATCGCTGCGGACAACAAGGCACTGTGCGCAGAAGGGTCCCACCCAGGCTCACATGGGAAGTGAGTGGCGGAGACATGACTGGAACCCAGGGTTGACCCCACCCCAGTGAAGTGAGAAATGAGACAGTGTTCCCCAGGCCTTTCTCTGTAGGGGAGCAGCAGGTGCTTTAGGGGACACTGGGACAGGAAGGGGATGTGGGCATCTACTCAGATTCACAGCACCTCTGCTCGCCCTGCTCAGGACAGCCATGGAGTGCTCATGGTCTTCCAGCAGCCAGGATTGTGTTTGAGAAGCCAGCGGGGTCCCACCCTGGGAATTCCAGCTTCCTGGAGCCCTTCACCCAAGGAGGTGATCCCAGCTGGCTCCAAGCAGCAGAGGGCAGCTTGGAGGGCTGAAAGGTCGATGTGGGCCTGTGGTAAGTCTGGAGGAATGTGAGAGGGAAGGAGGGGTCTCCTGGGAAGCCAGAAGAGCAAAATGAGGCCCAGCTACTGACTGTTTAGTTCAGATGCTGTATGCGGGAGAGATGGTTCTGTGGGAGAGTGCAGGGCTAGCTTGTAATGGAGTTGGGGCTAACTTTAGATTCACATACCAGATTTTTGGGTCAGTCTCTGCTCTGGCAGGAGTTTTAGCTGCTGGAGTGGAGGCGATGAGCAATGTGAAGTTTCCCTGAGGACTCTTTGCTCAGCTAGGGAGGTCGGCCCCTCACGTGGGCTGACCCAGCCCAGCTAAAAGCAATGGGGAGAAGAAGAGTAGTGCATGAGAAGTCTCATTAACTCAGAGCTTCCCTGGAGGGTTTGATAGTTACAGAATAGCCTAAAATCCCCTGGAAAGCATCAGTCACTCACCTGCACAGCTCTCCCCCGCTGGCACTGGGTGGTTAGTCATTCCTTTCATAGCTTGGTTTCAGGCAGGATGGCCTCAGACACCAGAGCTGTGCATGGACTCTTCCCTACACCAAGGACATGTGACAAGGGAGCACTCCCCTCCCCCAGGCAGCCATGCAGGGTATCAGCAAGAGCCATGGGTGGGTGGTGCTGAGCTCTGGGTTGCACATTTCCTGCAGTCTGCCTTCCTGCTCTTCAACCTTGCCCCCTCCCTCTTGTTGCAGCTGATTCCCTAGCCTGATCCTGCAGACAGGAGAAAGCATGCACGCTGCTGATGCCAAAAGAGTGGGTCACCACCATTGAATTCACAGCCCCCCCCTCCAGTGACCTCCAAGGACTGAGACTCTGAGACTAGGGCCATGACTGCCAGGGCCGGCTCCAGGGATTTGGCCGCCCCAAGCAGCCAAAAAAAAAAAAAAAAAAGCCGCGATCGCGATCTGCGGCGGCAATTCGGCAGAAGGTCCTTTGCTCCCAGCGGGAGTGAGGGACCATCCGCCGAATTGCCGCCGAATATCTGGACGTGCTGCCCCTCTCTGGAGCGGCCACCCCAAGCACCTGCTTGCCAGGCTGGTGCCTGGAGCCGGCCCTGATGACTGCACTACAGTGGCCTGGCTACAGTGCTGTTGCCATGCCACTGTAACCTCATTGAGTAGATGCGGACTACCACAGCGGAAGGGGGTTTTCCATTGCTGTAGGAACCTCCCAAGCAACGGTAGCTAGGTTGACAGAAGCATTCTTCCATCTTTACCAGAGGTTAGGCTGCCATAGCTATGGTGCTCAGGAGTCTGGATTTTTCACACCGCTGAGTGCCTCAGCTATGTTAACATATGTGTTAAGTGTAGACCAGGCAGCTATGAACCCCTAGCCCAGGCTGTGAGCTGTCTCCAAGTCAGCAGACATGCTCCTTCCTTTGAATTCGGATTCGAGATTAAAGGAGACTGATCTAAAGCTTTGGGTCAGCAAAACTGGGTTCGGTTCAGGCAGAGAATTGAGCTCAGAGGAGAGCACAGAACAGCCCTGTCTCCACTGTCTGACCAAACTGGGTCTGAAAACAGTTTGGCTGGAACAGCACTTAAACCAAACCCAAACTCGCTTTCTACACGTGGTCTCAAGCCCAGTGTGGCCAGGCCCTATGATGTAGGTCCCTTTGCAGTGAGAGACTAGAGCTCCTGCATGCCCCGTTGGTACGTGGTTCCAGAGCTTTCTGGTACCTCATCCCAGTGGTCTTCTGGGACAGAGAGAGTGGGGGAACCTAACACAATGAGAGGCAGCTCTGTCATTGGGATAGATGGAACATAATCAAAGTAAAATAAACATATTCTCATGCCAGCTCCATTCACATTTGCCCCAATCCAGCTGAGCCACTGTGTCCCAGCCCCAGAGCTTGTAGTGCACATTCCACTAGGGGCTCTGAGGCAGAAGCAACAGGACTGGAGGCAGTGACAGCCTCTCCAGACTTCACTCACCAGCCCAGCAGCCACCAGCAGGGCTGAGGGGAACTTCCCAAAGGGCCCTTCGTTAATGAGCCATTGTGCAGCTCAGGTGATTTGCACCAGTGTCAGAGCCCCCAATATTAGCCTTGGCTGGGTGCAAGCAGCCATGCTGCGAGGCCCTACCTGAGTTAGTGTCCTCACTGGTCCTGCACTCTCCCATGTGTGTTGTTAGGACTTCAAGGGCCATAGCTCATGGCTTTCTGTGCGGCAGTAACCTGAACTGCTGTGTGATTCTTTCCTAGAGCATTTGAGGAGAACTTGTCTCTCCTTCTGGGCACACAGGAGGAATTGGGGGAAGGTGCTGGAGGACTATCAGCACTCAAATGATTTGGTCCACACTGCAAAGTGGGTGGGTTAACAGCCCAAGTGAAAGCCTGACCTGGGCTTTAGTTTATAGACCCATGATGAGTTAATTAGCCCCGGTGGGAAGCATCATTAAACTCAGATAACAGCTAGAGTTTTGTGTGGGACAGGCATGAGGTTGGGGCTGTGAAAAGCTTGAGTTAACTCCCTAGAGAAGACAGACATTAGAAAAGCAAGTGGTTGCTCTAATACCACTGGCTGTCAGAGAATTACCCAGAGGAGACTGGGCGTGTTCTCAGGGAGGGACTGTGTCGGGAGCTCTAGTTCAGCACACGAAGGTCTCAGGAAGAGTATCTGAAACTGGGATTAATGGTGATTTAATCTGACCTAGCTGGAATCCTAATATGGAGCAATGTACTAATGTGAGAGTAAGAGGTGAGAACAGGGAGGGTGGGGGTTGTGCATTGGATTAGGACTTTCACCCCTAGAAACCTGGAGTCAAATCCGTATTCAGAACCAAATTAGAGGAGTCTCAGATGGGTCTCAGCCTAGCGTTTTGCTGACATCAGTTCACGTCACATCCTGACCCCACCGTTGTCCACCTGTGTTCAGGCAAGGACCAGGATTGGAGCAGCAGGGGAAGCTGCAGGCCAAGACCGAGGGCTGCAATAGACATGAGGTGTGAGTCAGGATTGAGATGCATCCATCAGCTGAGCTGTACCTGGGGCCGGGAAGAAGTCTACACGGTGCCTGCCTGTACCATTGCTGGCTTCTGCCTCTATTGCCAGCATCTATGCAGGAGAGACCCAGGGGTGTCACAGGACAGAATACAAGAGGTGCATTTTTAGCATGAGGTGGGATTCGGTGCAACTAAAGTGAGTCTCCTCCGAGGACTGCAGCTGGGAACTTACTGCTGTTATTTCACTACCTCACACCAGAGCAGGGAAAAAACTCCCCCAGGAAGTGGGGAGGAGTGGTTCATGGCTCCATCCCATAACTACTCTGGAGTAGCCAGTTACCCCTCTCATGACCACTTGCCGAAAGCAGGGCAGCTTGCTGTCACATGGGGGGCCCTCTAAAGGGCCAGGCACCAGCCTCCCTGTGACAAACTTTGCTAAGGAGAATGAGCCAACCCAGATCTGCCTGGGGATGGTTAATGGGATGAGTAGTTGGGTGGTAGTTAATTACTAACCGGACACTGGGGTCTGCAAGGGTTAGGAGTGCTCCATTCACAAATTAATGACCAGCTAATCATCCCATTAACCAGCCCTAGGCGAATCTGGGTTGGCTCATTCTCCGCAGTGGAGTTTGTCACAGGAGACTGGTGTCTGACCCCTCAGAGGGCCAGCCCCTGTGTCTTCTGCCTGGAGCCTACCTTCATTGTAAAATTCACCAGCTGTTAAAGACGCCTATTTAGGCAGAAAGTCTGTGTAAAGTTCTAGCTCGCCGCCATGCTGCAGAGACAGGCCCAACCCTCACTGAGCATTTGGACACTTAGTGAGGGGTCCATTTTTTTGATCCCCATGGTTTTCCCTTCTCTCTCTGGCATGTTTGAAGGTTACAAAATTACAGGGATTGCAAGACAGGAAAGCTATTTAGGTCTCCCTGTATTCGGATAGGAGAGCCCACTGTGGCGTCCACCAGCAGAGGTAGTACTAGCCCATTGGGGGCCCTAAGCAGGAATATTTGTGTGCCCCAACACATAATAAAAAGGGAATGGGGGCCCCCTTGAGCTGCTCCGGGCCCTAAATAATTGCTTAGTCTGCTTATGCCTAGCATTGATGGCTCTGAGCAGAAGCTTTGAGCTAATGGGCTGACTGAGGTGGAGATGTCGCATATGAGTCTGGTATGAAGAAGCAGCTGCCTTTGGTCGCAGCAGCTGCTCCCAACTCCCCTCCCCTGAGTCTTGATGATAGGAGAGCAGGAACAAGATTAGGGAACAGCTGTGTGTGCCAGTGGGAAAGTGAGGATAGGCTGAGGACAGGCTTCCAAAGGAGGGCACAGGGGCTTCTGCCTACAGATAACTAGGGGCCTACCAAATTCATGGTCCATTTTGGTCAATTTCATGGTCATAGGATTTTAAAAATTGTAAATTTAATGATTTCAGCTATTAAAATCTGAAATGTCATGGTGTTGTAATTTCAGGGGTCCTGACCCAAAAGGGAGTGTGTGTGTGGGGGGGGGTTGTTGCAGTACTGCTACCCTTACTTCTGCATTGCTGCTGGCAGCGTCACTGCCTTCAGAGCTGGGCAGCTGGAAAGTGGCAGCTGCTGTCCAGAAGCCCAGCTCTGAAGGCAGAGCTGCCAGTAGCAGCAGTGCAGAAGTAAGGATGGCATGGTATGGTATTTCCACCCTTACTTCTGCGCTGCTGCCTGCAGAGCTTGGCCCTCAGTCAGCAGCTGCCATTCTCCGGCCGCCCAGCTCTGAAGGCAGCACAGAAGTAAGCAATACCGCAATCCCCCTAAAATAACCTTATGACACCCCTCCTCCCCCCGTGCAACTCCCTTTTGGGCAGGATCCCCAATTTGAGAAACACTGGTTTCCCCAGTGAAATCTGTATAGTATAGGGTAAAAGCACACAAAAGACCAGATTTCATGGGGGGAGAGCAGATTTCATGGTCTATGACACGTTTTTCACAGCCGTGAATTTGGTAGGGCCCTAAAGATAACCCATCACCTGCAGCAGAGCAGGTCTGTATTCCAGTGGGATTCAGTGCCCCCTCTCTCTCCATAGCAGGAGTATTTGGGACTAGCTAGCTGGAGGACATTGCCATCCCCTCCCCAAACCTCTCTTCAGGGAGCTATGGGTTTTGTAGCTGCTCTTGATGGATAACAACTGAGATGTTGTTAGCTGTGCTCCGAAGGTAAGCAGTGTCATCTCCCTTTCACTTCCACACGCCCCTGGCCTAGGCACCACTGCACTAGGGACACCTGTAGGAACACTCCCTTTTGTTTTCTCATTTGTTTATCACACACTAGTCAGGTACAACCAAGGATTGTTCCCTAGCTAGATTTTGCTCCCCTCCTTCTGCAGGGTCTAGCAGTTCCCCTGTGCTCCTGGGAAGAAATTTGTCAGTGCTCAGAGCGGGGGACGGACCTGAGGTGATGACCGTGGAAGGAGAACCAAGTTTTGGTTTCTATATGTATGGAAATAGTTTTCTTTTGTGTTTTTGATTTACAGTCACTTTACACTTGTTTGTGCAGAGGAATAAACTTCTTATATGCACTTTACCATTGCATTTGTCACTTGATTTGTTCAGATACTAGAGCTGCTAAATCACGCCCACCTTCCCTGCATATTCCATTTGAGCTCACTGTACAGAAAAACCACACAATGAAGATGAAATTATATTTTTTATTCCCTTTGATTTATAAAAGTCAAAGAAGTGCCCATTTAACACTCCAAGCAGCACATTTAAAACCGATGAAAGGAAATGTTATGGTTACAGAACCCGCAATTAGCCTGGGGAAACCATTGCCACAAGATATTGTTGAGGCTAAGAGATTAGCAGGAGTCTAGAAAAGGTTTGGAGATGTACATGGTTGATGAGAACATCCACAGTTATAATAGGATTTAATACCTACATACATTTTAAAATAACAAAAATAACCTTGGTACTTCAGGTTTTAAAACCAACCACTGCCTGATTGGGGTTGGGAAGAAACTTCCCCACAGGGCAGTGTCACAGTGTGGGCTGTACTTTCGGAGGAGTTGGAATCAGTCCCACTTGTATCTAGTTATCTGCCAGCTAGGTGATGGGGTTAGGTCAGGCAGCCAGACTTCATGTGATGGGAGCCTGGAACTGGGGCTTCCTGGGAACCTGGTCCCCCAGAGAGTGGAGAGAGACACCAGAGACTAAGACAAGGATGGGGAGCCCTGGAGTGGGTCTGGCAGTGAGATCTGGGAAGTGGGGAGAGCATGTGCTGAGGCCTAATGTTCTGATATGAGGATAAAGAGGAGAGAGAAATCTTCAGGGAGGCATCTGCAGGAGCTCCAGGGTCAGGGAGGAGCAGGGAAGAAGTTATCACTAGCAGCCCGAGGGAAAGGCCTGGATGGAGCTACCTGCAGCGGGCAAAACCCTTAAGTGAGACTGCTGAGCCAGAGAAGGTGAGGTGATGCTAACTTTGGGCTAATGAACCACATCTCAGAAGGAGAGAGCTCTTCAATAGTGTAGCCAATTATTTTAGTTTGGTATCCATTTATCGTGTGATGTTATGATTAATCAATGTTATATTACATATATTCACTGTATGTTAATTAGAGTTGCTTTGTAGGATTATAAAAGTATAAGATTAGTCAGTGTTTAGAGCAACTATGTAGTAGACATGAATAAGACAAGCTGAAATGCAAAAGCCTGTAGGCCAAGGCCTGCAAGACTCTAGCTTAGCTATTTTAGGCCTTGGAGACAAGAAGTGATGGCTCAAGACAATGACTGAGAAATAACCCAAAAGATGATGGGAAAGAGGTACTAATCGGTAACATTGTGAAAGTATAGCAGGGAAGATTAAAATTAAATCATAAAATGCTATAACAACAAATATTGTCTCTAACACGTGCCCTAACCGCAGACAAAGGTGGTACGTCAATGTTGACAAGAACCTACCCAGCCTATAGAACTTGGGGTCCCTTGTGTTTCCAGGGGACATAAACCAATAAGAAAGTGCGGATTGACACTTTCATTTACATGTGCAGCATGTAGGTATAGAAAGACTCACAGTATAAAAAGGGGTGCCCAGAGCAGGGAAATTGGGCTTCCTATGGGAACCTCCAGCAGGAACCACTCCCATATTGATGGTCAATCCACGAGAAGGCCAACAGACTCTAACACCATCTAGGAGGATGTGAGTATGTCTGTAGGTATAACTAGTTCACTATATGTATTTATAGGAATTGTATATGCTGTGACATTTATAGCTTTGTTGGTAACTTTAATAAAATTACTAAAAAGATAAATGCTCTTGTAATTGTATGTGTTATTTGCCTATAGTTTTATGTGTTCCTATGAACTCTAAATCTAGAACAGAGGTAACTCTGTTGAACTTGAGACTGTAGCCACCAGAGCAGAACCCACTTAGATATGATTAACATTAAATAGAATAAAAGGCTACAATAGTGCCAGTTATGGAGCTTTGGTTTCCTGGGCAAAGAGAGAAAATGAGGCTGAGGCAGGGTCTAATGCTGGATGAGGCAAGATGTTGTTACAGGGAAATTATTCCGGAAGTGCCCATTCAGGGATTTAGTGCATCTTCCTCCGACGGATCTGGTGGTGACTACAGTCAGAGAGCAGACACTGGGCTCGATGGCCTTTGGGTCTGCTCTGGCAATTCCTGTGTCCTCTCTGGATGAGCTCTTGGTCCACGCTGCTCCCCATAGTACAGTTGTGGGATACATTCTTTTCTCCTGTTCCAATATTAAAGGTGACCTGAAAGGGAGTTTTTTAAACGGGGCTTGTGCACTTGTGTGTGTGGGTGTCAAGTCTTTAACAAAGGCTTTCTTCATTCAAAAAACTTACGTAGGCATTGGAGTTAGATGGATATTAGTGAAAACAAACGGTCCAGATAGAAATCCCTTCCCCTCTCAGTTGCTCAGCTTTCTCTCTCTTGGCTCTTTTGATATCACCCTTTTGCTAATTCTCCGCTTAAATAGGATGTGAATTTCTAGTGTTCAAGGCTGATTTTTTTTAAAATATGCCTCTTTCAGCCTCTTCTTAAATCAACCATAAAGAAGCAATCATAAATCAACTCAACTCATTTTTCTTTGCAGATCACCTTTCAGGCAACCTTTCGGGGGTTTCATGAGCATTTCAGCAAGCTACTGAGCATCTCCCTCATCCTCTTGTCCCATAGAGTGGAGATGCACAGACAGAAAAAAGCAGAGGTGAACTCATCTCTGACACATCTCTATGGGGAAGCAAAATGCCAGCAGATCACTCCCCCTGTTATTAATGGTTGCAGCCTCCATGACCCTGGGCAGCCACCTGAGAGCAATGCCTTGGGATGACTGCACATACAGATTAACTCTTGTATGGGTGTTTTAATGAGCCAGGGAACTCAACAGCTGCTATTAGAATGAATGACGAAGGGCATGGAGTGAGATCAGGCACTGTATAATAAAAGTAGGTCTCTAGCACTGCAGGGCTGGAATTTTCATTATCTTTCTTTATCTTCCCACCCCCTCAGGTGTGTAGGGCATCCACCAGTTTCTAGCATTTATTCTGGTCTTGTGATGGTGTGTTCAGGCTTCTGAATGTCATGTTGATGGATTTAGCTCCTTTCTCTACTGTTCTGTGTAATGTTTCTCTAGGTTGCCCTCCTCTCTCCATGGGGTGTCCATATTATTGCTTTCTGTGTCAGTTCCATTGGTGGTATCCTTATGTCCTAACGATGTTCATTGTTGTTGTTGTCTTATTATATTTGATGCTTTAGATTGGTTTGCTCTGCTTAGAATTTCTGAGTTGCAAAACCTCTTTCCAATGGACTCTTAGGCCTGGTCTACACTACGGGTTTAGGTCGACTTTAGCAGCGTTAAATCGAATTAAGCCTGGACACGTCCACACAACGAAGCCCTTTCTTTCGACTTAAAGGGCCCTTTAAACCGGTTTCTTTACACCACCTTCGACGAGGGGATTAGCGATAAAATCGGCCTTTGCGGGTCGGAATTGGGGTAGTGTGGACGAAATTCGACGTTATTGGCCTCCGGGAGCTATCCAACAATGCTTCATTGTGACCGCTCTGGATAGCACTCTCAACTCAGATGCACTGACCAGGTAGACAGGAAAAGCCCCGCGAACGTTTGAATTTCATTTCCTGTTTGCCCAGCGTGGAGAGCACAGGTGACCACGCAGAGCTCATCAGCACAGGTAACCGTGATGGAGTCCCAGGATCGCAAAAGAGCTCCAGCATGGACCGAATGGGAGGTACGGGATCTGCTCGCCATATGGGGAGATGAATCAGTGCTAGCTGAACTCCGTAGCAATAAAAGAAATGGCAAAGTATTAGAAAAGGTCTCCAAGGCCATGAAGGACCGGGGCCATAACAGGGACACACAGCAGTGCCGCGTGAAAGTTAAGGAGCTACGGCAAGCTTATCACAAAGCCAGAGAAGCAAACGGAAGGTCCGGGGCAGAGCCGCAAACTTGCCGCTTCTACGCGGAGCTGCATGCCATTCTAGGGGGTGCAGCCTCCACTACCCCAACCGTGTGCTATGACTCCGTCAATGGAGAAAGACACAGGGAAGACTGTTCGGGGAACGAGGAAGATGAGGATGGAGGTACTGTAGGTAGCTCACAGCAGCAAGGAAGCGGAGAAACCGGTTTCCCCAACAGCCAGGATATGTTTGTGACCCTGGACCTGGAACCAGTAACCCCCGAACTCACCCAAGACCCTCAGGGCACACAGGAGACCTCTGGTGAGTGTACCTTTGTAAATATTTGTAAATATTACACATGGTTTAAAAGCAAGCGTGTTTAATGATTAATTTGCCCTGGCAATCGCGGCCAGTACATCTACTGGAAAAGTCTGTTAACGTGTATGGGGATGGAGCGGAAATCCTCCAGGGACATCTCCAGAAAGCTCTCCTTCATGTACTCCCAAAGCCTTTGCAAAAGGTTTCTGGGGAGGGCTGCCTTATCCCGTCCGCCATGGTAGGACACTTTACCACGCCAGGCCAGTAGCACGTAGTCTGGAATCATTGCATAACAAAGCATGGCAGCGTATGGTCCCGGTGTTTGCTGGCATGCAGACAATATCCATTCCTTATCTCTCTTTGTTATCCTCAGGACAGTGATATCATTCACGGTCACCTTGTTGAAATGGGGTGATTTTATTAAGGGGGACATTCAGAGGTGCCCGTTCCTGCTCTTCTGAACAGAAATGTTCCCCGCTGTTAACCACGTGGTGGGGGGGAGGGGTGAAGTGATCATCCCAGAGAATCGTGTGTGTGTGTGTGTGGGTGGTTTACTTGGGTTTGTGCCGCATGTTAACCCGGAAACCGCAGCCCCTCCTTTTACATTGAAAACCCATTTTAAATGGCCAACCCAATTCATCCTTGATATGGGAAATGCGCTGTTGTTTGAAACCTTTCCCGCATGTTAAGAAGGTTAAAAAAGCCAAAAGACTGTGGCTTACCATGGCTGCCTGCAAGCTGAAATATGTTGCCTGGGGCATTGCGTGAGTGATCTCTCATACCAAACCGGCAGGCAGAGGAAAAATGCGACCTTGTAATGAAAGAGTGTACCCATTGTTCTCTAAAATGTGTCTTTTTTAACCACCTCTCCCTTCTCCTTCACCAGCTGCAAATGTTTCTCCTTCGCAGAGGCTAGTGAACATTAGAAAGAGAAAACGGAGGACGCGGGACTATATGTTCACGGAGCTGCAGATGTCCTCCCACGCTGATAGAGCACAGCAGAATGCGTGGAGGCAGTCAATGTCAGACATGAGAAAAGCACAATATGAACGAGAGGAGAGGTGGCGGGCTGAATGGCGGGATGAAAAGAGTAAGTGGCAGGCTGAAGATGATAGGTAGCATCAGCTTGCAGACAGACGGCAAGAGTCAATGCTCCGTCTGCTGGAGCATCAAACTGATATGCTCCAGCGTATGGTTGAGCTGCAGGAAAGGCAGCAGGAGCAGAGACCGCCGCTACAGCCCCTGTTTAACCAACAGCCCTCCTCCCCAAGTTCCATAGCCTCCTCACCCAGACGCCCAAGAACACGGTGGGGGGGCCTCTGGCCACCCAGTCACTCCACCCCAGATGATCGCCCAAGCATCAGAAGGCTGGCCTTCAATAAGAGTTAAAGTTTTAAAATGCAGTGTGTCCTTTTCCATCCCTCCTCCCCCACCCATCCCAGGCTACCTTGGCAATTATCCCCCTACTTGTGTGAGGAATTAATAAAGAATGCATGAATGTGAAAAAACAAAGACTTTATTGCCTCTGCAAGCGGTGCTCGAAGTGGGGAGGGGACGGTGGGGTGGGGTGGTTGGTTTACAGGGAAGTAGAGTGAACCGGGTTGGGGGGGGGGGGTTGGAGGGTTCATCAAGGAGAAACAAACAGAAGTTTCACACAGTAGCCTGGCCAGTCACAAAACTCGTTTTCAAAGCTTCTCTGATGCGCACCGCGCCCTGCTGTGCTCCTCTAACCGCCCTGGTGTCTGGCTGCGCGTAATCAGCGGCCAGGCGAGTTGCCTCAACCTCGCACCCCACCATAAATGTCTCCCCCTTACTCTCACAGATATTGTGGAGCGCACAGCAAGCAGCAATAACAATGGGGATATTCTTTTCGCTGAGGTCTGAGCGAGTCAGTAAGCTGCGCCAGCGCGCTTTTAAACGTCCAAATGCACATTCCACCACCATTCGGCACTTGCTCAGCCTATAGTTGAACAGGTCCTGACTACTGTCCAGGCTGCCTGTGTACGGCTTCATGAGCCATGGCATTAAGGGGTAGGCTGGGTCCCCAAGGATCACGATAGGCATTTCAACATCCCCAACGGTTACTTTCTGGTCCGGGAAGAAAGTCCCTTCCTCCAGCTTTCGAAACAGACCAGAGTTCCTGAAGACGCAAGCATCATGTACCTTTCCCGGCCATCCCACGTTGATGTTGGTGAAACGTCCCTTGTGATCCACCAGGGCTTGCAGCAGCATTGAAAAGTACCCCTTGCGGTTTATGTAGTCGGTGGCTTGGTGCTCCGGTGCCAAGATAGGGATATGGGTTCCATCTATGGCCCCACCACAGTTTGGGAATCCCATTTCAGCAAAACCATCCACTATTGCCTGCACGTTGCCCAGAGTCACTACCCTTGATATCACCAGGTCTTTCATTGCCCTGGCAACTTGAATCACAGAAGCCCCCACCGTAGATTTGCCCACTCCAAATTGATTCCCGACTGACCGGTAGCTGTCTGGCGTTGCAAGCTTCCACAGGGCTATCGCCACTCGCTTCTCAACTGTGAGGGCTGCTCTCATCCTGGTATCCTGGCGTTTCAGGGCAGGGGAAAGCAAGTCACGAAGTTCCATGAAAGTGCCCTTACGCATGCGAAAGTTTCGCAGCCACTGGGAATCGTCCCACACCTGCAGCACGATGCGGTCCCACCAGTCTGTGCTTGTTTCCCGGGCCCAGAATCGGCGTTCCACGCCATGAACCTACCCCAGTGACACCATGATTTCCATATTGCTGGGGCCTGTGCCTTGTGAGAGGTCTATGTCCATGTCAATTTCCTCATCACTCTCTTCGCCGCGCTGCAATCGCTTCCTCGGCTGGTCTGAGTTTCGCCTTGGCATGTCCTGGCTCTGCATATACTCCAGGACAATGCGCGTGGTGTTCATAGTGCTCATAATTGCTGCGGTGATCTGAGCAGGCTCCATGATCCCAGTGCTAGCTATGGCGCCTGGTCTGAAAAAAGGCACGAAACTAGTATCTGACGGACCAGGGGAAGGAGGGAGGGCGGGAGGGAGGGTGGGCTGAGTGACGACATGGCGTACAGGTACAGGGAATTAAAATCAAGAACGGTGGCTGTGCATCAGGGAGAAACACAAACAACTGACACACAGAATGGTCCCCCCAAAGATTAAACTGAAAACCCTGGATTTAGCAGGCCGTTGATTTGACGGAGGGAGGGGGAAGCAAATGAATACAAAGCAAATCTATTTTTTACATCTTAAGACGACGGTGCAGCGTGACTGATAGCCCTTGGCATCTTTCTGGGTGCTTGGCAGCAAATACTGGGCGCTTGGCAGTTAGTGTATTATGATGGCCTTCAGGCCTATTGCACAATCTGCTGCTCAGGGAAGATTCTGCTAATGTGCGATGACCCAACTTGTAATAGGATGGTTACCAGTCGTAATACACCATCTACTGCCAAAAGGCAAGGGGCTGGTGCAATGCAGCCCCACGGCTGCCAGCCCCACAGCTGCCAGCACCCAGATCGCCAATGAAGGCTACCAGTCTACTGCACTATCTGCCGCCAAAAGGCAGTTAGCTGCTGCTGCTGTGTAGCAATGCAGTCCCACGTCTGCCGGCACCCAGATGACATATGGTGACGGTGAGCTGAGCGGGCTCCATGCTTGCCGTGGTATGTTGTCTGCACAGGTAACCCAGGTAAAAAGGCGCCAATCTATTATCTGCCGTTGCTGTGACGGAGTGGGAGGGGCCTGACGACATGTACCCAGAACCTCCCGCGACACTGTTTTGCATCATCCGGGCATTGGGATCTCAACCCAGAATTCCAATGGGCAGCGGAGACTGCGGGAACTGTGGGATAGCTGTGGGATAGCTATCCATAGTGTAATGCTCCGGAAGTCGACGCTAGCCTCGGTACTGTGGACGCGGTCCGCCGACTAGAGCACTTAGAGCATTTTATGTGGGGACACACACAATCGGCTGTATACAACCGATTGCTATAAAACCGGCTTTTATAAATTCAAACTAATTTCGTAGTGTAGACATACCCTTAGGCTCTTTCATGGGTATTTACTTTGGAATGAATTGATCTTATCAATTTCTGTGTTAGATTTCTGTGACTCTGCTCCATAAAGGAGGACAGACATGATGTTGGCATTAACAATTCGTATTTTGTGTCAGTGCCAATTATGCTGTAATGCTTCCATAGAAATCCCAAAAGGAAAGGTAATATTGAAATGTCTGGCTTCTTTAATACAAGGGGAACAGGCAAGTTCCCAAAACACTGGCCTCCCTTTGCACCACCGTGCATGGGCTCCCAAATCTCTACTTCTTGCATGCTCTGTTGTGTTACTTCTTGCTTCTCAGATGTGTTCCCAGTGCCACTCCATTTCTTGTCAGGGCCTGGAGTCGTCTTAATAGCACAAACATTAGGCCCTTAGGGTTATTACTAGTGGTACTATGGTAGCCCCAAAGGCCCCAGCTGGGGCTGGGTCCCATTGTGCTGGGTGCATCAGAGATAGACAAGTCATGTGCTGGGGGGGAGGGGCGGGAGTTACAACTAAAGATCAGACAAGGGGGATCAGATACAACATACACCCAAATGAAGCCACCAATCGGTTAGTAGTTGCAGCAGCTATGGAAGCCAAGAACATATTTTTCTCAGCAGCAGTTAGGGTGCAGCCTTCAGACTAGAGGCTGAACTCACTCCTGGCATAAGGAGGTGTAGCTCTAATCTCATTAGTTCAGAACATGTTTGTCTCTTCCTGAATCACACTCCTTTCCCCAGGCCCTACGCTCCCCACCCCTGGGTATTCACACAGGGTGTGTCTACAATGCAATTAGACACCCACGGCTGGCCCATGCCAGATGACTCAGGCTCCTGGAGCTGGGGCTAAGAGGCTGTTTAACTGCAGTGTAGAAGTTCTGGCTGAGGGTCTAAGACTCTGCGAGGTGGGATGGTCCCAGAGCTTGGGCTACAACCCAAGCCTGAACGTCTATATGGCAATTAAAAAGCCCCTTAGCCCCAGCCCCTCAAGCCCGAGTCAGCTGGTACAGGCCAGCTGTGGGTGTCTAATTGCAGCGTAGCCATACCTACAAGGGCCACACACAATCTGGCTGCTGCTTCTCAGGGTATGTCTACACTACGAAATTAGGTCGAATTTATAGAAGCCGGTTTCATAGATATCGGTTTTATACAGTCGATTGTGTGTGTCCCCACATAAAATGCTCTAAGTGCATGAAGCCGGTGGACCACGTCCACAGTACCGAGGCTAGCGTCAACTTCTGGAGCGTTGCACTGTGGGTAGCTATCCCACAGTTCCCGCAGTCTCCGCCGCCCATTAGAATTCTGGGTTGAGATCCCAATGCCTGATGATGCAAAACAGTGTCATGGGGGGTTCTGGGTACATGCCGTCAGGCCCCTCCCCCTCCGTCAGAGCAACGGCAGACAATCGATTCGCGCCTTTTTACCTGGGTTACCTGTGCAGACAACATACCACGGCAAGCATGGAGCCCGCTCAGCTCAGCTCAGCTCAGCTCACCGTCACCATATGTCATCTGGGTGCTGGCAGACTTGGTACTGCATTGCTACACAGTAGCAGCTAATTGCCTTTTGGCAGTAGACGGTGCAGTATGACTGGTGCCCTTCATCGGCTATCTGGGTGCTGGCAGATGTGGGGCTGCATTGCTACACAGCAGCAGCCCCTTGCCTTTTGGCAGTAGATGGTGTATTACGACTGGTATCCGTTGTCGTTGTACTCCAGTTCAATCATAGGCACCTGGGCAGACATGCTTTGTCTCCTGGAGACTCAGTCCTGCTGGCAGTCCTATTGAACTGTCTTGACGATGATAGCTAGCAGTCATAGCACAAAGAACAGGAGTACTTGTGGCACTTTAGAGACTAACAAATTTATTAGAGCATAAGCTTTCGTGGACTACAGCCCACTTCTTCGGATGCATACAGTCTGTAGTCCACGAAAGCTTATGCTCTAATAAATTTGTTAGTCTCTAAGGTGCCACAAGTACTCCTGTTCTTTTTGCGGATACAGACTAACACGGCTGCTACTCTGAAACCAGTCGTAGCACAGTATCTTCTGCCAAGCACCCAGAAGATGTCGAGGGCTATCAGTCATGCTGCACTGTCTGCTGTCAGCTTAAGATGTAAAAAATAGATGGACCAGATTTGTTCTGTATTCATTTGCTTTCCCCTCCCTCCGTGGTCACCTGTGCTCTCCACGCTGGGCAAACAGGAAATTAAATTCAAAAGTTCGCGGGGCTTTTCCTGTCTACTGGTCAGTACATCTGAGTTGAGAGTGCTGTCCAGAGCGGTCACAATGAAGCACTGTGGGATAGCTCCTGAAGGCCAATAACGTCAAATTCCGTCCACACTACCCCAAATCCAACCTGCAAAGGCCGATTTTAGCGCTAATCCCCTCGTCGGAGGTGGAGTAAAGAAACCGGTTTAAAGGGCCCTTTAAGTCGAAAGAAAGGGCTTCGTCGTGTGGACGTGTCCAGGCTTAATTTGATTTAACCCTGCTAAAGTCAACCTAAACTCGTAGTGTAGACCAGGGCTCAGATTATGGAGAAGTGTCAATAATGTGGTGTCCAAGGGGCCCAGTTAGTATATTTCTAACTGACTTGTAAGGCTACATCTACACTACAGGGGGGAGTCGATTTAAGATAGGCAAATTCAGCTACGTGAATAGCGTAGCTGAATTCGACATATCACAGCCGACTTACCCTGCTGTGAGGACGGTGGCAAAATCGACCTCCGCGGCTTCCCATCGACGGCGCTTACTCCCACCTCCGCTGGTGGAGTAAGAGCGTCGATTCGGGGATCGATTGTCGCGTCCCGATGGGACGCGATAAATCGATCCCCGAGAGGTCGATTTCTACCCACCGATTCAGGCGGGTAGTGTAGACCCAGCCTAAGAGGGAGGGTCCAAGGAAAGGGTGCAGCTTGCAGATGGCACTAGAAGCTTGAATCTTTTGTCCTGGCACATGTACAGTCCTTGCTGGAGTCAAAGTTCTGCATATGTGCCGACTGCAAGATGGGACTGACTTGTTTTGCTTAATAAAGCTTAGTGAGGAAGATTATGAGCAACTCCAGATGGCTTTAAACACACTGGAAGCCAGTTGCTATGTCCATGGCTCTGATTAAATTTGCTGTTAACCTTCTCAAGTGAGGGTCATTCCTCTCAACACAGCAGATCATGTCAGTGGGACCCAGACAAACAGACTTTACATGACTGGGGGGGGGGGGGCAGGACCAAGGTAATGAGCCTAAAGCAAAGCCAGGGGATTATTAATGGCTAAGAAGGTAGATGAAGAGGAACCTGAACTCCAGTGTACTGCCTACAAGGGAAATTGAAGACCAGAACGTTTTCTAAGGTGCTTGATGGGAGTATATACCTAAAGCAGCCTAGATCAAAGTAAGGACAATGTAGCATGTCATAAGATAACTTATGATGCAGTAAAGTATGGTGTACTTTTCTGTGGTGTGCGATAAACCACAGGCAATATGGAGCTGTAATTTAAATAGCCACTAGATGTTGCCACTGTCCTTCTCAACTGCAGCTACAGATCTCACATTTATCTGCTGTGTTGTTAAGTCTGGAGGGTTTAAAATCTTATGGCAGACTTATCAAATCCTCCCCTCCTAATCTTTTGCTCGCTGGAGTTCACAGATCACATGTGACAATTACTCTGAGCCACATATATGCAGAGAGGGCTGGTCTCATCCCTGAGTTCTGGCAGCAGGTGGTTTGTTACCACTTGAAGAGGGCTTCTGGGATGCTGGCTCGCTGGCATGTTGGCTCCCTGGGAATAAGGCTTCATGGAGAGTTCTTCCCCCTTCATTAAGCAAATCACTAGAGTCCAGTGGCCCTGGCTTCAGTACATTACAAGTTCACAGTGGATCTCCAGGGGATAGGAGCGCAGCCTGCCTGTAGCAGGGCCTGTCTTCTCTAGCAAGGTCACTTGTTTCTCCAGAAATGGTTTTGGGAGGTAGCAAGGTTTTGGTTTGCGGTGCACAGTGAGGTCAGGGCAAAATATTTGAAAACAAAGTGGTCAGGAGGGCCCCGAAGTTCCATGCAGGCTTCTCTGCAATCCATTCCAACAAGTGCTATAGTTGGGCAACTGTGCATAGTAAAATGCACAGCAGCTGATCCTTTGCAAGGAGGTGTTCTAACGATGCAGGACTCAAGGCTCCCCTCAGACTCACGTGTGCTGTGCCTGCTGACTTCAGTGAGAACTCCCTGCACAGACGAAGGGGGTGAATTCACACCAAACTCTCACTACAGCTCAGAACCCGAGAAAGCAGAAAGTCCAAGGCACGTGGACTAGCCAAGCTTGTTACTGGGGATTTCTTAAGTTTCTCCCTCCAAACAGTTTTCACTAGCATGATGCAGGAGGGACAGTGGCGAGACCCCTTTCCTCACTACCTGTTGTCCAGGCTGACTTCATTGTGGTAGTGGATGCAAAGGTGTCAACCTTTGTAAACTATTTTCAGGAGAAACAGCATTTTACCCTCTGGTGGTACCAATGGGTTAATGGGCCATAAATGGTGTGACAGGCTGGACCCCCCTTCTGGGGTGCCACCTGATGTACTGAGATCTCACTGAGCCTGCTCAGTCCACCAGCCTGAGCTCCCTCACCCTGTCCTGCTGCACACACACAGGTAGAGAGACATCCAGCTGTAGAATCACACAGAGTCTGCAATCAGCTCTGTGTGGGAAGACTCAGTTCGGGGATTGCCCAGCACTCAAGCATGCACACACTCAGGAGTATAAACCCAAAATTATATTGCCTTGCACTGTATAGAGATCTATTCAGTGTAAACTCATGAAATTCACTCCCTCCCTCAATGTGGAGGAAGATATGCACAGCTTTTTGCCCCCCATCCCCCAATTATGAATTACACAAACTGGTTATAGAATAAACAGAAAACATGTTTATTAACTACAAAAGATAGATTTTAAGTGATTATAATGGATAGCAAACAGATCAAAGCAGATTACTGAGCAAATAAAACAAAACATGCAATTTAAGCTTATTACACTAAATTAACTGGTTAATATTAGCAAATTCTCCCCCTAAATGCTGTTTTGTGCAGGTTGCCTCATCCAGGGCAGGTGGAGGGTGCACTGCAGTTCTCCACAGCTGCCCGCACAGCTCACATTATGGCAGGGCTGTGGCTCTGAGGCCCCCTGCCCCCAGCTAGAGCCAGGTCAGGGAGAGCCAGGCGGGCAGCTGTGGGGAGTGGTGGAGCCTGGGTCCCTGCACCTGACCTGGGCGGGAACACGGGAAGGGGGCTGCTTTTGGTCCCTGCCACCGGGGGTGGGTGGAGGGGGTGGGCTGCCCAGTTCTGCTCCTGCCCCGGCTTCTGGCTTGGCTGGTGAGGGGCCTCCAGGGGGAGAGGAGGGGCAGGTGTGGGGTCTCAAGGTGGCAGGCCTCAGGGAAGGGGGGCATTTTTGGGAAGGCTCTGGCGCCCCTGGTCCCAGAGTTTCCTAACACCCTCAGGCGCGTCCCTGTTTCTCTCACTGCCCAGGCCTCTCCTTTATCTCTCACAGAGGCTGATTGAGTCACATGACCCATCTTCCCCCTTCTCTCCCCCGAAGAAGAGCTGGCTGTGTCAAAGGGAGGGCTTTAAAGTGGCACATCCCTTATCCTCAGAGCCCGGCTTGCAGCACTCAGCTAATGGAATCCCAAATGACCTCTGGGGTTTGCATTCTGCTCACGGACAGCCTGCACTTTGGTTAGTCATTTGCACCTGTGTCAGACTGGGAGTGTTTTACACCTACTTTGCACTGCTGCAAACAACTGCGCAAGGTTCAAGGCAACCCAGGCTAAGGCACTTCCCTGGCTCTCCTTTGCCCTGTCCTAACTCTGCAAGAGGCAGCCCCCTGCACAGCCACCTCTTTGCTGCATCCCCAGTTTGTTCCCCATATGGGAGGCTTGTTCTCAGCTGAATCCAGCCATGTTCTTCTATAACTGGATTGCTGAGCTGCCATGACTTGTCTCTCTCCTGTTCAGAGATCCCCCTGGTCTATGCTGCCAGCACAAAGAGGCCCATGACACCCTAAAACAACTCCCCTGCCCCTCTCCCCACATTCATGAGGATACCTCACCCCCATCCCCACGTAGGTCCCAGCACCTGTGCCCTTGTAAACCCCTAAGTCCTTCCCATTGCATCCATGTAATTCCCCTGGGTGAGAAGTGACCAGGGAGTTAGCGATGAGGAGAAGTGCAGGAGGGTGATGTGGGGTGGGGAGACAATAGGAGGGATACACAAGCATGATGAAGAGGGTCATGTAGGCACAGAGTTTACTGACCAGTCACAGGGTCATGGGGATTGGGGACCAATGTGGGCATGAGGAAAAGGGAACCAGGGAGTTGAATAGGCATTGGGAAAGCAGGGGATTGGCTGGGCATGGGGTGAGGGGAATCCAGGAAATACACATGCATAGTGGTAGGGATAGGGGTGTTACATGGGTTACAGAAGGGGAAGGGGGGAGTTATGGGTGATGTGGTACACATGCATTGGTGGGTGTAGAAGGGAGTCTCACTGTTGGCACACATCCATTGACAGCTGCCCGAGTCCTGCAGTGGTCTGGCCAACTCACTTCAGAAATCTCTCTTTCCAAGATATCAATGTCCCACACAACGCTAGTCCTGGCTGGGCTGGGGAGGACAGGACTTCCTCTTCCCCTGCACAGTGTCTGGGGCTGTCAGACCTATCCCCAGATTTCTCCCCCAGCTGTAGGAAGGTCTGCAAACTGCCCCACCCCCACACTTCCTGCACCCATCGCTCCTCAGCTGCAGGGGGAGGGATCTCTCTATAGGGAGCTGCTCCCCCATCTGCCCAATCTCCATGCATCCAGACCCTCTCACACCCAGAGTATGAGCTCTGAGCTTCACCCCCCCACACACCCAGAACCCCCACAACAAGCTCCACTCACCCTGCACCTGGACCACCTCAACAAGCCCCATCTTCTGCCCCTCCCTGGCTCCTCTTCTGCCCCACTCTTCTGTCAGAGAAGTGCTCCAGGACTTCACCCTGGGATCTCTCACCCAAAGCAAGACACAATAAAAGTAATTCCTGCCTCTCCCCCAGGCTTGAACTTTTAATCCATTCTGGGTCCTTCCCAGCACTCTGTCTGAAGAACGCTGACTCTCAGGGTTTACCTCCTGTCAACTGGCCCCTAATCTGGAGCCTCCTACTCTTCTCGCAGGGTTTTAAGTCATCTTTTACTCCCAAGGGCATTCTGGACCAAAAAATTAAAAATTCTGTTAAAAAAAATGTAAAATTCTGTGCCAAAATTCTGCAAATTTTATATGTCAAATAAATGTGGAAGCTCCAGCATGGCATTGGGGAGCACAGGGCACTGGCTGCACTGAGGTGGGAGATCACAGTGCAGCTTCCCCCTGGAACGGAGATTCAGCGGTGAGGCTGCACCCAACCCTGACACAGCGCAAGGACTGGGCCTGCCCCAGAAAACACCCCAGGGCCCTGTCTCTCCATGTCAGGTGCACCAGGTATGGGCAGGCAGGCTTAGCAAGGCAGGATCCAAATGTGGAGGGGCTTAGTGTGGGGGGATCCAGGTGTGGGTTGAGAGGGTTGTGTGTGAAGCAATCTGGCTGTGGGCGGCTCAGTGAGGGATCCGGGTGCCAGGGGATCTGGATGCACAGGAGCTTGTTGGGGGGTTCTGGGTGCAACTGTAATGGGACTCTGCAGGTGGGTCCAGGTGAAGGTGGTTGGGGTGAGCGGGAGGGGAGTCTGGGTGTGGGGAAAATAGAGTTCGGCAGGGAGGGTCTGGGTGTGGAGAGTTCAGTGGGGTGGTCCAGGTGTGGGAGGGAAAGAGCTCAGCAGGGTGGTCTGGATGTGGGGAGCTCAGTGGGGGGGTTCAGATGCTGGGGGAAGTGGGGCTTGTCAGGGGGGTTCTGGATGCTGGGGGGTTAGGCTCAGAGCTCATACTCTGGGTGTGAGGGGATCTGGATGCATGGGGGTTGGGCAGATGGGGCAGCAGCTCCCTGTACAGAGATCCCTCCCCCTGCAGCTGAGGAGTAATGCAGGGGAAAAGGAAGTACCGTCCTCCCCAGCCCAGCCAGGACTAGCAGCTGAGCCCAGACAGGGTAGGAGCCACCAGCCGGGTCTTCCCCAGTCCCGCCCCCTGCACCACAGTGATTTACCTCTCTGCCGGCTGCCCTGGTGTGACGAACTGGGACTGTTCTTGCTGGGGTGTGTGAATGCTGACAGGCGAGTGTGGCTAGGATGGTCTGCATCGGGGGATGGGAGTCTGCCCGAGGGAACATACCTGAGCTTGTAACATGAGAACCCAGGAAGGGGTTGGAGGCCAGGTGACTCCGGGGCCCGGGAAACTGAACAAAGGCTGTGGGAGGGGTCGCTGAAGGCAGAGTGTGGGAAGCGAGCTGGAGAGATGGCTGGGAGGCAGAGATGGCTCTGACCCCCCAAAGGGGGGTGGGCTGGGATGCCCTGGGACCCCAAGCTGGACCTAACTGAGAGGTATCCTGTTGTCTGTGCCTGCAAGACCTGTCTTGGACTGTATTCCTGTCATCCAAATAAACCTTCTGCTTTACTGGCTGGCTGAGAGTCATGGTGAATCGCAGGAAGCCGGGGGTGCAGGGCCCTGAGTTCCCCAATACTCCGTGACACCTGGGCAGCCAAAAAATACTGCTGGGGAGGGTCGTATGACCAGTCTTGTGACTTCCCTTTCCTTCCCCATCACAAGGTCATTTTTCTGCAGGAAAGCAAAGAAATCTGTGGCGGACGTAAATTCTGTGCATGCGCAGTGATGCAGAATTCCCCAAGGAGTAATCTTTATTCCCTGGTATTAGAGGGCTTCACACCACTCTCCCAAGGGTTGGAAGGGGAATCCAGCCCCATACCCTACACTGACTTATAGTCCAGGGATCTTAGGGTATGTCTACACTACGGGATTAATCCAAATTTACAGAATTCAAATTTTGGAAACAGATTGTATACAGTCGAATGTATGCGGCCACACTAAGCACATTAATTCGGCAGTGTGCGTCCATGTACCGGGGCTAGCGTCGATTTCCGGAGCGTTGCACTGTGGGTAGTTATCCCATAGCTATCCCATAGTTCCCGCAGTCTCCCCCGCCCATTGGAATTCTGGGTTGAGATCCTAGTGCCTGATGGGGCAAAAAACATTGTCGCAGGTGGTTCTGGGTACAGCCTCACCCCTCCCACAATGAATGCAACGGCAGACAACTGTTTTGCGCCTTTTTTCCTGGGTGAACACTGCAGACGCCATACCACGGCAAGCATGGAGCCCACTCAGCTCAAGACAGCAGTCGTGAACATTGTAAACACCTCGCGCATTATCATGCAGTTTATGCTGAGCCAGGACCAGAAAAACGAGGCAAGGAGGAGGTGGCGACGGCAGCGCGGTGACGAGAGTGATGAGGACATGGACATGGACCCAGAATTCTCTCAAACAGCGGGCCCCGGCCCTTTGGAGATCATGTTGTTGATGGGGCAGGTTCTATCTGTGGAATGCCGATTCTGGGCCCAGGAAACAAGCACAGACTGGTGGGACCACATAGTGTTGCAGGTGTGGGACGATTCCCAGTGGCTGCGAAACTTTCGCATGAGTAAGGGCACTTTCATGGAACTTTGTGATTTGCTTTCCCCTGCCCTGAAGCACCAGAATACCAAGATGAGAGCAGCCCTTACAGTTGAGAAGCAAATGGCGATAGCCCTGTGGAAGCTTGCAATGCCAGACAGCTACCGGTCAGTCGGGAATCAATTTGGAGTGGTCAAGTATCAGGGGGTAGCCGTGTTAGTCTGTATCTACAAAAACAACAAAGAGTCTGGTGGCACCTTAAAGACTAACAGATTTATTTGGGCATAAGCTTTCGTGAGTATAAACCTCACTTCTTCGGATGCATAGAGTGAAAGCTACAGATGCAGGCATTATATACAGACACATGGAGAGCAGGGAGTTACTTCACAAGTGGTTAACCAGTGTTGACAAGGCCAATTCAATCAGGGTGGATGTAGTCCACTCCCAATAATAGATGAGGAGGTGTCAATTCCAGGAGAGGAAAAGCTGCTTCTGTAGTGAGCCAGCCACTCCCAATCCCTATTCAAGCCCAGATTAATGGTGTTGAATTTGCAAATGAATTTTAGTTCTGCTGTTTCTCTTTGAAGTCTGTTTCTGAAGTTTTTTTGTTCAATGACAGTGACTTTTAAATCTGTGATAGAATGACCAGGGAGATTGAAGTGTTCACTTACTGGCTTGTGTATGTTACCATTCCTGATGTCCGATTTGTGTCCATTTATTCTTTTGCGGAGGGACTGTCCGGTTTGGCCAATGTACATGGCAGAGGGGCATTGCTGGCACATGATGGCATATATGACATTAGTGGATGTGCAGGTGAATGAGCCCCTGATGGTGTGGCTGATGTGGTTGGGTCCTCTGATGCTGTTGCCAGAGTAGACATGGGGACAGAGTAGGCAACGAGGTTTGCTACAGGGATAGGTTCCTGGGTTGGTGTTTCTGTGGTGTGGTGTGTAGTTGCTGGTGAGTATTTGCTTCAGGTTGGGGGGTTGTCTGTAAGCAAGGACTGGCCTGCCTCCCAAGGTCTGTGAGAGTGAGGGATCATTTTCCAGGATAGGTTGTAGGTCGTGGATAATGCGCTGGAGAGGTTTTAGCTGGGGGCTGTATGTGATGGCCAGTGGTGTTCTGTTATTGTCCTTGTTGGGCCTGTCCTGTAGTAGGTGATTTCTGGGTACCCGTCTTGCTCTGTCAATCTGTTTCCTCACTTCCCCAGGTGGGTATTGTAGTTTTACGAATGCTTGATAAAGATCTTGTAGGTGTTTGTCTCTGTCTGAGGGGTTGGAGCAAATTCGGTTGTATCTTAGGGCTTGGCTGTAGACAATGGATCGTATGATGTGTCTTGGATGGAAGCTGGAGGCATGTAGGTACGTATAGCGGTCAGTAGGTTTCCGGTATAGGGTGGTGTTTATGTGACCATCACTTATTTGTACTGTAGTGTCCAGGAAGTGGATCTCTTGTGTGGACTGGTCCAGGCTGAGGTTGATGGTGGGGTGGAAATTGTTGAAGTCCAGGTGGAATTCTTCAAGGGCCTCCTTTCCGTGGGTCCATATGATGAAGATGTCATCAATGTAGCGCAAGTAGAGGAGGGGCACTAGGGGACGAGAGCTGAGGAAGCGTTGTTCTAAGTCAGCCATAAAAATGTTGGCATACTGTGGGGCCATGCGGGTACCCATAGCAGTGCCACTGACTTGAAGGTATAAGTTGTCCCCAAATCTGAAGTGGTTGTGGGTGAGGACAAAGTCACAAAGCTCAGCCACCAGGCTTGCTGTGGCCTCATCAGGGATACTGTTCCTGACAGCTTGTAGTCCATCCTCATGTGGAATATTGGTATAAAGTGCTTCTACATCCATGGTGGCCAGGATGGTGTTTTCAGGAAGAACGTCAATGCACTGTAGTTTCCTCAGGAAGTCAGTGGTGTCTCGAAGATAGCTGGGAGTGCTGGTAGCATAGGGTCTGAGGAGAGTGTCCAAATAGCCAGATAATCCTGCTGTCAGAGTACCAATGCCTGAGATGATGGGGCGTCCAGGGTTTCCGGGTTTATGGATCTTGGGTAGCAGATAGAATACCCCTGGTCGGGGTTCTGGGGGTGTGTCCATGTAGATTTGTTCCCGTACTGTAGCTGGGAGTTTCTTGAGCAGATGGTGTAGTTTCTTTTGGTATTCCTCAGTAGGATCAGAGGATAGTGGCCTGTAGAATGTGGTCTTGGAGAGTTGCCTGGCAGCCTCCTGTTCATAATCTGACCTGTTCATTATGACTACAGCACCTCCTTTGTCAGCCCCTTTGATGATAATGTCAGAGTTGTTTCTGAGGCTGTGGATGGCATTGCGTTCTGTACGGCTGAGGTTATGGGACAAGTGATGTTGTTTGTCCACAATTTCAGCCTGTGCACGTCTGCGGAAACACTCTATGTAGAGGTCCAGTCTGTCATTTCGACCATCAGGAGGAGTCCACGCAGAGTTCCTCTTCTTGTAGTGTTGGTAGGAAGGTTCCTGTGGGTCAGTGCACTGTTCAGTGGTGCGTTGAAAATATTCCTTGAGTCGGAGACGACGAAAGTAGGCTTCCAAATCACCGCAGAACTGTATCATGTTCGTGGGGATGGTGGGACAGAAAGAGAGTCCCCGAGATAGGACAGACTCTTCTGCTGGGCTAAGTGTGTGGTTGGAAAGATTGACAATGTTGTTAGATGAGTTGAGGGTACCATTGTTATAGCCCCCAGTGGCAGGTATTAGTTTAGATAGCTTACAGTCCTTTTTCCTCTGTAGAGAAGTGAAATGTGCATTGTAAATGGCTTGTCTCATTTTTGTAAAGTCCAGCCACGTTGGAGTTTGTGTAGAAGGCTGGTATTGTATGAGAGTCTCCAGTTCTGAGAGCTCATTCTTGATCTTCTCCTGTCTGCTGTACAGGATGCTGATCAGGTGGTTCCTCAGTTTCTTTGAGAGTGTGTGGCACAGTCTCTCACCATACTCAGTGTAGTATGTTGATTGCAATGGATTTTTTACCTTCAGTCCTTTTGGTATGATGTCCATCTGTTTGCATTTGGAGAGGAAGATGATGTCTGTCTGTATCTGTGCAAGTTTTTTGTTGAGGTTGATGGATTTCCACTCCATACGGCTAAATTTAGTGCCTTGCATGTTGTCAAGTATCAGGGGGTAGCCGTGTTAGTCTGTATCTACAAAAACAACAAAGAGTCTGGTGGCACCTTAAAGACTAACAGATTTATTTGGGCATAAGCTTTCGTGAGTATAAACCTCACTTCTTCGGATGCATAGAGTGAAAGCTACAGATGCAGGCATTATATACAGACACATGGAGAGCAGGGAGTTACTTCACAAGTGGTTAACCAGTGTTGACAAGGCCAATTCAATCAGGGTGGATGTAGTCCACTCCCAATAATAGATGAGGAGGTGTCAATTCCAGGAGAGGAAAAGCTGCTTCTGTAGTGAGCCAGCCACTCCCAATCCCTATTCAAGCCCAGATTAATGGTGTTGAATTTGCAAATGAATTTTAGTTCTGCTGTTTCTCTTTGAAGTCTGTTTCTGAAGTTTTTTTGTTCAATGACAGTGACTTTTAAATCTGTGATAGAATGACCAGGGAGATTGAAGTGTTCACTTACTGGCTTGTGTATGTTACCATTCCTGATGTCCGATTTGTGTCCATTTATTCTTTTGCGGAGGGACTGTCCGGTTTGGCCAATGTACATGGCAGAGGGGCATTGCTGGCACATGATGGCATATATGACATTAGTGGATGTGCAGGTGAATGAGCCCCTGATGGTGTGGCTGATGTGGTTGGGTCCTCTGATGCTGTTGCCAGAGTAGACATGGGGACAGAGTAGGCAACGAGGTTTGCTACAGGGATAGGTTCCTGGGTTGGTGTTTCTGTGGTGTGGTGTGTAGTTGCTGGTGAGTATTTGCTTCAGGTTGGGGGGTTGTCTGTAAGCAAGGACTGGCCTGCCTCCCAAGGTCTGTGAGAGTGAGGGATCATTTTCCAGGATAGGTTGTAGGTCGTGGATAATGCGCTGGAGAGGTTTTAGCTGGGGGCTGTATGTGATGGCCAGTGGTGTTCTGTTATTGTCCTTGTTGGGCCTGTCCTGTAGTAGGTGATTTCTGGGTACCCGTCTTGCTCTGTCAATCTGTTTCCTCACTTCCCCAGGTGGGTATTGTAGTTTTACGAATGCTTGATAAAGATCTTGTAGGTGTTTGTCTCTGTCTGAGGGGTTGGAGCAAATTCGGTTGTATCTTAGGGCTTGGCTGTAGACAATGGATCGTATGATGTGTCTTGGATGGAAGCTGGAGGCATGTAGGTACGTATAGCGGTCAGTAGGTTTCCGGTATAGGGTGGTGTTTATGTGACCATCACTTATTTGTACTGTAGTGTCCAGGAAGTGGATCTCTTGTGTGGACTGGTCCAGGCTGAGGTTGATGGTGGGGTGGAAATTGTTGAAGTCCAGGTGGAATTCTTCAAGGGCCTCCTTTCCGTGGGTCCATATGATGAAGATGTCATCAATGTAGCGCAAGTAGAGGAGGGGCACTAGGGGACGAGAGCTGAGGAAGCGTTGTTCT